>NC_065579.1:88812950-89129769 GCF_024542745.1 Macaca thibetana thibetana
CAAGGTATAGATCTTTCCATCTTATTCTAAGTGCTATGAAAAATCATTAGAAAAGTTTTAAGCATGAGCACCCTGTGTTTTAGGGGTAACAGAATGAGGGATGGGGGCCAAGTGCAGAGGAAGCAAAGAGACTAGTTGGGAAGTTGGTCCAGGAGGTGATTCTGGCCAGAGATGGTAACAGTGAGATGAAGAGAGATGGCCTGATTTTGAATGTTTTGGAGATAGAATTGATTTGCTGATGAATTGGGATGTGAGAGTGTGGGAATGAGAGAATTTAAGGATGATGCCTAGTTTTTAGTTTGAGAAACAGGGTGAATAGTGAGTGATTCCTTTGAGAAGATTGCAAGACTAAGGCAGGTCTAAGTTTGAGAGACAAATCAGGAGTTCTGGTTGGCCATTTTATTTTGAGATTGCTACTAGACATTCAGGTGAAGATATCAAATTAAGTAGTTGGATATATGTACGGGTTAGAGGGAGGTTAGGGCTGAAGCTGTAAATGTGTTAGTCATCAGCGAAGAGATGCATGATCATGGTACTGGCTGAGAGAGGGGTAGAGAGAGAGTCGTAGAAGTCCAAGAACAGGCCTTCTCTAGAAAGACTCTCCCAGCACATCTCACTTCCATTTTCTTTCTTACCTCTCACTCCCGCTTGTCATTCTCCTTTGCTGACTTCTGCCCTTCTCCTCTTGCCACTGTTTATAGTATTATATAGCTGTCATAGGGACAGAATATAGAGTACTGTATACTCAAACTCATATCTAGTCCTCTTCTAAAATGTTTTCTAAAATTGATTTCTCTCCATCCTTAAGCACTTCCAGCTCACTTCCACATTAGGTCCTTCATCCTTACTCTTGCTTCTTCCTACAGAATTCCTAGCTTGCACTTCTGCTTGCGGCTCACATTTAGGTCCCACCTTAAATGTTGTTCCTTCAGGGGTGACTTTTTGAATACTCCAGACCAGTCAGGTTAATAGCGCTTACCACATTTGTAAATAATGAATTATTTGTGTAATTGAGTATCTTTCCCAAGTCTTAACTCACATGCCATTTTGTACCCCTACCTCCTTTTGGTGGGCGTCCAAGATCAATGTAAGTTCTATAAGGGTAGGGACAAAGTCTGGATTTATCTTACCTAACACTTTATTCCCAGAGCCTAGGAGAGGGTCTGAATATGTGTTCAATAAATATTTGTAGAACTATAGACCAAAGGTAAAATGAATATAGAAAGGGGGAGGATAGAGAAGAGACAAAATTAGACACTGTGAATGTCTTAAAGTAAGCATTGTACTATTAAAAGTAGTAATTTCACCTACAGCAGCTGTTACCCTTGCCTTGCATTGTGTTTGAGTCCTTGAATTTCAGTTTTTATCAGAGAAGAAACAAGAAAAATTAGGGAAGATAATTCAAGACCTTTTCCATTCTTAAAGCTTTAAGGAAAATAATTGGTGACTCTGAATTGTATGGACCAAGTGGCTTTTCCTTTTCCCAGGTGGTTCTCATGTGTTGGGAAAATCGTTTATATGATGCTATGATCTATGTCTACAACAGAGGCATGAATGAGTTTATTAGTCCCATGGAGGTAAGATACTTCCTGACTTGGATACATAATTAATTTTGTCTGCTAACTTTTTTTCTCCTATTCTCCATTTGCTTTTAACAGTTTCTAGTTTTATCCAATTATTTAAAAATTCTTATAGATTTATTGACCTTGAACCCATTTTAGCTTGGGACTTTTAGATAGTGTTCAATTTTATACCTTCTGCCATTGCTTGCTTTCTTATCTACATAAGTAGGTATTTAAATACCAGAGAACAATAGATAAAATTTAAATGAATGCTTGCTTGTTAGGCTTTACATGTTTTTCTCATAAGAATTTTTGATACTGTAGTAACTTTTCCTAAAGATATGAAAAATTTATTTTGTATAACTATTTTATATAATCAATGTACTATTGAGTAATGCTATTTGTAGATATATTCTCTTGGGGAAGGCTCCTGAAAATGGTAGGAGGCCATTATTAATTGATCATTTTTCGCTTTTACTAACTCAGAATTTCATAGCATTCATTCTAATTTTTTATTCTCCTTACCAAGAGAATCTAAAAAACATTTGGACTTACTTTTGGAAGAACCAAACCCCATATCTGTTTTCTTATTTGTCTTAAGTTTGATGGCAGAATAGTGGAGAATGAGTTGTAGATACATGTAGTGCCCTCCTAGCCCAATGCTTTATTATAGTGTCCCTCAAAAAAATCAGGCCTCTGCTGAAGGCATCCAGTCGACCATTTTGCTAATTTATTGCCATCCAAAACTATCTTCAGTATTAAGAAGTCAGCATTCTATGATAGTTCAGGCTTCTTTAAGCACGTTAAGTTTGGTAGGGTGAGTACCCCTCTAATTCATAACCCTTCAATTTTGGTTGCACTTCTCTTCTAGTTTCTAAAATTAGTCCCCCACCCCTCTACCCCTGGTTTTGGGGGTTTGGCCCTGATTGTCTGTAATGTCAAGTATTTTTTTTGTCTTGAACACCTCTCAGCTGCTGCTTCATTAGGGTCCAGTAGTTCCCTGAAAAAGACTCGTCAGCTGCCTCCTCAGTGAGGTCCAGTGCCTCCCTGCATGCCACAACTAAGCCACAATTCAGAAGAATTAATGTAGTTTCTAGTTTTGCTCAAATTAATCCCTCAAAACAGATTCTATTTTGATGCATTCTGCATTGACAAGATGATTGCTGTATTTTTGTTACGTTGCTTTTGAAATTTTTGTTTTGCATCGGTTTTGTATTCCTCATATTAAAATCTGGTTTGCGTTTATACTGATACATCTCAAATGGAACACTGAGCTATTGAGGTTACCTTGTTTTGTGTTCGAAGTGTTTAAAGTTTAGCTATTTTAGTACTTAAAGAGGTCTGAATTAAGAGAGAGTGTCCTGTCTCTTGACATTGTCTAGATTTTTTAGAATGAAAGAGTGTCATCACATTTGAGATGACTACCATAGGAAACTTTCCTTTTTTCTAGTTTTGGCTAAGGTGTCTTGAGTTGGGAGGAAAAACTTTTTATTTACCAATTTGGGTCCCAGAGGTGGGAGGTACAGGGAAAGAACTGAAGGCTATGAATTAACTGACAATATACAGATTAACAGGAGAAAAGATAAGGATTATTCACATATGTGCAGGAACACTCAGTAATAAGCATCTCAGCTGAGTAGCCAGAGGTAGAGGTTTATATACCAGCTTAACAAAAACGAGGGTAGCAGGTAGTTAGGTCTTCAGTGGGAAAGCATGGAAAGTTCTTTTGGGCTTTTTGATGCTAATTGACAGCTGAATTTGCATTTCCTGATGCTAAGGATCCATTTTTTCTCAAATAGGAATCTCCCTCTGAAGGGGGATCCATGGCAGCTATATATTTGGGAGCCTCTGCTTAAGTTTAGGTGGTATTTCTTTCTGTGGCTGCTGGTTAGGTATTTTCAGTTGAAAGTCATCTCTGTTACCACTTTAGTGGGACATCCTTTCACTTGCTTCCTAGCTTTTAAAAGAATAAAGCTTTTAAGAACCAAAGGATACTTTATATCAAAATTATAATCTCAGCTAAGCCCTTTATGTAACTGGTATGTATTAAATAGGTTTTTTCGGTGAGGAATATGACAACAGTGATTGTTTCTCAGTGACCCTTCTAAACATTTCATGTACAGATTAAAGATTTTCATGTTTAATCCTAATGGTAAATGACTAATTCTGTCAGCGAATGGTGATGAATAGCATAAGATTCTTGATTATTTTTTAAATAATATCATTTGAGATGAAGGTGATTGTTTTCCTATTACTTTTAATACAGAAACTTTTCAGAGTCATTGCTCCTCCTCTGAATGCTGGAAGAACGCTAACAGGTATTTATTTTCTAAGCCTTAATTTTTTGCTTTCCTGTATTTAAGGTATTATTTAAATGTTATAAAATTCTCCAATTATATGTGTGTAGTGTGAATGTTGGTAATCATGTGCAATCATGTAACACCACCATAATCAAGCTGTAGAAGGAGCCATAGCCTCTCATACTAAAAAGTTACCTCCTTCCCCTTTGTACTTGATCCTTCCCCCACAGCCCTGCTCTGGGCAGTCACTGATCTACTTTCTGTCACTACACTTCATGTGAATGGAATTATGTACTATGTAATCTTTGGTGTTTTATTTCTTTCATTTAACGTGCATGAAGCATAATATTTTTGAGAGTCATCTATGTTGTTTTATGTATATTAATATTTTGTTCCCTTTTACCACTAAATGATATTCCATGGATTGAATATACCATAAACTGTTTAATCACTCACCGCTTCATGGATATTTGAGTTGCTTTCAGTTTGGGACTACTATGAATAATATAATGCTGCTACAACATTTGCGGACAAGTTTTTTTTTTTTTTTAGTTAAACTTTTTGAGATACATGCAGTTGTAAGAAATGGCACATAGAGATCCTAAATAGTCTTTACATAGTTTCCTCAGTGATAACATCTTGCAAAAATAAAGTACAGTATCACAACTGGATATTCATATTTAATTCATATTGATAAAGTCAAGATACTGAAAACTTTCATTACCTCAAGTATCCCCCCTTGTTCTCTTACCCTCCATTCCTGACCACTAGCTGTAAGTTTCTGTGTGGACAAATGTGTTCATTTTCTTGGGCAAATACCTAAGGTTGGAATGGCTGGATTGTATGGTAAATATATGTTTTACTTTCTAAGCTACTCCTATATGGTTTTTCCAAATGCTGTACCATTTCTTATCAACAGTATTTGAGAGTTCCAGTTTTTCCACATCCTTGCAAGCACTTGATACTGTCAGTGTTTTAAATCTTCTTAAAACTTTAGCCATTCTAGTAAATAATGGCATTTCATTATTATTTTAATTTTTATTCTCTGATCATTAGTGATGTTAATCGTTTTTTCATGTGCTTGTTTAGCCATTCACATATCTTTTGTGACTCGTCTGTTTAAATATTTCGTCCTTTTCCTTTTTTTAATTGGTGGAGATGATCTGGGGTTGTCTTCATATTACTGAATTATTAAGAGTTCCCAAGCTGGCCAGGCGTGGTGGCTCATGCCTGTAATCCCAGCACTTTGGGAGGCCCAGACAGGCAGATCACGAGGTCAGAAGTTCAAGACCAGCCTGGCCAATATGGTGAAACCCCGTCTCTACCAAAAATATAAAAATTGGCTGGGTGTGGTGGTGGGCGCCTGTAGTCCCAGCTACTCAGGAGGCTGAGGCAGAAGAATTGCTTGAACCCGGGAGGCAGAGGTTGCGGTGAGCTGAGATCACGCCATTGCACTCCAGCCTGGGTGACAGAGCGAGACTCTGTCTCAAAAAAAAAAAAAAAACAGAGTTGCCAAGGTAGTGAGCTTACCATCAGAGTCTGGAAGAGTTTTTTATGTAGTCCGGATATAAGCCCTTTTCCAATATGTTTGGCAAAAATTTTAACCCTCATCCATAGCTTGCTTTTTTATTTTCTTAGCCATGTTTTTCAAAGAGCAAAATTTTTTAATTTTCATGAAGTTCATCTTATTAATTTTTTTGTCATTTAGGCTTTTGGTATTCTGTTTAAGAAATCTTGGTTCAATTTAGTGACATAAATATTTCTCCCACATTTTCTTGTAGAAATTTAATAGTTTTAACCTCTTGTATTTAGGCCTATAATTCATTTTGAGTTAATGTTTATAAATGATGCAAGGTGAAGTTCAAGGATTTTTTTCCATACAGCTATCAGTTGTTCCTGTAAGTCTTACCATTTATTGCTAAGATTATCTTATTTCCATTGAATTACCTTGACACCTTTATGAAGAGTCAAGTGACCGTGTAACTGTGGGTGTGTTTCTGTGGTCTCTTCAGTTCTATTGAGCTGTATGTCTATCCTTGTCCAGTAATACACTGTCTTGCTTCTTGTAACTTCATAGTAAGTCTCAAAATCACATATTTTAAGTCCTACAATATTGTTTTTCTTTTTCAAAATTGGCTTATCTAGTCCAGGTTCTTTGCCATTCTATATAAACGTCAAAATCAGCTCATCAGTTTTTTTTTAAAAAACTCGTTTGATTTTCTTTGAGATTGCATTGACGCTATCGATTAATTTGGAGAGAGAATTGCTATCTTAACACTGTAGAATTTTGTAATGTATGAATGTGATATGTTTTTCTATTTTTATCTTTTTAAAATTAATTTTCTTTTAGAGACAGAGTCTCATTCTGTCAGTCAGGCTGGAGTACAGTGGTGTGATCATAGTTCATTGTAGCCTCAAACTTATGGGATCAAGTGATCCTCCTGCCTCAGCCTCCCAAGTAGCTGGTACTACAGGCCACCATGCCCTGCTGAATTAAAAAAAAAAAAATTCTTAAGACAGGGTCTTGCTATGTTGCCCAGGCTGATCTTGAACTCTTGGCCTCAAGCAATCCTCCCACCTCAGCCTCCCAAGTAGCTGAGATTATAGGTGTGAGCCAGCCACTGTAACCAGGTTATTTTGGTCTTTTTTTTTTTTTTTTTTTTTTTTTTTTTTTTTTTTTTTTGAGACGGAGTCTCGCTCTGTCGCCCAGGCTGGAGTGCAGTGGCGCGATCTCAGCTCATGCAAGCTCCGCCTCCCGGGTTCACGCCAGCTCAGCCTCCCGAGTAGCTGGGACTACAGGCGCCCCAAGCTAATTTTTTTTTGTATTTTTAGTAGAACGGGGTCACCGTGGTCTCGATCTCCTGACCTTGTTCCGCCCGCCTCGGCCTCCCAAAGTGCTGGGATTACAGGCGTGAGCCACCGCGCCCGGCCTATTTTGGTCTTAAAGTCACTTTGCTTTCCACTTTTCTGCAGAAAAGGCAGCTGGGATTTTCATAAGGATTGCTTTGAATCTGTATATCAATTTTATTACTATCCTAATATTACCAAATCTTTCAGTTCATGAACACAGCATATCTTTTCATTTTATTTAGGTCTTCATTACTTTTTTTTCAATGATATTTTGCAGTTTTTAATGTATAGGTCATATACTTCCTAAGTATTTTATTCACCTTGATGCTCTTATAAATGGAATTGTTTTCTTAATTTTATTTTCAGGGTATTAATTGCTAGTGTGAAATAGGATGTTAATTGCTAGTGTGATTTTTGTATATTGACCTTGTATCCTACGTCCTTGCTGTATTCATTTATTAGTTCTAATTTTTAAAGTTAATTTCTTAGAACTTGCTAAGGAAAATATAGATTATGTCATCTGCAAATAAAAATAATTATACTTTTTTCTTTCTAATCTAGATGCCTTTGTTTTTATTCCCTAATTGGGCCGGCTACACCCACTAACACAGTGTTGAACAAAAGTGGCAAGAATGGATGTCTTATTTTCTTGATACTGGGGGAAAGCACTCAATATTTCATCCTTAAATTTGATGTAGATAGTCTTACCCATTCAATGAAGTTTTCTTTACCCAGTTTGAGTGTTTCTAACATGAAAGACTGTTGGATTTAACAGATGCTTTTTCTGCATCTGTTAAGATTATCTTGTGGATTTTGTCCTTTATTTTATTGATATGATCTATTTAATTCTGTATGTTAAGCCAACCTTGCATTCTTGGGATAAATCTCACTTGGTATATAATCTTTTAACTATGTTGCTGGATTCAGTTTGCTACTATTTCTCAAGGATTTGTGTGTCTATATTCATAAGAGATATTGTTCTACAGTTTTGTTTTCTTTTGATATCTTGTTATCAAAAGAATACCAGTGTTGTTATTAGTGTGTCTTGGTATTTTTGCCTCATAGAATGAGTTAGGAAGTATTCTCTCTTATTTTTTGGAAGAGTTTGTGAAGGATTAGTGTTAACTTTTTTAATGTTTGGTAGAATTCAATATGAAGCCATGTGGGCCTGGGCTTTTCTTTATTGGAAGTTTTAACATTATTAGTTGTTTTGGTCTGTTTTGTGCTGCTGTAACAGAATACCTAAGACTGGGTAAGACAAACTTATGTCTTACAGTTCTGGTGGCTGAGAAGTCCAAAATCCAGGTGCTGGCACCTGGTGTCTCATGAAGGCCTTCTTGCTGTGTCCTCACGTGGTGGAAGTTGGAAGGGCAAGTGGGAACAAACGTTGTGTCCTCACTTGGCAGAAGAGTGGAAAAATAGTGAACCCAGTCCATCAAGCCCTTTTTTACTACAGCATTAATCCATTCATGAGGGTGGAACCCTCATGACTTAAACACCTCCCCAAAGGCCCCCACCTCCCAGCATTGTTGCATTGGGGATGAAGTTTGCAACACATGAATTGGGTGCCGCATTCAGACCATAGCACTAGTTTAGTTTCTTTGTTTGTTGGAGTTTACTCAGATTATCTGTTTCTTTTTTAGTGTTTCAGTAGTTTTAGTAGTTTTAAAATTTCTAGACATTTGACCATTTCATCTGCATTATCTAATATGTAGGCATATAGTTGTTTATAGTATTCCTTCATAATTCCTTTTTTTCCTGTAAGGTCAGTAGCGATGTCTCTTTCATTACTAATTTTTGTAATTTGACTCTTCTCTCTTTTTTTAGTTTGCCTAAAGGTTTGTCAGTTTTGTTGATCTTTTCATAGAACCAATTTTGATGTCATGCATTCAACTTTAGTCTATTATTTGCTTTCTTCAGCTCTTTGGGTTAGAAGCTGTTTAGGTAGAGGCTCATATTGTTGATTTGAGGTCTTTGTTGTTTTGTTGTTGTTGTTGTTGTTTTAATTAGGTGTTTACAGCTACAAATATTCCTCTAAGCAATACGTTTTGGTATGTCGTCTTCATTTTCATTCATCCTAAAGTATTTTATAATTTCTCTTGTCATGTCTTGACTGGTGATTTAGAAGTGTGTTGTCTAATTTCCACCTATGTGAGAATTTCTCACATTTCCTTCTCATACTGATTTCTACTTTTTTGGGGTCAGAAAATGTACTTTTTATGATTTCTATCTTTTAAGAATTTGTTGAGACTTACTTTATGACCTCACATAAGGTCTGTTCTGGAGAATGTTCTATGTGCACTTGAGCATAGTAATATGTCGAATGTCTTCTGTTGTTGGGTAGAGTGTTACATAGATGTCTGTAGGGAAATTTAAACTTTCCCTCTGAAACTTTGAGTCTAAGTCTGTTGAAATGAATTAATAATAGATTAGTGGGTAGAAAAAGGCATATACTTTTGTTAACATGCATAAACATAGGATCATTGAAGTATTATGATGACTTGAAAACCCAAGGAGGTACAGATGCACCCTTTCTTATGGGGTAGAAGGGAGTTGGGGAAATAGGCAGTTCTTTTAAGGAGTCAAAAATGATTATTAGGGGAATGAATGGACCTGGGAGACAGAAGTTAACTTGTAAAGGATCGTCTTTGGAATTTGAATGATCCAACAATATTTGGATCATTGTTGAGAGCAAACATTATCTTGTGAAAAAGCTTGTAGAGGTGCGATTGTATTCCTTAGGTTTCTTTTCCTCAATAGATAAAGAGATTTCAGGAAAGGGATGGAAGGCAATTAATTGTGTTTTCTTTGGAGGGTCCGGTCTTAAGGTAGATCACATAATGTCAGAGTAGAGCCTATTAACTCAAAATATCTTTAACCTATTGAAGTTACTGAGACCTGTTAACCCAGGCCTCAGTCTGTTTAGAAAATTTATCTTTCCAAGGTTAAGGATGCACAGGTGACACAGCCTCAGGGTCCTAACGACACGTGTCTGAGATGGGCAGCTTGCTTTTATACATTTTAGGAAGACATGAGACATCCATCGATATGTTTAAGATGTACGTTGGTTCAGTCTGGTAAGGCAGGACAACTCGAAGTGAGGGCTTCCAGGTTAGAAGTAGGTCAGAGACAAAAGGTTGCATTCTTTTGAGTCCTTGATCAGCCTTCCACTGAATACACAATTTAGTCTGGCTCAGTGAATCTCCATTTTTACATAAACAATAGGTCAGAGGAATCAATTAGATATGCATTTGTCTCAGGTGAGCCTCAAAGGGATGACTTTGAGTTCTGTCTACCCTTTGTCCACAAGGAATTTCCTTGTGGGTAAATTGTGAGGGAGGTATGTAGCTTCTTATCTTTGTAGCTGTCTTATTTAGGGATAGAATGGGATCAGGTTTGCCTGACATTAGTTCCCAGCTTGACTTTTCCCTTTGGCTTAGTGATTTTGGGGTCACAAGATTTATTTTCCTTTCACAAGTCTCTCCCAGCATATGCTGACCTTGAAGGACCCTTAATTTAAAATAATCTGCATACCATGGTGCCATATTTTGGGGTGAAATTCTCTGGGCTTCTTTGTCTGTTAGGTCTATTTGCTTATAGTTTTGTTCAAGTCTTCTATTTCCTGTTCATCTTCTACTGATTGTTCTGTTTTTGAAAGTGGGATATTGAAGTCTCCAAATATTGTTGAATTGTCCCTCTCTCACTTTAATCCTATCAGTTCTTGCTTCATTTTATCTTGGAATTTTCAGTTCTTTGGCAGGCAGTTTAGAATTCTGCTGTAGCCTTCCCTTCCTGCTTGCACAGAGCTGCAAAGTCAGCCATGGGTTATAAATTAGGGCCTTTGAGAATTTCCCTGGGTATGTGCAAAGCCCTTTATATGCATACACCCTTTTAGAATTCCAGGAATATGTTAGAACTTTTCAAAAGCCCCCGCAGATCTCCCGTTCTCCAGTTTTTCCTTTTAAGGTTTTTGGTGCACCACTTATTAGTCCCAACTACTAACACTGTCTCAGCCCGCTGTAATGTTGAACAATGGCACTGACTGTTTCCACAAATGTCCTGGGGATAGTGCTGTTCCCACAGAGTGAGTTCTGAGTTAGGGCAAAAAAAAGATAAGCCCTGAAAATGGAGCTTTTAAGTAAGCTGCCAGATAGGTCAAGTAGTGACAATTTTCTGAGGATGGGGCATTTGAGGGGCTACAAGATTGACACAGGAATTTTCTCTCGGCCTTTTGCCGGACGTGCAGCAGGGGCACCCTGTCTACTTGGCCTGCTGCGCTCAGCCCCTTGTGGGAGGGAGCACATGAGCAAGCGAGTGTGGGATCTGGCTGGCCACTCCAAGCGCTGACACAGGAGCAAGCTCCATGTGAGGCCCGTGGCCTTGAGGGGAATGCAGCAGCACCCAGACAAGGGTGCCCACAACCCTGAAGCCCCAGATGGGGTGTTAGTGTGCTAATTAGCTCTTTCAGTTTTACCATCCACAGCCTGATGGAAGGCAGCATGTTAGCAATTGGTCGGCCCCTGGCCCCATTGTGTGGGGTGGCTGCCCTTTGCCAGCGAAGGGAAAAGGCCAGTGTAACAGCCTTTCTGGGTACCTGCACTTGGTGGCTCCCCAGCTCTTGTCCAGCATCCAAGAAGAATGAGGATACGCTGACAATTGAAGAGTGAGCAAGGTGGGGAGTTTTATTGAGTGATGAAATGGCTTTCTGCAGAGAGGGGATGCGGGGGTGGTCCCGCTACCCGAAGGCGGGAAAGTCCCCTCAATGTGGTGAGTCTGGGGCTACTATGGGCTCAGAATAGGGGAGGGACAGGCCATAGCAGTATTGGAAAAGGCAACATTCAGTTGGTTAAAAGACATTATTCAGAAAGAATCAACTGGGAGAGGATGTGCAAACAGAAACAGAAGTTCTCACTCCATGTTGCAGATTCCATCCGCGACCAGTAATCTGGTCTTTTAGCCTTCAGGCTGTTTTTTGGCTTGAAGGTGGGGTTTCACGAGGGACCCGCCCCTATCTGCCTAGGCATTTGGCTGCCTCCTGTCGCTATCAAACCCGCTGTGTTCTACTTGTTTTCACAGCTGCCCAAGTTGTAAGGCAATAATTGATTTTCAAAACTACAGTAGAGTTCGGGAAAGGGAGATGGCAATACATAAAGTTAAAACTCTAAAATTCACTGGTCTTCCTGAGATTCAGGCATTTTTCTGAATAAATTTTCCTCAGATTATGGCAAATTTTTAGTTAATTTCAAGAGTTCTGAAAAAGCCAATTTGACAGTTTTTACCAGTATTTGTATTGCTTTTATGGAGGAGATTTTTGCAGGTCCTTACCCCACCACTTCTGAGGTCTGTTTCTCTGGGTTTTGACTGTGTTCTGTTTGGTCTTTTTTCCTCTCTGTTTTTCACCTTGGATGATTTCTATTCTCTTCCTTCAGATTCATTTGCTCTTAACTCCTTCATGTCAATTCAACTGTTAAATCTGCTCAGTGATTTTTTATGTTCAACAGTTATATTTTTCAGTCTAATTTCCATTTAGTTCTTGTTTCTGTTTTCTCTGCTGCAACTCTTCATTTATCTGTTGAAATTTTCATGCACTGAAACCATTTCTTTTGCTTAAGGATAATTATAATAGTGCTTTAAAATCTTTGCTTGTTCTCACATTTTGTTCATCTCAGGATTGGATTCGATTCACTTTTAAGAAAAATATGTTTTATTTTCACGGTTTTTCATGTTGGGTAATTTTGGACTGTATCTGGATATTATGAATGTTACATCATGTGGAGAGTATGCGTTCTCCAGTGAATATTCTTCTCCGTTGTTCTATCAGGTATTTTTCACCACTGAGTATTGTTTTCCATTGTTTTATCAGATAATTTTCTTGGTGGGCTTGAACTGCAAACTCTCTCTCTTGTGCAGCTGCAGTCTCTCCTCAGGTCATTTCTGGATGGCTGATCTGCTTTGATTCTGATCCACACGCATGGTTCAGGGGTCAGTCAGTGATGAGGGTAGACAGAGTTTGGGGATCCTTCCTCTTTCTCGTTCCTTTGCAAGATTCTCCTAATTTTTAAACTGTGTATGTTTCTTAACTTCACGTTTCCCTTGCCAGAAAGATTGTTGCTTTTTCCGTGATGGCCTCCAGCTCTGCTGTGCTTGCCACACAGACAGCACTTAGACCTGGGCCGAAAGCCACAGAGGTGGTAATTTACTTGTACAGCTAACTCCCGATCTCTGCTTCTCCAAGTGAAGGAACTCTCCACCAGAGCCCATGTGCTTCTCTCCTCACTCCAAAACCTTCAGAGAGGGAGCTCCATTCTTGATCCTGGTTTTTTGTCTTTGACTAAGCTGCTTTGAGTCTTTTTCCTGTGTGCTGGTTTAGTAAATGGATCCTCTCCAGGTGTGGGCAGACAGTTTGGGGATCTCCTCTTTGATTCTTTCACTTTTGGGATTCCCCAACTCCCTTCCCTATTCATGGTTTCCTGACCTCACTTTTCCAATCCCCCGCCCCCACCCCCATGCCAGGGAGATTAGGGCCTTTCCATGCCTCCCTATGTATCCGATCCCCTGCCCCCACCCCCATGCCAGGGAGATTAGGGCCTTTCCATGCCTCCCTGTGTGTCCGATCCCCAGCCCCCACCCCTGTGCCAGGAAGGTTAGGGGCCTTTCTATGCCTCCCTATGTGTGCAGTTCAGAGTACGCTTACTCAGGGACAGGCCAGCAGGAAGAACAGTGTGACTGCCTGTCTCTCCTCCCCCAGATGAGGCTGAAGTCCCCACCAGCTCATGCTTGTGCTCACTCCCCAGTAACTCATTAGTAACTTCAGGTAGTTCCTTTCTGTATGATGTCCAGGTTTTGTCATTTTTTTACTATAAGGGTAGGGGTGGGGGAGTCATTTGATAGTCTTAACTTCCTGTACCTGATAGTAGCCGTGAACCTAATCTTTTTGAAGCAAATTTGAAAATTGCCTTTCGCATCTATATCTACCAGAAATGAAAGTGGAGAATTAAAATGTGTGAATGGAAGTGATGATCTTTTATAATGAAAAGCTGTCTAAAAGAAGATACTGGGAAGAGAAAGGTTGTAGAAAATTAAGTACTATGTCAGTTCATTTCAGCAATTTACTAATTACCTACTTATGTGCCAGACACTATACTCGATGCTAGAAATACAGAAATGTCACAGACTCTGCTCATAAGAAGCTTACAGTAGTGGAATAAAGGAGATGCGTAGGTTAAACAAATACATTTAACTCTCGCTAGGAATATCATGAGCTAGATATATTCTACCTGAGATTTCCAGCAAGAAAGATGTGTAAATCAAAAAATGTCTGAGACAAGTCTCAATCAGTTTAGAGGCTTATTTTACCATGGTTGAGAGAGAGACACACTGGGAGAAAGAGACACAAGCTACAGTAGGATCTTCAGCTTGTGCTTTTTCCACAGAGGATTTCGAAAACTTCAGGGTTTAAAGATTAGAGAGGGGGCAAGAGGGAAAAGAGGAACACTTAATTATGTATTTGTCTCATGCTCAGTAAATCTGCATTTTACAGAAGGTAAAGTAAACATAGAATAGGGGAAGAAGTCAAATATGCATTTGTCTTGGGATGGGCTGAGGAATAATTTCTAGACTTATCTTTGTCCAGTGCTTGTGAACATCAGCTATTAATTTACATTGTCAGGATGAGGGAGGCCGGCTGGGGAGACATGGCCTTCTCTCTTGCAGCAATCTGTTTAGGAACCAAAGGGAGCCAGATTTTTCGTTTATTTGTTTTTGTTTTTGTTTTTTACATGACTCAGTTCCGAAGCTTAACTTTTCCTTTTGGCATAGTGAGTTTGGGGTCCTGAGACTTTATTTTTCTTTCACTGGTGTTTATCTAGTTAGCCAATAAACATTAAGTTGTTATGCCATGCAGGTGATGATCACCATGTGTCATACTAGTTGATTTGAATCAAATAACATTTGGAACAGAAGCAAAATGTAATTATTCATACATTTGGAGCAATTCAAGTTTACATGCACTAACAACATTGCAGATTTTGAGTATTTGTGAAAGATTACTGATAAAGTTAAAGGTGTACACTTGCTTGCATTATATCCAGGATTCATATATCAAAAATAGAAACTACAGCTCTTCATTATTGCCAACCACAGATTCCCATCATCTGTGCGCTATCGGCGTTCCCAGCCACTTCACCCTGTTGATGCTCCTGCTCCATTCTGTGTTGCCCTTGACCCCTTGGCTTCAAACTTTGTCATATTATCTTTCTGATTTCTTTAGTCAAAGAACAGGCTCGCATCACAAGATGGCAGAATCTTACATTTTTATGTAACTTAGAATAGAAAGGGCCCTAAAGATCATTTAGTTTAATTCTGTTACTTTAAACATTTGGGAACAATGGCCTTTTCAGCCCTAGAGCACTGTGGGTGGTGAAAGTCCATATTACAAATAAGAACACAGTATGGTTATGCCTTAATATTAATTAATTGGTTCTGATGTACAGTTCATCAACTCATTGCCTGCCCTACACCTTCCCTTGGTCCCAAGTTAGTGGTTAGGCCAACAATACATAGATCTCTACCCTCAGATCTATTCCTTCTACATCTATCTTTAAATAGCTTATATTGCTCTTATCTGTGAGAAGAATCTGATGGAAACTCAAAAGCTAATAAAGCGGTCTTATCTCAACTTCCTGTTATTTGGGAATATATTTACCTCACTGTAAATGCCAAGTTTTATTTTTCTGTTTCTACATAAAGATTATTTTTCTGAAAAGGTTTTGAGAGAAAATTGCTGAAGATACTTCTCTTTCTATTTTAGATGAACAAGTTGTTATGGGCAATAAGCTTCTTGTATATATTAGGTAAGATCATTTTACTTATTCATCTGCATGTATGTTCTTTCTATATTTCTCCTATATTTTTAGAGATACTATGATCTCTTATCTATATAGTACTTTTCATTTTTCACAATTGTTTTATGTAGAGCAGTGGTTCTCAACCATGGATGATTCTGTCTCCTACTCCCTGGAGATGTTTGGCAACATCTAGAGACATTTTTGGTTGGTATAACTAGGGCTAGAGAAGGGGTGCTACTGGTATCTAGTGGGCAGAGGCCAAGGATGCTGCTAAGCAGCATACAACGCACACAGTAGTCCCCACAACAAAGAATTATCTGGCCCGAAATATCAGTAGGGCTGAGGTTGAGAAACTTTGGTGTTGAAACCCGGGTTTTTTACGTTTACTAGTGACAACTATGTGGGATGTGTGTTGTGTCTATATATGAGGACAAGAGGCTTGTTCAGATCATGAAAAAGTTAGTAACAGAGGTAAAACTAGAATGTTTATCCCCTGACTTCTGGAGCAGGGTTCATTCCAGTAGACTGTGCCAGCTCAGAATTGAGCTCTGATAGAACTTTTAGGTAGACGGCTATTTGGCAGGAAGGTGGCAGAACCTAGCAGAACGTCCTTTTAGCTCATATCTAACGAGTTAACTTTGAAACCTGTTTCACACTTGTTACATTGATTTTTTAGTGTGAAAGAAATATGCATTTACTTAGTGCTTTATCATCTGTACTTTAAACTCTTCAAAATATGCTGGTGTCCAGTTGTCTCCAATCTAACACTGAAAATTGTAGTTCAAAAAGGTTTAAAATTTGCCCCCTCCCCACCTCCAAAAATAGAAAGAAGGTAGACATGTTAAGATGACATTTGTAGTAATTCAACTCACAAGGCAAGTCTTTAGCCATGAAGAAGGTTTGATTTGGAGGTAAAACTGTAGGGTAAATTTCTCTTCAGATTCTAACTCTCCCTGGTTTGTCCTGTCACAGACATTTTCCAGACATTTAGCCTAGCTCTTTCCCCATCTTTAATACCGTTGTTAGAGCCCCTGGTTTAACAGTATCTGAGAATGCCAGGCTTCTAACAGGTTTATCGTAGTATAATGGTGCCATTAGGCACTATCTTTCTAGACGCTGGGTATGAGGCCTTTAGAAGTCCGTCTTCATTCCTTCTTGTCCCTTTAATAGAGCATTGGTTTTTCTTAGGAAACATATGAAGAAATGAAAGCTCCTACTCAGTCACAGGATGCATTACCTCACCCCCCTATCTGTTGCCCACGTTTTCTAAACTGGGTGTCATCTTGACCTGCTTTGGAACATGACCTGACAAAAGCTGAGCCTACTTAACAAATTGAACTAGTATCTCAAGTTTGAGAAACAAGGTGTTAACTTGCTTGAAAGTTATCTGCTTTACAAGTCACCAGATCCATTCTCATTCTTTTCTTCCAGCTGTTGTCTAGCAGGTCGTGCCTATCCCCTTGGTGACATCCCTGAAGATCTTGTTCCCTTGGTTAAAAACCAGGTTGGTACTATTTTCATAGCCTTTTGACTGTTCTCCGTCTCTTGTTAAGATGCACTGAAGACAAATTGCAGTTGAGGCTTCCACGTGTGTCAGGAGCTATCGCCTGTTACAGGAGAGAACTTACACACTATTACTAAAGTCAATAATTAGAGCTGAGAGAGAATTTAAGAGAGAACTTAAAATATAGTAGCAATTTAAACTGAATTCAGCCTGCCTTTATTTTATCCAAATGGAAATCACTGCTTCAGCAGGATACTTTGTAAGGTGAGAAAATAATCAACATTTTTTTTCCAACTTTCAGGTTTTTGAATTTCTAATTCGCCTGCATTCAGCAGAGGCTTCTCCTGAGGAAGAAATCTATCCTTACATTCGGACTTTGCTACATTTTGACACAAGAGAATTTCTCAATGTATTGGCACTGGTAAGAGATAGTCTTATTTTGAGGTGTTTTCAAAGAAGACAGAGCAATAATTTTTTGGTGGGGCGCGGTGGCTCAACGCCTGTAATCCCAACACTTTGGCAGGCCGAGGCGGGCAGATCACCTGAGGTCAGGAGTTCCAGACCAGCCTGGCCAACATGGCAAAACCCCATCTCTACTAATAATACAAAACTTAGCCGGGCATGGTGGTGGGCGCCTGTATCCCAGCTACTTAGGAGGCTGAGGCACGAGAATTGCTTGAACCTGGGAGCCGGAGGTTGCAGTGAGCTGAGATTGTGCCATTGCACTCCAGCCTGGGCTACAAAGAGAGACTCTCTCAAAAAAAGAAAAAAGACAAAGCAATATTTTTTAATAGAAAAATCATAATTATTATGCAGGTATAGATTTTATGCACTAGCAGTAAGTCAGGGTTTCAAATGTTTAATTTTGCTGTGCCACCCATTTTTTTTTCTCTAGTTCTTTGCCTTCCTCCCTTCCTCCCCTCTTCCTCCCTCCCTCCTTCTATCCCTCCCTCATTCCCTCCCTCTCTCCTTCTCTCTCTTTCTCCCTCTCTCTCTAACACACACTCATCAAAAAGTTAAGGAGAACTGAGTTAGATGTAGTGCATCTTTGATTTCATAAATTATATTGCCTGGCATACTAAATATGGAAGGGAGATGTTGAAGGAGATGTGGTAGTGATGATAGTAAAAATAGCTGGAGTTGAAATGGAACATGGAAGCTTTTTGCTGAAAAAACACCCTTATACATGTTCAATTAGGGATGAATATGTACAATTTGGGTGAGCCAGGTTGTCTGTGAACATGCCCCAGGGGAACAATTAGATAAAACATAATATATCTTCTGAATTAAATAGTATTATAGTTGTTTTTTGAAAAACTTTTGATATTATGGAAAATGCTTATATTATAGCGTTTAGCAAAAGTAGCAGGCACACAAATATGCAAAACACACATGTACACAGTATTTGGAGAAAAAAAGGATGGAAATACACCTAAATATTAATAGTGATTCACTCTGTGAGATGAAGCAAATTTCCCTAATAAGCATATACTACTTTTATAAATTGAATTATATAAATATAATAAACTATTATTTTAAAACGGTAAGTACTCATGAGAAGGTTATTATCATTTGAATTGGTTTAATTTGAAAATCTGACATCAGAAGTAATAACTTTAATTGCATAGAACGAAGGGAAGGAGAAACTTAGAAGTCAGATGTAGTTGGTTTAGGAAATTTTAAATGTCCAGAGGGGAACATAAAGGTAGTTGGTGACTGACACATAGGAAAAAAAGAAACAGGAAGTGATGGGGGAGAAAGAGTGTTAGAGAAAACAAAGAACTTAATGTAATTCTTATTTCTTTAAGGGCTGTGGTAGCACCGAAACACATGTGGAATTATGCTGATGTCTGAATTATGACACTGGGATTTATAGTAAGGCTGCAAAACAATCTCTGATTTGGTTGACAAAAATTTGAGTTCATGGCGTATCCCACGTACTATCCTCATTAGGGCATGCAGCCTTGGCCAACAAGATATAAACTTTGCTTTTGTGGAGGAAGAGGATCCAGACTTGTAGATAAATAATTATAGCACAGTGTAATACATGCCTTAGGGGAAGTACAGGATGCTATAGGAACACTTAATGAGGGGCACCTAATGGAGCGTTAGGGAATGTTTCTTAGATAAAATGGTGTCTACACTGAGTCTGAATAGAAGTTAGTCAGGGGAAGGGTAGGAAAAAATATTGTAGGCAGAGGGCTGAATATGTAAAAAAGCCTGGAAATGAGACAGAGCAACGAGTATTCAAGTAATTGAAAAAAATTCAATATAGCTGCATCTTTTAAGTATAAGGAGAAGTGCAGAGAGAAACAAATCCAGAGAGGCAGGCAGATAATGAGTTTTGTAATCTGCAGTAAAAAATCTGGACTTCCTTCCCTTCCTTCCTTCCCTCCCTCCCTCCCTCCCTCCCCTCCTTCCCTTCTTTCCCTCCCTTCCTTCCCTCCCTCCCTCCTTCCCTCTCTCCCTCCCTCCCTCCTTCCCTCTCTCCCTCTCTCCTTCCCTCCTTCCCTCATTTTTGAGGTGGAGCTTCGCTCTTGTCTCCCAGGCTAGAGTGCAATGGCACGGTCTTGGCTCACTGCAACCTCTGCCTCCCAGGTTCAAGTGATTTTCCTGCCTCAGCCTCCCCAGTAGCCAGGATCATAGATGCGCATCACCATGCCTGGCTATTTTTTGTATTTTTAGTAGAGACGGGGTTTCACCATGTTGGCCAAGATGGTCTGGAACTCCTGACCTCAGGTGATCTGCCCACCTTGATCTCCCAAAGTGCTGGGATTACAGGCATAAGCCACCACCCCTGGCCATAATTTGGACTTTATACTATAGCAGTTGGTAGCCATTGAAGCCTTTTAGGAAGGAAAATATATTAATTTTATACTTTAAAAACATTCCCTCTAACTCTTGTGTCTTAGTCAGTTTGAGCTACTATAACAAAATGCCACAGATTGGGTGGCTCACAAACAACAGAAATGTATTTCTCACAGTTCTAGAGTCTGGGAAGTCCAAGATCAAGGTGCTGGCAGATTCTGTTGGTTTAGGCACACCTCCGAGAGGCTTACCTCCTAAACCATCACATTGGTGATAGGTTCTCAACATGAATTTGGGGGCATACAAATGGATTGAAATGAGATAAGATGGAGGCAGGGAGATCTGTTAGTAAATTTTGTAGTAATCTAAATAGAAGATAATGGTGGCTTAAATTAGGGCAGTGACAGTGGGGATACTGAGATGTGAAAGGATTTGAAAGATATTTTAAGAGGCAAATCAGCCTCATAAAGAAGAAGAATCTGTGATGGAGGCCATATGTAGCCCCAAAGCCAGAAATATTTACTGTCTGGCTCTTTACAGAGAATGTTGACCCCTGGATTAGGAGTTAGCTTGCTATCATTATTTTACAGAAACCCCATAGTAATTTGTAAAGTACTACAGAAATAATTTTTAATGTCCAAATGCACAGATGACTTACAACTTGGGTTTTAGGTCTACCTTTGTACTTCAGAAACTGTAATTCTCCATTAGGACATCTTTGCATATTAGTCCTCTAGTAAACATCCATAGTTAAAAGCATTTTTGTGGGATGATAATGGTCTAACAATGTGCTATTTTGGTGGCAGATGTTAACTACCACCAAAATAGTCATGAAGCATATCATAATATTCACACCGTAGTGTATTACCAGTTAATTATGTTCACAGAATCATACTATCAGTGTCTGTTTCAAAGGAGTGACTACGTGCTGCCAAAAGGAAAATGGTGAAGGAAATTCTTTTTTACTTGCTGTCACTGCTGTAGTTTTTAAATGCATGTGTTAATTCTCCATGGTTTTGTTTTTTAGTTGAATAGCACTTGTATTAGCAGATGGTACTTTCCCTTTGTACCTGTAGAGTGATATCTCACTTTAGCAGGCAGGGATGGGTGTCTATGTATGTGTGTGTTTGTTGTTCTCATGAATCCGAAGATAGAACTGAGAGAGACTTTGTAGTCTGTCTTCCTGTCTTCAGTCAGAGTCATATTTAACCCATATATACATCAGAATAACTTCTATTTGAGCTTTCCACAGTGAGTTCCTACAGTCTCCTTGGTAACTCGTTTCAGCATTTCCCAGCTACCTGGCAGTAAAGCAGACTAGCTAAAAAAAAAAGTCTAGAATATTTTGTTTTTCTGTGCATCAAACAGGAGAAGGAAGGGAAGGACATGCTAATAAGAGAACAGCTTGAACAAAGGTGCTTTGGAGAAACTGGGGGAAATTCAGGCCCATTTGAAGAACAGTAATTACTCTTGTTTGAACAGGACTATGATGTCTTGAAAGTTCATGGCTGTTAAATTCCTTTTTATTTTTAGTCTACTGGGACAATGTGTAGTTCATTTTCTTGTTTCAAGGAAATAGCAATAAATTAGCGCTATGTGGATTTAAACATTTCTCAGAATCAAATGAACTAAGTGAAAACCATAGGAACGATCTTTAAGTCTTTCATCATTCTTACTGTTCAGTAAAAATTTTCATTTCAATTTTTTGATAGTGGACATAATCTCATTTTCTTCACATATACTATATGTACTACTTTTTTTGTGACATGCTGTTATATACTGACAAACAGAATCTGGTATTGTAATTTATTGTGATGCATATTATATTCAAAGTATCTTGGCTCTGCTTGATCAGTTACATAAAATGAAAGTTGCCATAGTTGGCAGTGTTTTGAGATCAGTAAGTAGGCTTGATAATTTTAACTTTTTTACCATAATAATTTTTTTAATGCTATCTTTGGACATCATTTTTCTTAATTGTCATGAAAATTATGAAAGTTATTTTTATGACAGTTAATAAACTGGGTCTCAGTTATTTCCAGATAACATAGACTGAATGATGGCTGAACATGTATTTTATCCCTCTGTTCTCAAACCTTTGCTCCCAAATTACCTCTTTTCATTAGTGTTATCTCTCTCTCTTTTTTCTTTTTTTTTCTTATGGACTTTGCCTTCCTTCCTTTCTCAAATTCTTATTTGTGATTTTCTTTTTTTAAGTCTCAGAGTACTGTGCAATATTAAATACCGTAGCTTCCTACTTGACTCACTAAAAATAACGTCACTTAAGGTGTATAAGACAAGTTTAATGAGGAATAGTTATCTTATTTGGGAAATTACTTGGATTTTACTAACAAGAATTTGATAACTTGTTTTCTTTTACAATGTGCAAATAATAATTACTTTTAAACATTTATTTCTCCCTTTTAGACTTTTGAAGATTTTAAAAATGACAAGCAAGCTGTGGAATATCAACAGCGAATTGTGGATATTTTGTTGAAAGTAAGTATTCAAAGAATACATGTCTTTATATGATATTTATATTAAGATAGTTGAGTTTTTTTATAGCAGGTTATAAAATCTTGTTAAGTGGTTTCTTGGACTCATATCTTAAAATTTTATTATGGTGTCTTTGTCCTCAAGAGCTGAATTAAGTACTAATCATTTATTTAAAAAAAATTTTAGTGTATGTTAGCTTTAGACTGGGGACCAGAATAGAGAGCACTACTGTGAGAAAGGCATATGGTGATAATTGCTATATTAGTATGATTTACATGTAATAATAGAGACTAACTTCAAAGTGCTTTGAGAAAACAATGTGAAGAATCTTCCTCTGTCTCATACAAACTTCACTTTGTTGCTGAGGCAGTGCCGTATTCTGTCATGGCACTGAGATGTTGGATGACACTTAAGAATGATTTGAGGCACAGAGAAATGATCATCCCAGTATAAATCTAATTAGATTCAGCAGAAAGCTATTTTGAGATTGATGCTGTTGCTAATGAAGAATGCAGGGGAAGGTTCTTTTCTTTTCCATCTGCATGACTTCAGGCAGGCCAGTTTCCTCTTGTAGTTGAAAGCTTAGAGTTTTTATTTTGTTCATCTGACTGTAAAATAGAGTTTTCTTTCTTTTAATGTTGAATTATTGTGGACAAGAGACCAGAATTCAGGTGTTTTCTAGTTGTACATAACATCAAAATATTACATTTATACTCATTCTGTATAATTTCCAAAGCATATTTATATACATTATTTCTTTTGTGCTATCAGTTAATATTAATTTAACCTTGTAAGACAGGCAGTGATGATTATGAGAACAGGATTGCTAACCTGTCAGATAATGCCAGTTTGATTCAGATGGCTAATATGGAGAATTTTCACCTAGATTTATTCCCAATCTATGTCCTCCTTTAATTTGTGATCTTGCCTTTCTTCTACCTAATATTCTTCTGTGGCTTCCTATTGGTCATTTAGAATTAAGTTCTGCTGTGAGTGAGAGAAAACTCAAAATAACAGCAGTTTAATTGTGATAGGAATTAATTTTTCTCATAGAAGTCTGGAAGTAGGCTACCTGGTCTACTAGAGTGACTTCATAAACTTCTCAGGGATGCAGATTCCTTCTGTCTTAGTATTACACTTAGTATATGATTTCTGTCTTTCCATCCAGAATGGCTGCTGAGGCTCCTGCCATTACCTCTGCATTCTAGCCACGTAGAAAAAAATGAAGAAACAAAGAAAATGTTCCCTCTCCTTAAGGAAACTTCTTAAAAGCTGTGTAATACAATTCTGCTTACACCATATGAGGCTCCTTAGTTGGTGGGGGAGATGGAGAAACATTGTCTGTATTCTTGGTAACCATGTGCTTAGCTAAACATGAGGAGTTCTTTTTTTTTTTTCTTCTCCTTCTTCCTCCTCTTCTCCTCCTCCTCCTCCTCCTCCTTCTTCTTCTTCTTCCTCCTCCTCCTCCCCCTCCTCCTCCTCCCCCTCCTCCTCCTCCCCCTCCTCCTCCTCCCCCCTCCTCCTCCTCCTCCCCCTCCCCCTCCCTCCTCCTCCTCCTCCTCCTCCTCCTCCTCCTCCCCCTCCTCCTCCTCCCCCTCCTCCTCCTTCCCCTCCTCTCCCCCCCTCCTCCTCCTCCCCCTCCTCCTCCTCCCCCTCCTCCTCCTCCTTCCCCTCCCTCCTCCCCCTCCTCCTCCTTCCCCTCCTTCTCCTCTTCTTCTTCCTCCTCCTCCTCCTTCTTCTTCCTTCTTCTTCCTTCTTTTTCTTCTTTCTTCCCTCCTCCTTCTCCTCCTCCTCCTCCTTTTTGAGACTGAGTCTTGCTCTGTTGCCCAGGCTAGAGTGCAGTGGCACGATCTCAGCTCCCTACACCCTCCATCTCCTGGCTTTGAGCGATTCTCCTGCCTCAGCCTCCAGAGTAGCTAGAATTAGAGGCGCCTGCCACCATACCCAGCTAATTTCTGTATTTTTAGTAAAGACGGGGTTTTCACCATGTTGGCCAGGTTAGTCTCAAACTCCTGACCTCAGGTAATCTGCCCGCCTCAGCCTCCCGAAGTGCTGGGATTACAGGTGTGAGCCACTGCGCCCAGCCTTGAGGAGTTCTGTTTCTAAGGAAGGAAGACTAGATGTTGGAGCATAAGTAATAGTTTCTGCCATACCTGTCTAAACTGTTGAATATCCAAGATCCCTCTGTATTTTCTGGTCCTGACTAGGTCTCTATAACTGGTCCCTTCTCTCATCCACCTTGTCATCCTTCCCCACACACCTTGTATTACGTACCCTCAACCATATTAAATTATTAGAATTCACTAGACTCTCTGTGGTGTGTTCATGGTTTATGTTCTTTGCAAGGGTTTTCTTTCAGCCTGTCATGCCTTTTCCTTTCCTTTCACTGACTGGCAAGTTCCTAATCATTTTCCAAGACTTAACTGAAATATCATCTATGAGAAACTCTTTTGAACGCTCTCCCACACATCTAGGTTGATTAGTTGGCTCCTTGTCTGTGCTCAGCCAACACTTTATGCTTCAGTTAGCACACTGTAGTGTCATATTTACATGTTTTCTTATCTGTCTTATCTAGACTTGAGCTTCTTGAATGTAGAGACTGAGGATTATTCTAATTATTATTATTATTATAATATTTGGTCATTGTTTTAGCCTGCTTAGAACAGATCCAGCACAATGCCTGTCACCCAGTAGGTGTCAGGTAAATGTAAGTTGGTTAAATTGCAATTTGAGTTTAAAACTATACTAAGTTGGAAGAGTAATCCAAATGAAGAGAAAGCTCCACAAGTACTTGACTATTCCTGTTGGTGACTTGCCATTCTTGTATGTTGTCTTGATAGTGTTTACCTTGGGTCAGTGAAGAAAGAGCTTTGGAGATTATTTTTCTCATTTCTAGTGCTAGAGATATGCTAATTGGTTAAAGTGTACTTGTGAGGGAGCCAGTGAGAGGAGGAGTATAGGCAGTGACCAGAGAACAGGCCAATGGGTGTTATCATGTGTGCTGAATGGCTGCAGAGAGGAAACATCTATTAATTTGTGACTTCTTACATTGCCCGGAAAATTTGTAAGCATGGTCTCTGAAAGAGGCCAAAGAAGAAATGGAAAGGAAATGGCCTTTTGTAGGATAATAACCAATTAGAAACTCGTTGAGGTGATGAGGGACTTCTTTTATATATATATATATATATATATATATATGAGATAGAGTTTTTATAACTTGAAATACCCACATATTCTAATAATGAGTATGCACTTGGCAAGCAATGATTACTGGACTAAAAGCAAAAAGGGTAAAAGAAAGGGATGTAAGAGGAAGTAGGTCAAAAGCTAGGGAATGTTGTATAATGGGAGAAACCTGGTGCTTTATCTTTGTGTGGAGGATGGAAGGAGGGAACTTGGAACTTTTTGATAGATGTGTGAGGGTACTATATACCCTAATTTGTTGTAGAGTTGCCCCCATGAACTCAGCTCGCCCAAAACAGTACGTGGTGGTCTTCCCTCCCCCACTTCTGTATTCTCTCTGTTAATAGCATCATTATCCCACCTGCCAATCAGGCTCAAAGTCTGTCCTTTTTCATTGCTCCTTGAACCACATGGTTCCACGCATAGGAATAATTGTCCTGTCCCCACTCTCTCTGCCTCTTTCCATTTTCATGATCACTGCCCTACTTAAGAGCCCTTTGGTCTCTCCCTTAGACTCCTGCAGTCGCTTGTATCTTGCTCTCCCTGCCTTGTGTTTCTTTCTTCTGTTAATTTTATCCCATGCACTGCTGATCGGATAATTTTCCTAAGCACAGTACTGGTCATGATCAACCCCCCTGGTGGAACACGTTTAGTAGCTCGCCAGTTTTCTATAGAATACATTCCAGATTCCTTAGGATGACATTTGAGGCCTCATCTTCCCTTTTAATCTATTGTTTCCCTCTTCCTGCATGCTGCTGCATTCTAATAAATATTGTTGTTCCCCCTAACAATTGTGTGTTTTTCTGTGTCCATGATTTTGCTCTCACTCTTCTCTTTGCCAGGTTTGCCTTTTCTATTGACATTTCCCCTTGTCAAAATTTCTGCACGGGCTTTAAAACTTAGCTTCAAAGCTATTCTTCTCATTTCTTTTCAAATTCCCTCTCTAACCAGTTGAATTAAAATTTTAATCATTTGTGCCTTTATAATAGCAGTCATTATATTATGCCTTTTGTTTAAGATGTGTCTGTCTTTTCTTTCTTGTTCCTAATTTTCTTAAAGACACTTATAGCCTCTTACACATAGTGAGTACTTAGGAAATGAGAGCTGAGTTAAAGCCAGAGGAATGGCTATGATTTGATAACCGTGTGTGTCGTAAAAAGCCTGTTATACAAAACCATGTCTTCAAGGAACTGCTTGATACAAGGCCGAAGCCATTCACTTCATTGGTCTGTGTGATAGCTAACTTCTCTGGGCTACCTTGACTCTCAGTTGTCTTACTCTCAAACCTCAAAGCAGCTTTCTTCTTCCGTTGCTGATGGACAGATTTTTAGTAGGGCTATTTAAATTTAACTGTACAAGACCAGCCTGGCCAACATGGTGAAACTTTGTCTCTATTAAAAATACAAAAATTAACCAGGCCTGGTTGCACACGCCTGTAGTCCCCGCTACTTGGGAGGCTGAGGCAGGAGAATCACTTGAACCCAAGAGGTGGAGGTTGCAGTGAGCCAAGATCATGCCATTGCACACAAACTTGGGCAACAGAGTGAGATTCCATCTCAACAACAACAACAAAAAATTAGTTGTAGAAGGGTTCTCTAAGAATTCCTGAGGGAAACATGATTAATATTTCTTTGAAATACTACAATTTACATCTCTACCTCTTTATCAATTCAGTTCTCATCCAAAGTGTGATAGAAGTAGGCCAGAAATCACTGAAATGTTTTCAGAGTATGCAAGTATTTGTGCTTCTTCTAAATGGCGTTGAATTCAACTGTTGCACAGTCAATAAAAGAATCTTTTTATGAGTCTTCAGTAATGAGGCTATCCCCTCTTCTAATTGTATATATTTTTGCATCAAACCAGATGGTGTATTGAATAAATGGTCTCCCTTGCTCCTCAGGTTATGGTGGAGAATTCAGACTTTACCCCCTCACAAGTAGGATGTCTCTTTACCTTCCTTGCTCGGCAGCTTGCAAAGCCTGACAACACCTTGTTTGTAAACAGAACACTTTTTGATCAGGTAAGTGTCTAGCAGTGAAAACTAAAAGGGTTTTTCCTGTTTACTGTGCACAGTTCCCTGGATTACACTGTTTCCTGATGTGACAGACTATTGGGTAAATACCTTATCAAGGAGAGGCCTGTTCAGGTTTTGGATCTAAATTGAGGGATATGTGTATGTGGGTGTATGGGTATGTTTTGTGGAGATTGGTTTATAGAGATTGTGTTCTCTCAATTATTCTGTTGCTATGAATTGCCTAGAATTCTTTGCTCAAGAGTTTCCCAATTTAAGAATCTCCCCCATCTCACAGGTAGTAAGAGTATTATGACCATCATCTGGAGAAGAGATTACTTTTGTAAAATCTCAATTTACTTACAAATGACTTTGAAGGTATCTTGTAATCCCGCTTAAATATCTCCTATTTTTCCACAGGTGGCAAAGAAAATACTTTTTGTCTGGAGAAAGTAACTAAAAATGACTAGCATTTTTTGAGCACTTCACAATGGCAGACATTGTTCCAAAACCTTATGTGTGTCTGTTACCTTAGTCCTCTCAAGAGCTCTAAAATAGGGACAGTTATACTCCTTTTATAGATGAGGAAACTAAAGCCTGGAGAGATTAAGTAATTCATGTAAGGTCATACTTAGTAAGTGTTATTATTAGCAGTAAATATTAAGTCTTAATAGAGTTAGTGTCCAAATTCAAGTGGCCTGACTCCTAAGTTCATGCTTTGCTAGGTCCATGGTATCATATCAGGAGACTTAAAATTAAGGTATATAGACAACACTGCCTTATGGTTATGTTTCTTTTCTCTCTCTCTTTTTTTGAGACAGAGTCTGGCTCTGTCGCCCAGGCAGGAGGGCAGCAGCATGATCTTGGCTCACTGCAACCTCTGCCTCCCAGGTTCAAGTAATTCTCCTGCCTCAGCCTCCTAAGTAGCTGGGATTACAGGCGCATACCACCACGCCTGGCTAATTTCTTGTATTTTTTGTAGAGACGGGGTTTCACCATGCTGTCCAGGCTGGTCTTGAACTCCTGAACTCAAAGTGATTCACCCTCCTCAGCCTTCCAAAGTGCTGGGATTACAGGCATGAGCCACTGCACCCAGCCTCTTAGAGTTATGTTTCAAAAGAGTAAAGAAATACATACACAAGGGCTGCCTCAACCTCCCAAAGTACTGGGATTACAGGCATGAGCCACTGCACCCGGCCTCTTAGAGTTATGTTTCTCAAGAGTAAAGAAATATGTATGTAAGGCACATATTAAATTGTTAGCATACCTGAACCTGATGTTACATATACTAGGCTAATCAGTTGGGAAGGTACCTTATACCTGTGGTATTTGTTATGGCTGGGTGTGAATAAGTTGGTTATTTGAAAGGGTAGTTATTACTTTTATTATGAGAGTATTAATGTCTACATGCTGATATCAAATAAAAAATACTTTTTCTTTGGCCAGGTCCTTGAATTCCTTTGTAGTCCCGACGATGACTCCCGACACTCTGAAAGACAGCAGGTATGAACTACTAGAACTCTTTTTGCTAAAAAATAGGAAAGAAGAATAAGCCAGAAAGAACTCTTCTGTGTTAGACCTCACTACACATGAGGGGCAATGACTTGTGCCAAACCCTAATACGAAGTTAGAGTCAGTGGGAACCAGAAAATAGAGTGGATGGTTGTTAGGGTACATGTATAAGAAGCTTATATCAAACTAAATTCCTAGGTAGACTGGATCTGTCTTGCATCTACCATGACATCAAAGAAACGACTTCATCTTCCCCTATTATGTGGTAACAGCTAGGACTTCTTGTACGCTGCATTCCATTGGCATAATTAATCTGGTAACTACTGCTAGCTGCTGTGGTCCTGAAACAAAAAAGCTACAGCGTCCTGAGTATTGACATACCTAACTTTTGAGAGTGCCCTAAAACCCCACCGCATTAGGGCTGACCATTCTGGAGACTAGAATCCACCTGTCCCTCCACTGATTATTATGAGACAGTAACTGTTTGAGTACCACTTCTTTTTATTCATGCCACTTTCTTGAGGTTGCCTTCAGGAGTAAGATTCTTTAAAAAGCATACCCACCATAATTGTGAGCACTAAGAGAGTCAACCCATTTTGTATTCATAGCTAGATTTTGTCAGGCAAGTAAACTAGTAAAATTAAGAACCATGAGAGCTGTGCGGAAGTATGGCTTTATAGCACTGTGGTAATCATACACAGCTGGGAAGTTGAGACTATCAGATAGCAACAGTGACCCCTTTATCTGCACAGCTATGGCGCAGTGACTGCTGCAGAGTATCCTAGGTCAGAGAACAGCTGGTAAAATTTTGGTTATCTCTTAAATTATTTTGAATACAAATAGTAATATGGGCCCCCTCATTTCAGCTGCGTAGTGTGGTAAAAATTATTTATATGAGCCCCAATATTCTTGTTTCCTTTTTATTGTGGTAAGATAGACATAACACATAATTTACCATTTTAACCGTTTTTAGGTGTATGCATAAGTGGTATTCACATTATTGTATAATCCTCATCACCATCCATCCCCAGAACTCTTTTATCTTCCCAAACTGAACTACCATACCAATGAAATCGTAACTCCTGCTCACTATTTCTCCTCCCCACCCCTTAGTAACTACCAGTCCCTATGAATTTTACTACCTTAGGTCCCTCACATAAGTGCAGTCGTACAGTATTCATTCTTTTGTATTTAGCTTATTTCACTTGGCAGAATGTGTTCAAGGTTCATCCATGCCATAGCATGCATGTATCAGATTTTCTTCCTGCTGAATAGTATTCCGTTGTATGTATATACTACATTTTGTTTATTCATTCATCCACTGATGGACATTTGGATTGTTCCACCCTTTGGCTATTTTGAATAGTGCTGCTATGAAAAGTCATAATTTTTAAAAAATTAACATATAAACATGGATACCAGCTGTGGGTAAACAGATTGTAAAGAACCATAAGACATAAAAGTGAGACAAAAATTCACTTCTTGAAAGAATATATACGGACATTTTAGCTTAGCAGAGAGTCAGCTCAGTGTCTCATAGGGCTTCATTCGTAAACTCTGTGGCGTTCTTTCCATGTTTGAAAAGCGGAGCCATTTATCTTTTTATAGGGCTTAAATGCAGTATGATCAAGTTTATGATGTCAGTCTAACCCCTTCCATATGTGACAGCAAGCCAAAATATCATCAACTAAGAATACAAAAGAAAAAAATTAGAAGTTATAGTCTACATGGCTGAATGCAATCTTAAAGAGCTAGTAAATTCTCAAGTGTTTTTACTCATTTATTTTTAAATGTTCAGGTCCTTTTAGAATTGCTGCAGGCTGGAGGCATAGTTCAATTTGAAGAGAGTCGCCTCATCCGGATGGCAGAAAAAGCTGAGTTGTAAGTTGTTTTGAGGCATATATTAGTTTGCCATAGAAATATTAAATTACATTTCTCTAACTTAAAGCCCAGTTTATTGATGCATTGCTGCTTTTTTAATTAGGAAAGATTATACAAATAACAAAAAGCTAAGTGTGAAGTTTTTGCCTTTTAATTGAATTCTAGAAATTAGTGAAATTTGCAGAAATTGATAGGGCAAATATGAAGCTTTTATATAATTGTTTAAACATAAAAGTGAAATAGCAGTCTTATGATGTTTTATTTTAGATTTTTCCTTTAATATTTCCATGTTTCATAAATTTTTATGGTTACCTTAGCTATATTAGAGACAATGTAGTTATTGACATAGCAAATAAGAGAATATCACATTACTACTTATCTAGTATGCTGTATTTATATGACGTAATTCTGAACAGAGGAACTTTATGTAAAATTTTTGTAAATTATCAATATCTAACATAGTCACTATTTCTTATGTGATACATTATTGCTTTAGTATTTCTTTTGTATTCAGCATTGAAATTTCTTATAAACATAATATGTAGCAGCCTCTTGAACCTGTAGTTAAAGGAATGGCAGATACTCATCTTCCCTAGATATTCACTGTAACTTTATTTAACAGTAGAAATCACATCTACTATATTAATTTTTCTTTTCTTTCTTTTGAGACAAGGTCTCCCTCTGTTGACCAGGCTGGAGTGCAGTGGTGTGATCATAGCTCACTGCAGCCTTAACCTCCTTGTCTCAAGCAATCCTCCTGCATCAGCTTCCATAGTAGCTCGGATGACAGGCACATGCCACCATGCCTGGCTAACTTTTAGTTTTTTTTGTAGAGACAGGGTCTTGCTATGTTGCCTAGGCTGATCCCAGACTCCTGGTCTCAAGCAATCCTCTTGCCTCAGCCTCCCAAAGTGCCTGGCATGAGCCAGGACACCTGGCCCACTTTCCCTAATACTAACCTGTGTGCCAGAGCAAATGTCTCAAAAACCTGCCTGTTTGGTACACTGAAGTTTTTCCCTTTACATTCTAGCTATCAAATTTGTGAATTTATGTATGAAAGAGAACACCAATATGACAAAATTATTGATTGCTACTTACGTGACCCTCTGAGAGAGGTGAGTCAAGACACTGCTTTACCCTTTTTTCTTACTCAGCCTTCCCTCTTATTGAGTACAAATAACTGTTGAGTAGAAATATTTGTGCATGTGCATGAGCCAAATATACATTGATAATTAAAACAGATATAGTTCTTGCAGTTTTGGAATGTATGATTTAGTGATGGAGACTGACAATTAACAAAGCCAAATATGATTACAAATGGTGATAAATGCTAGGGAAGAGAAACCGAGTGCAACTTTAGAGGATAATGGGGAATTGACTTATGCAGAGTAGCCAGGGGAAGAATTTCAGAGAAAGTGACATATAAACTGAGTTTTGGAATTTGAGAAGCCCGTGAAGGAAAGAGTCAAGAAGAGTGTTTCAGGATGGGAAACTGTATATGCAAAAGACCTGAGGTGGGGAAAATGGACATGTTCAAGGAGCTGAGTAGAGATCATATAGATGACGTGAAAATCAGCATAGGTGGAGCATAATAGACAAGGGCAGGAGTGGTTTGAGCTGAAATTGGGAATGTGGACAATGGGATCCCCAAAAGCCAAAGTGTGATACTTCTTCATTATGTCACTGAAGATTAATGAATTGAAACCAAAATTAATTAGAACAGATATTTTGCTTCTAAGAGTCTACCCTAAATTTTAAACAATTACCCTTTCTTTTTAGGGGCAGAGTTTTCCATCAGTTAACAATCTCCAGATGGTTTTTTATCTTCAAATGATAGATGTTTACTAAGACTGGTTCAGTTGGTAGGGACTAAATCTTGAGTGAGTGAATGAATAAATTATATTGTCTTGTGCTCTTCAGGAAGAAGTCTTTAATTACATTCACAATATCTTATCCATTCCCGGACACAGTGCAGAGGAGAAGCAGTCTGTATGGCAGAAAGCAATGGATCATATTGAGGTACTGATGTGCAAAACTTCACACTTTACCATCTGAATGGTCATCTAACCCAAGTTAACTTTATGCCAACTAAACAATGGCATGTATCATATTAAGTTGGTTTAATTTAGGGTTAAAATGTTTTTCATGTGTAATTATTCTACCTCATATTTGTATTCATAAAGTCTGTGTCACATGCAATCTATTACATCCTGACTTCTGAAACTAGCCCATGTTCAGTCAGCTAGTGACAAACTAGTATTAGTGCATTTTTACAAAGTTCCTAGAATGATTCTGAGAGTACTACTTGTCCTTTTTTCCTAGTATGTGATGGGTGCCGTACCCTCCAATCATCTAATGGACTTTTAGAAAAATTACTGCAATGATGTATTTCTCCTCCTTATATAACAGGATGATGATTCTGACCTAGCTGTGGTCAACTAATTCACTGATTTTGTTGATGCCTGCAGTTTTACAGAGGATGCAAGTGTTCACTTCTATTGAAACAAAAAGTTCTTATTCAGAAACAACGCTTCTGGATATACAAATAGACTACCTGTGTGATGAGGGCTGTGATCACAATGTGTTCTGAAATGGGACCCAAAAATCACTTCTTACTTGAGTTTCCTTATGTTCATAACATACTCCTTACCCCAGAATCCAATAGAACTAGCAGTTTTGTTGAAATCTATTATTTTTATGATTTATGTTATTTTATCTATTCTATTATGTTTATTTCTGATTATTGAAAAAATAGTAAGAAAAGAGGCATTCCTCTTTTGGAAATAATATTTAGACTGAGGTAGTCCTAGTTTTGGAAATAACGTTTAAACCGAGGTAATCCTAGTTTTGGAAATAACATTTAAACTGAGGTAATCCTAGTTTTGGGAATAACATTTATATCTACAGAGTTGCTCTCGTTCTCCTCATATCAAGAATCAGGTGGTGGATTTAGAGATGTAGTAGAGATATGATTATTCAACATGTTTGAACATTTTTTTATAGATACGAAAAACTATAAGAAAAGATATGATGTAGATACTTTATTTTAGTTTCTGAAGGTTGTAAAGTTTAGAAAGATCAGAGGTGTGAATAGCATCTTCTTGTGAAATATCTGACATGAAAGGTGGTATAGCCAGTCATGAGATACGTGGTCTGAAGTAATTTCCACACTGCTGTATTCCACACTGCTGTATTGATTGAGAACATGGAATATATTATTTAATGTTGTTATATTTCTGCTAACAACAGATGAATATATCATGGCAGGATAACCCAACAAGTCATTCTCTGATTTTGTGTTTTATATTTTTTCCCTTTAATCATTTAGTACTCTTTTTCATCATCCTCTTCAAGTCTCCATGGTTATATTATGGTTCAGTTCTCATTTCACCTCATCTGCATTATACAGTGGTTTGAGCACATGGATTCCAGACCTCAAAAATGAAGCCACATCTCTGCATTATGTGAAATGTGATAAATTAATCAATGGGCAAACAGATTACTCAGCAAAAAGCTCAAGCTGGGGAAGCAAGAAGTATTTCTGCTGTGCAGTAATTATTTTTGCTGACTAGTTTTTCCCACATCTGCATATTTTTCACCTTGAACTTTTTAATATCTCTTAAGGCCACAGTGACAGGTGTATAAACTTTTGTTGAAGGACTTCTATGTCTTCAGTAATGTAAATATAATCAACATTAAATACATAGGACAAAAAGTCATAAAGAAGTTTTCTGACAAGATACACTTAGTTTATAGCTTAGTGGTTCTTAACACATTTGGGGCTCTACACTGTTTTTGAGACTCTAATGAAAGATTTAGTCTTATGCCTCATAATATTGCACATGTACATAGATATTATGACTCTGTTTAAAGTTTCAGGGATCTACAGATCCCTAAAAGTCTTTCTTAGATGACAAATCTCTGGTTCAGATGGTTTTTTGAATATGAAAGGTTTCATTAGATTGTGATGACATTTTATATTTTGAAATTTATAAAACATTCAAAAAAGTACATAAAACACATGTACAGCTTAATTAAAAATTAAAAAGCAAACATCCTAGGTCCTGAACAAGAAATATTATATTTCCATACCTCAGACATTTCCCATGTATTCTTTTCTGATCACAGTTTTTTTCTTCCGCCCTTCCCCCATGTAGCCATTATCCTGGTTTTTGTGACAGTTTCTTACCTTTTTGTATACTGTTATTGCATGTGCATGCATCCCTAAATATATGTTTTTGTTTTGCCTATTCTTGAACTTTGTGAAAATGAAATCGTACTTTATTTTCTTATTTTTGCCCAGTATTTTGTTTGAGAAGATTGTACATTTTGTTTTATGTAGCTACAGTTGATTTTTATTGTATAGTATTCCATTTTATAAGTATATCACAGTTTATCCATTCTACTGCTGCTAGACATTTCAGTTGTTTCTAGTTTTAACTATTAAGAATAGTCTGTTCATAATCATATGTGCATCTTGTGCACAGCCACAGACATTTCTCTAAGGCAGTGATTCTCAGTTTCGTCCCCAAACCAACATCACAGCATCAGCTGAGAATTTGATAGAAATGCAAATGCTCCACTTCAGACCTCCTGAATCAGAAACTCCGGGTGAGGCCTAGCAATCCCCTAAGTTATTTTGATGTATGCTAACTCATAATCTCTGCTCTGGAGTATATAATTGATAGTTGAGATTAATATTTTAAGTTTCACTGGATGCCAGCACTGTATGAGAGTTCCTATGGACTCTGTATCCTTAGCAAACTTTAAATCTTTCCCGATCTAGTGGATGTGTAATGATATCTAATTATGTTTTACATTTACCTTTCCTTAATTACTAATAAGATTGACAGCCTTTTCATATGTTTATTGGGCATTTAAGTTTTCTGTTTTGTGAAGTGCCTGCTGAAGTTTTTTGCCCACTTTTCTGTTTGAATGTCTCATACTTACTGCTTTGGAAGATTTCTTTATGTATTGTGGATGTTAGTCTTTTATCAGCAATATATTTTGCAAATATCTTCTCCCGTTCTGTGGCTTTTCCTTTCAATCTTTTTGTGTTTTTATTTAAGTGGTCAAAATAATAATTTCCCCCCTCCACTTTATGTCCTGCTTTCTTTCTTATTTCTTTTTAAGCTTTGGCTCTTGAGTTCCACCTGAAAGTAATTTTTGTACGTAGTATGAGATAGAAGTCAAGTTAATTTTTTAGAATACAGATGCCCAATTTTCCCAGCAGCAGTTATTTTTAAAGGTTGCCTTTTCCTGTTGTTCAGTAATGCTGCCTTTGTGATGAGTATATCAAGGATCTATATGCGTAGTCTATTTCTCTGGTCCTTCTGTTCCATTGGTCTGTTTGTCCGTCTCTGCATCAGTACCACACTATTTTTAATATTGTTGCTGTATGATGAGTCTTGATATCTTTAACAGAATCTTGTCTATTATTGACTTTTGATACTTTCAAATATATTTTAGAATCAGCTTATTAAGTTCCACCAAATTTTTTTTAACTTTGTAATCAGGCATTGCACTGAATCTATCAATAATTTTGAAGATAACTTGCAATCTTTACAATATTGAGTCTTCATATCTATGTATGGTATAATCCTTTATTTAATATCTTCCTATAAAGTTTTATTTTTATTTATTTATTTTTTTGAGACAGAGTTTTGCTCTTGTTGCCCAGGCTGGAGTGCAATGGCACAATCTCGGCTCACCGCAACCTCCACCTCCCAGGTTCAAGCGGTTCTTCTGCCTTAGCCTTCCCAAGTAGCTGGGATTATAGGCATGCGCCACCAAGCCGGGCTAATTTTGTATTGTTAGTAGAGATGGGGTTTCTCCATGTGGGTCAGGCTGGTCTCGAAGTCCCAACCTCAGATGATCTGCCCGCCTCAGCCTCCCAAAGTGCTGGGATTACAGGCGTGAGCTACCACGCCCAGCCCCTATAAAGTTTTATAATACCCTCTGTGGAGACTTTCCATCCTTTGTTTTCATTTTGTTTGTTTTGTTTTGTTTTTCTGAGACAGAGTCTCACTCACTGTGTCGCCCAGGCTGGAGTATAGTGGCACCATCTAGGCTCACTGCAACCTCAGCCTCCTGGGTTCAAATGATTCTTTCCTCATCCTCCCTAAATAGCTGGGATTACAGATGTCACCACCACTCACAGCTTATTTTTGTATTTGTAGGAGAGACAGGATTTTGCCATGTTGGCCAGGCTAGTCTCAAAGTCCTGACCTCAAATGATTCACCTGCCTTGGCCTCCCCAAGTGCTGGGATTACAAGCATGAGCCACCATGCCCAGCCCCATTCTTTGTTATACCTGCTGTCACAACTTCATATTTTTAATGCTGTTGTTAATGGCATTTTTAAAAATTTCATTTCCGCGGGTCACGGTGGCTCACTCCTGTAATCCCAGCACTTTGGGAGGCTGAGGCAGGCGGATCACCTGAGGTCAGGAGTTTAAGACCGGCCTGGCCAACATGGTGAAACCCCGTCTCTACTAAAAATATAAAAATTAGCCGGGCGTGGTGGTACATGCTTGATCCCAGCTACTCTAGAGGCTGAGGCAGGAGAATGGCATGAGCTTGGGAGGCGGAGCTTGCAGTGAGCCGAGATGGCGCCACTGTACTCCAGCCTAGGCAACAGAGCAAGACTCTGTCTCAAAAAAAAAATCTCATTTCCAACATAAGTATGTTTACTATAAGGATTTTTATGGAAGTTTTTTTCTATTTCTAGTATGCCAAAAGTCCTCATGAATGGATTTTGAATTTCATCATGTTTTCTTCCTTATTCTGTTTTTGTGTTACATTTTATTGATATTAAACCAACCTTGATTTTTGCAGCTAAGTGCTACTTGATCCTGATATATTATTCTTTTTACACATTGCTGAATTTCATTTTTATTTAGGATGTTTGTATCTATTGTGGCTCAGATTTATCTGTAATTTTGTCCTGCTGGGTTTAGTTGTCAAAATGTTACTAGCTTCATACAATGCACTGAAGAATTTTTCTTTTTTCTGTTCTCTGTTGTAAGAGGTTTAGTTAAGGTTGGGATTATTTCTTCCTTAAATAGTTACTAGAACTTACCAGTGAGGCTATTTGAGCCTACAGTTTTTCATATGGGAAGTTTTTACTCATTCAGTTATTTTAATAGTTAAAAATCAAATCAGGGGCAGACACGGTGACTCATGCCTGTAATCCCAGCACTTTGGGAGGCCAAGGCAGGATGATCTGTTGAGCCCAGGGCTTCCAGATCAGCCTGGGCAACATAGCCAGACCCCGTCTCTACCAAAAAAAAAAAAAAATCACATCAGGCTATTTCTTCTCAAGTCGGTTTATTAAATTGTACTTTTAAGGAATTTATTTTGTTTAAATTTCCAAATGCTTGGCATAAATTCATTCATCATAGCTTATTTTTGAATGTCTACAGATCAGTAACAGTGTCTCCTTTGTAATATTTAGTTATACCTTCTCTCTTATTAGGAGTATTGCATTAAAGTTATATAAACTATAGTTATTTGTGGCAGCTAATTATTACGAATCTACAAGTACTACCTAACATGATAATTATGAGATACATTGTGAATGTTGTAGTCATAGTAGCTTGTCTGAGTTTTATTTAATAATACAGTATTTTGTATTTGGTCTTTGTGTTTTAGCCGTGTATCATGGTTGTGTTTGATCACAGTGTCCCCACAGAGAAGGTAAATTGGAAAGGTAGAGTATTAGGTGACAGAAACCAAGTAAGAAGAGAGTTTTAAAAAGAAAAGGATAGCCAGTAGTGTCCAGGAAAGTCCAAGGGGAGGTCAAATTAAAAGTCTTATATTTGACAAATAGATTTTATTAACAATGTTTGATTAAAAGTGGTCAACATTTTACTTTCATGTAAAATTTAAGACCTGAAGTTTATTTCTTAAAATGCTTGCAGTTTCTAAATCCACTGGGCACCAGAAGTAAAGTTTTAAAATTCTTAGCCAGATAAATTACAACTATACTTTCTCATTTCTTCACGTTATTACTTTAAGCTCCAGGGTGAAATGCATTGACAGGGAACTTGGGAAGCTTTTGTTCCTTCTGTTTCTCCTGCAGATATCATGGCTGAAATCCAGAATTCTACAGTGCTTTCATTTTCTAAGAGTTCTGAATTACCTTTCTTTAAATTAAATTTTGATTTTTTTTTTTTTTTACATGACACATTTCTAATTTTGCTCATTTGCAAAGTGCCCTTTAAATTGAGGCCCTATATCAAGGTCTGCTGAAATGCAGTATGGGAGCTCGCGACTATATTGAGGTAGGTAATCATGCCTCATATCTGTGGATATGCTGGTTAAATGAGCAATTAAAGATGGCTTTGTGTTTTCCTTTAACTCCAGGAACTTGTGTCCCTGAAGCCCTGTAAAGCTGCGGAGCTGGTTGCCACCCACTTTTCTGGACATATTGAAATGGTCATTAAAAAACTTCAGGTATGTATTGCAAATATATATTGGGGAAAAATATCTAGTGGAGAGACAATTATTAAATCTTCACCTAAGAAGTTTTGATTATAGTGATTTCTTCAGTTGATATTTATTAGCAATTTCTGTTAGGTTGGTACAAAAGTGATTGTGGTTTTTGCCATTTCTTTAATGGCACAAACCTAATACCGTGTGTGTGTGCGTGTGTGTGTGTGTGCGCGTGTGTGTGGGAGCAGTTGTGTGATGATCTCTTAGTTTGGAAATGAGGGAGTTGATCTTTGTGCATAACAAATATGAGCTTCAGAGAAGCATTTCTGGAATTATAATGTACTTATTCTAGAAATCCTAATCCACAGATCCTCTCTTCCCCCATTTTCTTTTGCTGTAGGATCCACAACCCTGTTTTCTTTTTTCTTTTTTTTTTTTTTGATACGGAGTCTCACTCTGTTGCCCAGGCTGGAGTGCAGTGGTGCGATCTCCACTCACTGCAAGCTCCACCTCCTGGGTTCACGCCATTCTCCTGCCTCAGCCTCCCGAGTAGCTGGGACTACAGGCACCTGCCACCACACCTGGCTGATTTTTAAAAATATTTTTAGTATATTTAAATATATGTATAAAATATATTTATATATTTATATTTTATATATTTAATTTTTTAATATTTTATATTTTTAGAGACACAGTTTCACCATATTAGCCAGGATAGTCTCGATCTCCTGACCTCGTGATCCACCTGCCTTGGCCTTCCAAAGTGCTGGGATTACAGGCATGAGCCACCACTCCTGGCCCACAACACTGTTTTCTTTGAGATTCATATTTATTCAAAACTTTGTCATCCTGAAATTGTGCTGTTTAGAATTTTTCTTGGAAAATCTTAACTAGAATGCAGCTATATGCGTGGTAAATATTGAGAAGCTCAGTTAGAAGTACTATTGAATGCGCTATTTAAGGTATTCCACTTACCACTTACCATGGCAGTGCTGATGTTGAGTTTGCCCCCTGTCATTGTAGCCACAAGTGATAGAGGCAGGGAATAGGACAATGACAGGGACTTGAAGCACCACCCAAAGTCCTCAAGTGACATTAATAGTGGTTGGGAATAGCTGTGCAAGCAGGAAATCAGAGCAGTGAGTAGGAGGTAGCTGGCATGAGAGACAAAAACATGGAATTCATTCATTCAGACACTTAGTGCAGCCCCACTCTCTAGCAGTGTGCTAGGCCCTAGGGACAGAAATAAGAATACAACCTTTTCTTAAATTTTCCCTCTGGAACAGAGAAGCACTTGCATAATTACAGTCCAGTGTTGACAGAGCTACACTAGAGATATGTGAAAAGTGCTGTAGGAACAAGAGAAGAAGAGTGTGATGGATTGCAAGAAAGACAAGAATGCCGAAAGATCCCTAACCTGGTCTTGAATGCCTAATGTCAGATTTCCAAGCAGAGACTTGGGCAGGGCTTTCTCGATAAAAAGGTTCTGGATATAAAAAGCCTTGAAGGCATGAAGCAGCCTGCATGTTCGGAGAACAGTCAGGTCTGTGTGAAGCATGACGTCGTGGGGGTGATGGTGGAAGTGGCATTAGATTAAGCTATTAGTGATAGGCTGGAGGGGAGGAGCTAAACTAGAGGGGTGGCAAAATACAGCTTGGAGACAAATGCGGAATGGTTTCATATATGATGCTATGAAATTTAAACTGTCTTCTGTGTACTGAGAATTAGTGTGTGTGTGTGTGTGTGTGTGTGTGTGTGTGTGTGTGTGTGTGTGTGTGTGTGTGTGAGATTTTGGCTCTGTTGCCCAGGCTGGAGTGCAGTGGTATCATCTCGGCTCACTGCTACCTCTGCCTCCTGGGTTCAAGCAATTCTCCTGCCTCAGTCCCTGAGTAGCTGGGATTACAGGCGCCTGCCACCACGCCCGGCTAGTTTTTGTATTTTAGTAGAGACGGGGTTTCACCATGTTGGCCAGGCTGGTCTTGAACTCCTGACCTTAGGTGACCCACCTGCCTCAGCCTCCCAAAGTGCTGGGATTACAGGCGTGAGCCACCGTGCCCGGCAAATTACTGAAGTTTTTTAAAGCTAAAGGGCAGTATCATTAGATCCATTTTACAGAAAATTAACTTTGTATAGCAGTGGGGAGAATGGACTGGAAAGGAGAGCGAATGGAAGAGAGAGAAGGTCTAGGCAAAAGATGGAGGACTAGCACTAAGTCAGTGGCAGTTGGAGAGGACAGATTTAGGACATTTTTGTAAAGTAAAATGTATAGGATCTGGAAATTAGTTGAATGTGGTGGGAGGAGTTAAAAACGACTCCCAGGTATCATTCTTGGTTGTCCAGCATGATAATGATGAGGTCCATTAACTCAAGAAAAAGACTCATCCATTAATTCAATAATTACTCCTGTACCTGCTCTGGGCCAAAAATATTAAGTACTGAGGATACAAAAGCATGTAAGTGTGATCCTGCTCTCTAGAAAGAAGACAAATAAGCCAAGACAATTACAGACTAGTTTGATCGGAATGCTAATGGAGCCCAGGATTCTAAAGTAGTACACGGAAGGACATGAAATTCAGTCTACTGAGGGAGGGTAGGAGGAGGTTTCTACCAAAATTACTCTCAACCTCCAGAGCTTCTCTCCCCTTTAAAAGTCAGCACTTCTGGTAAATTTTGCCTGTGGTGGGGGCTGTGTTGTCATTGTCCTTTAAGATTTAAAATGATCACTTGTGGCCGGGCGCGGTGGCTCAAGCCTGTAATCACAGCACTTTGGGAGGCCGAGACGGGCGGATCATGAGGTCAGGAGATCGAGACCATCCTGGCTAACACGGTGGAACCCCGTCTCTACTAAAAAAGAAAATACAAAAACTAGCCAGGCGAGGTGGCGGGCGCCTGTAGTCCCAGCTACTCGGGAGGCTGAGGCAGGAGAATGGTGTAAACTTGGGAGGCGGAGCTTGCAGTGAGCTGAGATCTGGCCACTGCACTCCAGCCTGGGCAACCGAGTGAGACTCCGTCTGAAAAAAAAAAAGAAAGATCACTTGTAGGGTTTTCTTTTCTTTTCTTTTCTTTTTTTGTAGTCTCTAAGAATATTAAGAGACAGACCCAGTAGATAAATATAATGTCATTCATCAGACAAATATATAGAAGTAAAGTACAGGCCAGACACAGTGGCTCACACCTATAATTCTAGCACTTTGCAAGACCCAGGCAGGCATATCGCTTGAGCTTAGAAGCTCAAGACCAGCCTGGGAAACATGGTGAAACCCCATCTCTACAAAAAAAATCCAGAAAATTAGCTGGACATGGTGGTGTGTGCCTTTCATCCCAGCTATATGGGAGGCTGAATTGGGATGATCACCTGAACCCAGGAGGTTGAGGCTGCAGTGAGCTGTGATCATGCCACTGCATTCTGGCCTGGGTGACAGAGTGAGACCCTGTCTCAAAAAAAAAAAAAAAAAAGCTGAAGTATGATGGATAATAAAAAGCTTTCTATTTGTGGTCTGTTTGTGGAGTCTTAGACAATTCTTTTAAAGAAATGAAGTATTTACTTTATTGCCTAGCTTTATAAATTCTGCAAGAATCCCATATAGATCTTACAAAGTATGTTTACTTTTGATTGACAAGAAATATGCCTCTAACCAATTGTTTTCAGAATTCTTAAAATGAAAAATATGCCAGAATGTTAAGTTATAACCAAGAAGAAAGTCATGTAAAACAACACAAAGTGATAGTGAAGAAATAGAAAATCAAAGACTGATACAAATAAATATATTTTTTAAATCATATTTTTATATTAATCTTTTTCATCCTTAGGAGTCTCCCATTTTTTTACGGATGAAGTGTGAATGTGTCAAAAAATACAAAACAAAAAAGAAAAACTAAACAATAACAATTTTTGCATAGGTTTCCCAAGAATTTAGAAATATTCATATTTTTGTAGTATTTGAAGGTTTATCTCTTTTAACCCTCACTACTACCCTGTGTGGAAGGCAGAGAAGATATTGCTGTCCTCTTTTTTTTTTTTTCACATAAGGAACTTGAATTGCTCAGAGGATAAGTAACTTACAGGAAGTCACATTGTGAGTAAGTGACAAGAACAGAACCCAGATTTTTTGGCGTATTGATTGCTAACATGTTGCAGTTTGATTGGCATCTCTTCTGTAGTTGTTTATATTGTTCATGAGCTTTTTTGGTGGTGGTTGTTAACTTGGACCTCAAACTCCCACCTTCCCTCGATGAACTATCTCACAGCAACCCATTGCCACAGGAGGACCAGGTTAAGGCCGGGTGAAACTGATCAGTGCAGCGAGAGCTCAGCATCCACAGAGCAGTTCCAAGCACCTGCCACTCCGGGGGTCCTTGTGCTGGGAACAGTTCGGCGACTTGTCTCAGTAGAGGTCTTTTTTGGGTGATAATAGGGTGTTTGTGTTCCGTTTACACTGAGAAGTGAATGTGCGACAGTGATTAGAATTATTGAGAAGACATAAAGAACCTCCAAATGATTCTTTAGAATTTCTTAGATACGTATCGAGGGCTTTATGGAAGTACTCAGATATCTGTGCATAAAGGGATAGGTTAAAGTAGTTCTTTACTATGGAAGAATTTGAAAAATTTGTTTTAATATTTAATTGTAATTTTTATTGATTTTCTATTCAGAACCAGGTTTTGCTTTTCAAATTTTTGAGGAGTCTTCTTGACCCAAGGTATGTTGATAAACTTTAGTCTTTCATTTTATATATATATATATGAGAAACAAAAGGAAATAAATTGAGATTAAGTTACCAGCCCATAGTATCTAAATAGTACAATTATCTCTTAATTTTTTAATATTAGTAGGAGCAACTGGTACACAGATAATGTGAAAATAGAAGATATGAACAATAGATTGTATCTTGAGATAATACTTTTCTTTCCATTTGAACATGAGCATATATGGTGAGTTCTCATGGGTGTAAATAAAATAATGAAGCCATGCCACGAGGACATGTTTCAGAAGAGTTAGCTTCCCCCTCCTGCCCTTGTTTCACTCTTGCCTAGTCCTAACTTCGTGTGGGAGATTGATGGTGCCTGTACTTTCCAAAGTTAACACTTGGTTCCCAGCCTACCTCTAAATGTATTACCTTTTAAACTCTGACTTAATATGTTTAGTTTTAAACAACTTCCTGATGGTGTGGGAAGGAAAGTTGAAATGTGTTTTTTCACTGCTACTCTGATGCTTATATCAAATAAAAGCAAACTCAAGGAGATGATGAAATTAATTAATAATGGATTTGTAGGCAGAGCAGTTCTGCATATGAGGTTTTAAAGTTTTCCTGTAACTACATAGAGTACATTGGGAGTTGAGGACAGTAATATTTAATATCCTCTAAGATAGTTACTCTTGACCAGTAGTGTGCATCAGAATCACCTACGAAGCTTTTAAAAATTCAGATGCCTTGGCCCAACCCACGGAATCACTGGGAGCTGGAATATTTTGATGCACACCTAGAGTTAAGCATGGTTTACATGTATTTTTCCAAGACGACATAGCTTTCATATCAAACATGCAAACTTTAGGTTTCATTATAATGTATGCTGGCCATTAAAAACAACTATTTACTTACTTTAGCAGTTGTAATATCAGTTTTGGTTATTTCTGTATTCTGTGCTGTTTTAAAATACCAAAATACCAGTAATTTTGTTGATTGTAAAATTTTTTTGAAAGCTCAACCATTTGAATCTTGAATAGGCTGTGGTACATTTAAATTTAGTCAAACAAATGTGTATGTGTAGATGTTTACTAAAAGCAGACTGATTACAACCCCCCCCACTTGTGTTCAACACCTTTTCAAAGTATCTGTGTTTTAATTCTCTGTCCTCAGATTATTACTGAGGCTAGACATCCTTTTTTAAAAAAAATTCCTATTAATCATGTGTATTTCCCTCAGAGTCAGTTTGGGCCCTTTTCTACTCCCAGAATTAACTGATGGAAAGATTTTAGAATTGGAGCTGGGAGTGGAAGGGAAGGAAGGAACATGGGAAGAGGTGAGGAGAGCTGGGAAGGGGAGACATGAAAGTAGGGCAGAGCACGGAGCTCAGAGGAGGAGAAGGAAACGCCAGTCCCACTTCTCAGTCCTTTCTCTAGAGCCTGAGAGCCTGTCCACCTCTTTTTCTGTGACACAGTTCCCTCTTTTCCTCCCCCATACTTTTCCCTGTGTTAGATCCATTCACTGCTCTGCCCTTAGGTTAATTTATTTTAATCAAGTCCTTTTCCTCTGCCATCCTACCTGGAGAGACTCAAGCAGGAAGGACAGGGGAAGGTCAGATTTGAACTTGGCATTTTCTCAAATGAAGCGTGGAAAGTGATAGTGACCAAATATTTTTTTTTTTTATTAAAGAAAAAAAAAAACAGGGCCGGGCACGGTGGCTCAAGCCTGTAATCCCAGCACTTTGGGAGGCCGAGACGGGCGGATCATGAGGTCAGGAGATCGAGACCATCCTGGCTAACACAGTGAAACCCCGTCTCTACTAAAAAATACAAAAAACTAGCCAGGCGAGGTGGTGGGCGCCTGTAGTCCCAGCTACTCGGGAGGCTGAGGCAGGAGAATGGCGTAAACCCGGGAGGCGGAGCTTGCAGTGAGCTGAGATCCGGCCACTGCACTCCAGCCTGGGCGACAGAGCGAGACTCCGTCTCAAAAAAAAAAAAAAAAAAAAAACTGTATTAGGTAATGTAAATATCTGTGTCAAAGATCTAGTGTTCTGCTTTGAGAATCTCAGTTCTTAAATTCATCATATTTTATCCTCTTACTTTATGTCTTATATAGGCGGCAGGCATTGATGTAGATTATGCTCTAAACTTTTTGAATTTGATGTTTGGCATTTCAATCCTTTTTTAATAAAAAGCAAATACAAATAATATACCTGCTTTGGTATTGCAGTCACTATTTAAAATAAATAGTACAAAAAAAAGACATATCACAAGTATCAAAGGTGGACAGTCTTGCTCCATTGTTACCTATATCTAGATTTGAAAGATGTTAGTTAGGTAAGACCCTTTACGCGTGCTGTGAAAGTTGTTTTGTTCACCAGTAAACCGCAAATTATTTTACTTGAGAAACAGGTATATTTTATTTCACTAAGCTAACCGTAACCAGGATAATTACCTCTCACACATTATTCCTTTCCTGTCATATCAATTCAGGCGCAAGGTCTTTTGTTACCAACCTTGAAAAGAGGCAGTGCGCTCACAGGCCTTCCTTTCCCCTTCCCCAAAAAGTGACATGACCAGGAATGATCTCACTCTCACAGCCAAATTTCTAGCTTTACTTTTGCCTACCAGAAATTAAGAGCCTTGAAGTAACCAGCTTACCTTAGCTCTGCCTTTAAAAAGAGCTCACTTTTGTATTGATCTGCCTCCAAAATATCAAAGACCGAGTGTTCTGCTTCGAGAGCCCCAATTCTTGGATTCATCATATTTTATCCTCTTACTTTATGTCTTCCATAGGAGGCAGACATTGATTTAGATTATGCTCTCAACTTATTTTTGAATTTGATGTTTGGCATTTCAATCATTTTTATATAAAGAACATTTTAAATGATGGTATCTCAAGCTAACCCATACAAGCCTCTTTAACCCACAATGTAAATAAACATATAATACTAGTAACATACTGAGTTCTGGATTGAGGGAGAGAAAGTAGGTTAAGAAGGTTGAGTGCCGAGGGAGTAAGGAAAAAAGAAGAAGTTTTCCCTTTCTTGCTTTGAGAGCGGTTCTTAAACAAAGTTTTGATTTGTATAAAGTTTGTTTTTGGTATCCTTTGAACCCTACCTCCACCCCATTCTGTTCCCTTCTTTCCAGGGGTGCGGGGTACACACACTTCTTCAAGCTCTTTGCATTATAAGCACACTCAGGTATAGAGTGTTCTTTATAGATGTAAAAAATCCAAATTACCTTCCTCCATTTCCCCATCAAAACTGTTTTCTAGTTGCTTTGTCAATTTCTGTATTGTATGGCCCCTTTTACAATGAGGAATATATAAATAACATGAATATAATGAAGCATATAAAAGATGGGGAAAAAACTCAACACCTTTTCCTAATACAGTTGACCTCAAGGGTAAGAAGAAAGCAGAGTGCACGGATTGGTTTATATTAGTCTCTGATTGACTAACTTCTCATTACATTTTAGCCTGTTTTTTAGTGACTGTGCTTGTTAACTAACCTAAAGGATTAGACTCTTTTCAGGTACTGGGAAAACTGAGGGAGTATGGAATATGGATATAGGGTCAAAACAACATCGAGAACAGGTAGACTGGCCCCGGCTAGCAGTTTACCTGACAGCCAAACGTGAATTATTTTTGCCTTTGTTTCTTCTCTTTTTGTTATTTTTAAGCAATAGATATTTTTAACCTCCAGTTTTTTTCCCCCATGAAACTCCTAAAGCAGCATTATGAAAGAAAACAGTTACTTTGGGATGAGGACTGCTGGTGTGTATGTATCATCTCAGAGTGTTGCTTTTTTTGCTCTTGCCCCCAACACCTGAGTTAATAGGATTCTTATTCTTGTATGTATAGTTTATGCATATTTAATTTAACATTTACATGTATGGCCAGGCGTGCTAGCTCATGCCTGTAATCCCCGCACTTTGGGAGGCCGAGGCAGGCGGATCACCTGAGGTCAGGAGTTCAAGACCCACCTGGCCGACATGGTGAAACCCCATCTCTACTAAAAATACACACATGTGCACACACACACAAACATTTACGTGTATCAGGTTGTTTTTTGAGGGAGTAGCTTTTATTTTGTCAACAGCATTATTAAAAGAATAGGTCATCCAGTTGAATTCATGTGTATATTTCTCTGTCTTTACCCGGTGTCTTTCTATTATCTTTGTTATGTAAATAGTTTCCTCAGTCGAATTAATTGACCTGCAAGGATATTGGTGGCATCTGTACATATAAAGATTAGATAGTTTTAGGGGGAGAGGGGGTTAATCCTCCAGAAGCAAATTACTTGCCTGAATTAAGGCCAACAGCTTGGGAGAGAGGATTTGCATCCTCTTCCAATTATTTCTTTTGGGACAGCTGCTACATAAAGCTCCACTCTACCCCCACCCCCTGGGTGCATTCCTGCTGGCCATGAATTCTCACAGGAGTTCTGATGTGCTTACACCCAGCTGCAGGTTCCTTATGCAGTGGGGATTGCTTAAAGGATAATACAAAAGGACATGTGTTTTTGTGAGGCCGTGAGCTGCATAAGGAATAAAGAGAATGTGCAAGTATATTTATATTCTGAATATTTTCCTCAGTATGATTTTCCTGGTAATGTTGACTTAGCCTTTGTTAACAATGTTCTGAAGGCCTCTGAAACATATAGCATGATTTTCTTGAAGGAAAAAAACACATGTGTTACATTGTATCTGAAAGTCTTTAATCAAAGTAAAATAAAAATTGAACATTGTTAAGAAAATGAGTAACTTTGCCCAGGAGCAAAATATAGATTATGAAAATGGTTATGCATTGGATTTTAGCTGAATCTGTCAGTGTTTCTGTGGATATTTTTGAAGGGACATTTTAAGATATTGACACTCAGTAATGAAATAGCGTATTTCAAAGTTAAAATACAAAATTAGAAGATTATATATATTAGAAGATTATATATGTTCATGAACTTTGACATGTTAAAAAAAAAAATACCTACTTCAGTGAGTGCCTACAGTGGCCAAGGTGATTGTTAATTTGGCCTGGCTTACCCCTAGATCTTATATCTTTGGTTAGTATTTTGCCAGCAACTCAAATTCAGCCTTTTAAATTGTAACACATCATCACCTCCTAATCACCAGTCAGCTCCTCTCTCTCTCTCTCTCTCTCTCTCTATGTATATATATGTTTATTGTATATATATTTATTACATATATATATTTCTTTATTCCTTTAATCTGTACTTACCTATAATGAAATTATTTATACTCACTTTTTCCAACCTAAACCTCTTCTCTTTTATTTTCTCTCAACAATTAATATCATAAACTTGTTTATTTTATGTAGCAATTTCCTGAGTAACTACAGCATACCAAGCACTTGACAGGCATGGGAGATAAAACGATAAATAAGACAGGGCCCTGCCTTCAGAGAATTTACATTCTAATGGAGGAAGATAGGCCAAAACAGGTAATTAGGTATAAGTATCTTAAATAAAATCCTGAGAGTGATGATCAAGTTTTCAGTTTCCTTTATCCATTCCCACTCCACCTTGTCACCACACCACACAGAAACAGTTACCAAAATCTGTAAACTCTACCTCTTCTCTATCTCTTATGTGATTTTTCCTCTTGTCTTTACCCCCACTGCCCTAGTTTAGGCACTCAGCATCCCTCCTCTGGTTTCTTTTGCTGGTTTCCCAACTGTAATCTCCCAACAGTGTCTTCCTGCTACGCAGAAAAACCAATTCACTGAGACCATAATATTACAATAGAGAAAGAGATTAATTAACACAGATAGCCACATGGGAGGGCTGGTGTAATAACTTATTACTTAAGTCAGTTTCCTGGAGAACTCAGAGGCTAGGGCTTTTATGGATAATTTGGTGGGCAAGGAGCTAGGGAATGGGCACTGCTGAATGGTTGGAGATGAAATCATCGTAGTGTGGAAAATGGTCCTTATGTGTTGAGTCTGCCTCTTGGTGGGGGCCACAGGACCGCTTTAGTCATGAGTTCCAGGTCTGGTTAGAGACAGAAGATGGCCAGAATGCAAAAGTCTGAAAACATCTCCAAAGACCAATTTTAGGTTCTACAATAGTGGTGTTATCTATAGGAGCAATTGGGGAAGTCACAAATCTTATGATATCTGGCCATATGACGCCTTGAGCAGCAAGGGATTATAGAAAGGCAAACTAGGTTACAACGGCTGGCTATCATTTAGCTACACCTATATTTTAGCAGAATTCAGGCTCTTCCGATAATCCCAATCTTGTAGTCTTTCATTTGTTTTACAAAGGTGGTTTTGGTCCCTGAGCAAGGTGGGGGTTAGTTTTAGGGGGACTGTTACCATCCTTGCTTCAAAGTTAAACTGTAAACTAAATTCCACTCATGGTTAGCTTGGCCTGTGCCCAGGAATGAGCGAGGACAGCCAGCCTATGAGGCTTGTCACAAGACAGAGTCAGCCATGCTAGATTTCTCTTACCATCATCTTCTTTGCGGTGGCACTTTCATAACCAGCCTGGCTTCCTTTTCCCTTTTGAACAGGCAGATAATGATAATGTTCTCTACCACTTTCTTAAAGCTTTTTCAGTTCCCATTACCTAAGGTGAAATCCAGTTTTTCTTGTATACAGGGCCCTTCTTGGTACAAAAGGATTCAGGCCCGCCTGGCCAGCCGCGTTTTCTTCCATCTTCCCATATCTGTTCTCTCCTCTATTCCTGAGCAGTGCTGAACTATTTGTTCATATTTTCATTCTTCCCTTCACATACCTGTTCCTTCCTCTTCATCTGCATTGTTTTCTTGAGAGCAGTTTACTTATATGTAGTAAGAGCTGCAAAGTCATTTTAGGGAAAAAAAAACATTTTATTTTTTCCTTTTTGAGTTCTTAGTTTAGACACTCTACTGAAAACAAAACTCAGATTAACAAAAGAAAAACAAATAGAAGCTTACTAATGTGTGATGTACCCATCATGTGGGACAGGCCTCAGTTCAAAAGTATCTCTCTCAAGGCAGTGACTTAGGGGCTTTGCTTAAACAGTATTTTAACAAAAAGCCTTAAATCTTACATAGTGACAAGACAGGAAAGAGCAGTTCCAGCCTAGTAAAAGGTGGAAACGTGTGGAGAGATAGTAAAATCTGTTCCCAGATTCTGCTGGTATCTGCTGGTGCCTTCTCTGGGCCAATAAGCAAGTGCTGTCTCCAGTAAAGAATGTGTGTCCTGCCATCAGGCAGATAGAGGTGGGGGCAGAGGGTTCCCCTGCATTTTCATTGTCTTTAACAATCCTCAGTATTTTTGGGAGATGTATTTTGATTGTTCGGTGCCCCCTTTGAAACTTTACTTTCAGAAAGTTTCACATATTAAAAGCCAGGTGGGTAGCTCTGGAGAGATTTAGGTTAGAGGTTTTGACATAAGAGTTTGGCAGAGGAGATAAAATCATAGATTAAAACAAATGGAAAGGAACAAATTTGGGTACATTGTCCCATATCTTATTGAAACAGTCTTTTAGTCCTGAGAATTACTCTGTTCAGTTGATCAGTTGTATCTTACTTCAGGAGGTGATGTTATGGGCAGGTTTGTTTTGTTTTGTTTTTAATCAAAATTAACTCTGTGGTACAGACAAACATATTTAGCAAGAGGCATGTCTGTGGAACCAAAAGAAACACAAAGGTTAATGTTTGGAGCAGTCTATTAGCCAGTTTAATTCTGGAGCAGTCAGTTGAGAAGATTTTTATATTTGTTTTCAAAATATCTACAGTTGGAGTAAAAGTAAACTGGTAATTCTGACAGATTTTTCTGGATTGCTGTTTGCATCAAAGTTTCAATGAACTTTTTTTCATAAATAAGTTGTATGATTTCTTTGAAGTTTATATCAAGTTGTATAACTTTAGCTTACAGGGCTTCAGGGAAAGCACACTTTAAACTTTTAATGATTTCAAGTCAGAAAGGTAGGAGAAAAATTAGAAACGTTAGTCTGGGAGTCATAGTCAGATATTGGAGGAAACTAAAAATTCAGGATTTAGTCCGGGTCATAAAAAAACTCAAAAACAGTAGACAGGTCTAGAATCTAATAACAGATGTGCTATAGTTTTCTTCTGAAACATAAGTTTTTTCTTTATAATTACTGCCATTCTTATTTACAGTAATTACACTAATTTAATTATAAAAACCAGTTTTAGCCTTGTTATACTTGGCCTGATCATTTGCATAAAGTGCAACAAGAATAGTGATTGACTATATAGGCTCTTTTTTTTTTAATCTGCTTTGTTGGAATTTATTATAAGAAACCTTAGATTATACCTTTAAAAGGTTCTGCAGGCCAGGAATTCAAGACAAGCCCGGGTAACATAGTGAGACCCTGTATCTAAAAAAAAATAAAAATGAAAAATTAGCCAGGCATAGTAGTCACACCTGTAATCCCAGCTATTCAGGAGGCTGAGGCAGAGGGATTGCTTGAGCTAAGGAGTTTGAAGTTAACAGTGAGCTGTGATTGCGCCACTGCCATTGCATTATAGCCTGGATGACAGAGGGAGACCCTGTCTCCAAAAAACAAAAAGGCCTCTTCAGGGTAGGAAGTCAAGCCGTGGACTTTACCAGTAGTAAATCAGTGGCCAGCATATTAATCAGATTTTACCTGTAGTGCTTGGGTGAATTCATTTTTGCTTGGAGTCCCCAGAATATTCTGAGGTTCCTAGGCCTGTCAGAAAGTGACATTCTTTACTTACTGCAAGGCTGGGAACCACGTAGACACGGCACCAGGCCAGTTCTTCTAAGGGCTTTAATGGCCCCTTCAGGTTAACCTTAGTTTCTTAAAGTAGTCTGAAAAGACGACATCCCAGCCTGTATAGAATTAGAATGATTCAAATAACATTTATACCTGATGTGGTTATAGAGCTAAATTATTCTTTCTGTCCCTGAAATCATTAGGTTTTTTTTCTGTTAGCTTATAAAGTTCATTTTTCCTTCCTATGTAGGAGAACAACATATACTTTCTTCTCATGACTATCAGAGAAATAACACATTTTATTAAAATTTGAAAGATTAGGCTGGGTGAGGTGGCTCACACCTGTAATCTCAGCACTTTAGGAGGCTGAGATGGGCAGATTGCTTGAGCCAAGGAGTTCAGGACCAGTCTGGGCAACACAGTGAAACCCTATCTCTATAAGAATTAGCAGGGTGTGGTGGTGCACACGTGTAGTCCCAGCTACTTGGGGGGCTGAGGTGAGAGAATTGCTTAAGCCGGGGAGGTCAAGGCTGCAGTGAGCCATGATCATGCCACTGCACTCCAGCCTGGTCAACAGTGAGATTCTGTCTAAAAAAAAAAAAAAAGATTTGAAAGATTACATTTTGGCATTTAATTATTAGTCAAACCAGGAAAGTGGAAAGTGACCAAATCCCCTCAAGCCAACTATCTTAGATCTGCTGTTTCATTAATTTGATGTGTCAGAATCTTTGCTATCAGGCAAATGATGAGCTTGCCTGCTTTGTTCTGTGCCTCTTAAAAGTTTACGATGGATTGTGGCTCTTCCTATACATAGAAATACTGTTAGCTCTGGGGATGGTGGCGGTCATGATAGGGAGCAAAGAAATCAAGGATGCACTGGATTTCTTTCTTGCCAGAGGAAAGTTTCTGTCTCAATGCTTGTCAAGTTTGTAGAGACCATTGTGTTTGTATATTACAATTTCATACAGATTTTATGGATATTGTAGTTGCTACCTGTAATAATCACATTTAATGTATTTTTCAGGCAGATTGGAACATTCACTTACGTTTTGCTTAGTTGGCACAGGATTACATTTGGCATTTTTAACTCGGAATGTGTATGGAAAACTAAAAGTTCAGCTTAGAGGCCTTGTGATTTGAATTACAACTATAGGGAAAATAGGTTTTTTTAAACTGTTGTTTATTGCTGCTGCTGCTGCTGTTGTTTTTTAATTGAGACAGAGTGTCTCACTCTGTTGCCCAGGCTGGAGTGCAGTGGCGTGATTTCAGCTCGCTGCAACCCCCACCTCCCGGGTTCAAGTGATTCTTCTCTCTTTGCCTCCCGAGTAACTGGGATTACAGGTACGCACCACCATGCCCGACTAATTTTTTGTGTTTTTAGTAGAGATGGGGTTTCACCATGTTGCCCAGGCTGGTTTCAAACTCCTGGCCTTAAGTAATCCACCCTCCTCAGCCTCCCAAAGTGCTGGGATTATAGGCATGAGCGACCGTGCCCAGCAGTTTTTTTTTTTTTTTTTTACTCTAGCTTGTTGTGGGTGATATATTTGCATTCTCAGTCTAAAAGGTGCTGGATAGTCCAAAGGGGGCCACCACATCTAAGGACTGGACATATGGGATTGAGCAGAGAATTTAAGCAGACAGGATTTAGGCTAAGCCAAAGTGAACCTAAATTGTAAAAACAATATACGAAGGAGATTGTGAAATCCTCTTCCTTAGAGAAATGGAAGATTAATCTAGACTGGCCTATTTAGATACAGTTTTTAGAGTGAGAGGGTGGGACTAGACTAGCCTTTAAAAAAATTCCAATACAATGTTTATTTTCTTTAGCAAATATTAGGAAGTCAAAATTTGAATTTTATATATTTTTAAATTTTTATTTTACTTTAAGTTCTGGGATACATGTGCAGAACGTGCAGGTTTGTTACATAGTATACGTGTGCCATGGTGGTTTGCTGAACCTATTGACCCATCCTCTAAGTTCCCTCCCCTCGCCCCCCACCCTCCAACAGGCCCTGGTGTGTGTCCTTCCCCTCCCTGTGTCCATGTGTTCTCATCATTCAACTCCCTCTTATGAATGAGAACATCCGGTGTTTGGTTTTCTGTTCCTGTGTTAGTTTGCTGAGGATAATGGCTTCCAGCTTCATCCATGACCCTGCAAAGGACATGATCTCATTCCTTTTTATGGCTGCATAGTATTCCATGGTATATATGTACCACATTTTCTTTATCCACTCTGTCATTGATGGGCATTTGGGTTGGTTCCATGACTTTGCTATTGTAAATAGTGCTGCAGTAAACATACATGTGCCCATGTCTTTATAGTAGAATGATTCATATTCCTTTGGGTATATATCCTGTAATGGAATTGCTGGGTCAAATGGTATTTCTGGTTCTAGCTCTTTGAGGAATTGCCATACTGTCTTCCACAATGGTTGAACTAATTTACAGAATTTGAATTTTAGAATAATTTTAATGTGGGCTAGACATGTTGGCTCACACCTGTAATCCCAGCACTTTAGGAGGCTGAGGCAGGTGGATCACTCGAGCCCGAGTTCAAGACCAGCCTGGGCAACATGGTGAGACCCCATCTCTACAAAAAAAATCAAAAATTTGCCAGGCATAGTGCCCCACGCCTATAGTCACAGCTACTCAGGAGGCTGAGGTGGGAAGATCACTGGAGCCCAGGAGGCGGAGATTTCAGTGAGTTGAAATTACACCACTTCACTCCAGCCTGGACGACAGAGTGAGACTGTCTTAAAAAAAAAGTATTTGATGTATGTTCTTCAAAACTGATAGATATTTTTAGTCTTCCCTAGAAATAGTTCAGTTTACAGAGTTATAGTTTGAAATGATTTTCACAATCTGAATAAGAGTGGATATGTTCTCCAACCTGAATTCTGTAGTAGGCAGGGTTTGTATGTGTGTTTCACAAGGCACATACATGCTTTCTTCTAAAACTGACAAAGCAGTGGGTATATTGCAAAGCAGATAGTTAATAGAAGACTAACAGCTTTGGGAAATGGATATAACAAATTTATGTGCATGACTGATAAACAAGTCAGAAATGGATGTAAATTCATTAATGCTCCAGCTAATTTATTAAAGTTTTGATTATATTGATGTGGCCTGATCATTTCCCATCAGACACATTATTTCTCTCACAAGTGAATCCATCAAAATCTATTCATCTGGATGATTTGCTTGGTTTGATGCATATTCACAACTTTGTTTCTTGTAAATGGTTGTGTCAATAAATTTTCTGGAAAGAATTAAGTACTATTATTCATACTTATGTCTAGTCTTTTTTTTTTTTTTTTTTTTTTTTTTTTTTTGAGACGGAGTCTCACGCTGTTGCCCAGGCTGGAGTGCAGTGGCGCGATCTCGGCTCACTGCAAGCTCCGCCTCCTGGGTTCACGCCATTCTCCTGCCTCAGCCTCCTGAGTAGCTAGGACTACAGGCGCCTGCCACCGCGCCCGGCTAATTTTTTGTATTTTTAGTAGAGACGGGGTTTCACTGTGGTCTCGATCTCCTGACCTTGTGATCCGCCCGCCTCGGCCTCCCAAAGTGCTGGGATTACAGGCTTGAGCCACCGCGCCCGGCCTACTTATGTCTAGTCTTAATTTGCTCCATAGTCTTGCATTTATAAGACATATTAACAGAAGTCTGATGTAAATGAAATACCAACAATTTGGCATAAAATACAACCTACAATTTGGCGTAAACATCTGGAAAGCACACTGGCTCATCTGAGTGTAGGGAAACATTGGTTAGCATTCCCATTTTCTTTTACCTAATAGTGTTCTCTTGAGACACAGCCTTGATTCCTCTGATAATAAGATAGACCAATCTGCTTTGGTGACATGTGTGGCAGTTTTTCCCCACACACCAATCAAGCAATTCTCTAGTGGGCACCAACTGGGTAGCCTATAATTTCACTCATTTCTGACACTATGTATCTGGAGTTACTGTCAGATCCTTGTCAACTGAAGAATCACAAGGTTCATAAATTTTGAAAGGAGAGCTTTATTTCACATAAAGGGTTGCAGCCTGCAAGGTGGCCATTCTACAGGCTGGGAAGTGTAGCCTCTGGCAGAAGCTGAAAACAAGCAGTCTAAGGGAGGGGTAAAGGGAACAGTGATTTATGCTGAGTAGAGTAGCTAAGTATATATATTCAGTAACCTGTAGGAAGAGTCATGAATATTTATGAAAGGGGAAATAAGCACATGCACAATTGAGCTTCACGCCTTTTCATGGGACCCATGTTCAAAATATGGCAGCATTAGCACAATCCAAAGGGGCAGTTTTCAGCCCTCTGACGTTGAAAGGTGAAGCAGATGACACGAAAATCCTCACTGCATGTCCTCTGCCATTCAGCAAAACAGTTGTGGAGGTGGTGGTTAGTGTTTAGGAAAGGATGTGTTGTGTAACTGGTGAGCTGTCACATTGAAACAGCAAAGGTAGAGGAAGAGTCTGGTCACAACCTCAGACAGTTGGCTGAAGGCAATGAAAGAATGAGCCATCTGTGTTTTGTTTTCCAGAGCTGGTTTCTGTTTACTCCTTAGGAAATAATTCTGGTTAAAGGTTAATAAGGAAGGGGCATACTGAGGCATGTCTGACTTGCCATTCTGTCATGGCTGGGAACTCAATTTTTAAGATGGGGTCTGTTACCAAACTGAACCTGGGTCCACTTACCTGGTGCAGTAAAGCCAAACACCCACACTGAGGTTTGCAGTGAGAGAACGGAGGGCATTTCTTTGCAGGGCACTAAGCAAGGAGAATCGGCAGCTCATGCTTAAGACCAAACATACCTGATAGCTTACAGGAAGAGTTTTTAAAGGCAGGGGAACATTTCAGGAAAGCAGAAATTACAGGCCAAATTGCAAATCCCTACATGGAGGTTTGATACATTGATTTGGCTCAAAAAAGGTGGGATATCTTGAAGTGGGGGTTCTATATGGCATAGGTGGATTCAGAGATTATTTGATTTGCAGTTAGTTAAGGAAACAAAATTTTGTCTAAGAACTTGGGGTCAGCAGAAGGAATATTAAGGTTTGGCTTGTGGGTGTGACTTTCTTCAGACCCTTCAGAAAGCAATCTAGAGCAAACAACAGAAGTCAGGGCTCAGTCCTCAGGGGCCCCCTTATCTGAGCTCTGCTTGACAGTGGTTGGCATTTTCCATCTGGTTGTGGTGCAGGTTTCAGAAAAACAACTCAGGGACATATGTTAAGATGTTATCTTTAATTTCTACAGGGAATCAAACATCTTGTGGCTCTAACCTACTTGGGTGGCTATTGTTGTAAGCTATTTCTTTGTTATCAGGTTGCTCATTTACTTCTAAAGGCTAGCTAGATGCCTGGAATTTCCTTTGAAGAGATTAAAGATTTTTCTTTATTTTCATGCTTGAAGGAGGGGAAGGTATGTGGCAGCTCACTAAGAGAGGCCCCCGCTCCATCTCAGTTTCATTAAGTTGGTTGGAGGGCTTAGAATTTTCCTGTTATTTCTCTTCCCACAGGTTTAGTCCCACAAAACTAGCCCCTACTTCAGGTACCAAGCATAAGCCCCAGGCTGTAGCCTGTGCTTTTGACCAACTAGGACTTTAAATCAGTATACCCTTGACCCTCCTCCCCGGGTTCGATTAATTTGCTAGAGCAGCTCACACAATTCAGGGAAAACTTTACTTACATTTACTGGTTTATAATAAAAGATATTACAACAGATACAGAGGAACAGCCAGATAGAAAAAATGCATAGGGCCAGGGAGCTTCCATGGCCTCTTGGCGCACACTGCCCTCCAGGACCCTCCACGTGTTCAGCGATCCAGAAACTCCCTGAACTTAGTCCTTGGGGTTTTTATGGAGGCTTTGTTATGTAGACATGATTGATTACATCGTTGGCCATTGGTGATCAAGTCAACCTTCAGCCCCTCTTCCCTCTCCGGAGGTGTCAGGGTTGGGGTAGGACTGAAAGTTCCAGCCCTCTAATCACATGGTTGGCTTCCCTGGCAACCAGCCCTTATCCTAAGGCTATCCAGGAGCCCCCAGCCCTCAGTCATCTCACTAGCATGTAAGAAGATAACACTTTGGAAAGCTTAAGGATTTTAGGAACTGTATGCTTATTAGATCACAATATTATATTCCCACATAGAGAACTGCTGTGTCCCTAGATTTATCATGTGCTACTTCTAATTTCTCCACTTAGGACTTTCTGATAGGATTGATTCCTAGCTATCTCTGACTTTATAGCCCTAGTCCCTGTAATTTTCAGCCCTCTATTCTACATTTTTGTGGGGGAAAGATTACCTAGGTGCCGAGGCAAGAGACTGAAGGCACAAACTGTTTCAGTGTAATAAAGAAAATAGTTAAAATAAGAATAGTCATAATACAAATTAGATATAGAGAGGATCATGGACAATTATCAATCATTATTATAAACATTATTAAACATTAGCTTTTAATATTACTCTTTGTTGCATTACTAATATAACCTAGGAATAACCAGCGGGTATAGGGTCAGGTGCTGAAGGGACATTGTGAGAAGTGACCTAGAAGGCAAGAGGTGAGCCCTCTGTCACGCCCACATAAGGGCCGCTTGAGGGCTCCTTGGTCAAGCGGTAACGCCAGTGTCTGGGAAGATACACATTACTTAGCAGACTGCGAAAGGGAGTCTCCTTTCCTTGGAGGAGTCAGGGAACACTGCTCCACCAGCTTCTTGTGGAAGGCGGGATATTATCCAGGCCTGCCCACAGTCATCCGGAGGCCTAAACCCTTCCCTGTGGTGCTGTGCTTCAGTGGTCACTCTCCTTGTCCACTTTCATGTTCCTCCCGTACTCCTGGTTCCTCTTTGAAGTTCGTAGTAGATAGCGGTAGAAGAAATAGTGAAAGTCTGAAAGTCTTTGATCTTTCTTATAAGTGCGTGCTGACATACGCTGCCCTCTCTCTCTCTGCTGCGGCTACCTGAAAGGGAAAGGCCCCCTGTCCTATGATCAGGTGACTTGCTTCACCTTATCACTTAGAAGATTCATCCTCCTTACCCTGCCCTGCTTGTCTTGTACGCAGTAAATATCAGCGCGCCCAGCCGTTTGGGGCCACTACCAGTCTCCGCCTCTTGGTGGTAGTGGTCCCCTGGGCCCAGCTATTTTCCCTTTATCTCTTTGTCTTGTGTCTTTATTACAATCTCTCCTCTCCGCACACGGGGAGAACACCCGCTAAGCCCCGTAGGGCTGGACCCTACATGTTTTCCTCTGTTTGAAGGCAGTCCAATGTCCTACCTCCATTCCTTTCAGTTGAATTCAATATATATTTACATCAGATTACTGAGCACTATTTATTATGTCTTAATGATGGGTAAACAATTATGAATGCAATACCATGGACTTTACAATGTAGTTTGGGGACACAGATACTTAAACAGATGATTTTCAAGTTGTTGGTAAGAACTAAGGTGGTGGTATACATAGGGAATAGCCAGTAACTGAACAAACGTCTGTATTAAAGGCAGTCATAAGATACCAAGAAACAAAACAAAACAAAAAAACAAAAAATGAACACTCTTTCTTTGGAGTTTATAGGCAATTTGAGGAGATACTGAATTAGCCCATCAGCAAGGATTGAAAGTTCCAAGCAGCAGAATTTACTTAGTTTATCGTTTACCCACATCTGGTCAGGACTGAGTATCACAAAGCTCTTAAATTAGGGAAAATGCCCTATGTCTAAATACAATCTCTTTTTCTTTAACCCAAGCTGCTTCTTAGTAAAAGTAGAAGCACAATTTACCGTCACTTATGAATAATTATAAAATCCAAATTGTTCTTTCTGGAGTCCAGAGAGTCCCACCCTGTGGCTATTGATGTACTGTACATGGTTACAAGTGTGCCTGGAGACTGTCTCAGCTCTTGGGACAACCAGAGTCCCTTGTAAGCAATCTTACTTCACTACAGTGGACCATACAAATATCTTATTTTCTGTGTGCCACAATATGAGAAAAGCTGGAAACCATTTCTTTAGACCATGTGCTTTAACCTTTCTTCAGAACTGGGCTAGTTTTCCAAGCAATCATTGTTGTATCTTATTAACCCTATTCCAGTTCTTTATGTAATAATGAGCTTTATTTGAAGAATTATGAAGAGAAGATAGGACTCACAGAAGGAACTAACTTCTTTTGAAGCTAGAGAGAGGATGATTCTTAGGTCTCCAGTGAACAGTTGATTTCCTAAGTAGCTACTTTTGGCCATCAGTAGTTGAGTGCTTGAGTGCCCAGCATAATGCAATTAATACTCTACTTCCAAAACTTTTGTATAGGCATCATGAATAGTGGGCTATGTGAGTAGCTGGCATACTAGGCAAATGAACCCATAAATATTATGTATTTTAGTATTACTCCTTTATTTGTTTTAACAATAACCAAAAAAGTTAGTCCTCATTATGTGCAAAACATTGGTTAGCTTAAAAAGTTTATTACTGAGAAGATACCTGGTACCTACCCCTCACAGAATATATAGTGTTTTAGAGAAGACAGATAATTAAAGAAGTCATTGCAATGTGGTATGATTGGTGTTATGAAGAACATAAAGAAGAAACACTTACTGAGATTGCAAGACAGTTATATATAGTTACTTAGAGATAAAATTATTAGGACTAAATTGGGTGGCTCTTGTTTCTTTTAGAGTAAAATACAACTTTTGGTATGATTTAGAAGAGTTTCAACTGAATGTTACTTCCTTAATTATTCATCATAACCTGAGTAATATTGCAACTTACAATGCCTCTTATGTAATGTACAGTTTGCCCAAGTAACCTAAAAAACATTGAGACTTTCAATTCGTATTTTTCCCTGACCAGCAGGTAGTCCTAGTTTTAATGTAGTATGCTTTTTACTGGTAGCTTTTAATTGTAGATGTGATTAAATGATGCTACAATTGAGTATCCTCTTATCTTTTGTATTTTTAGGGAAGGTATTCATATAAATCAAGAATTACTGCAAATATCTCCTTCTATCACAGAGCAGTTCATTGAGCTGTTGTGTCAGTTCAACCCAACCCAAGTTATAGAGACTCTGCAAGTTCTTGAGTGCTACCGTCTGGAAGAAACTATTCAGGTAAGACGAACAAGGTAGAAGAGACAAGAGTAAACTATTCTTAACATTCTCCATTTGTCAGATGATCAAAGAAAAGGGGAAAAATATATAATTTCTTTTTTAAACCTTATAAATTCTTAGTTGAGACACTCTCCTGAAAACAAAAGTCAGATTAACAAAAGAAAAACAAATAGAGGTTTATTGATATGTGCTATACCCATCATATAGGAGAGACCTCAGCTCAAAGGTATCTTTCTCAAGGCAGTGGCTTAGGGGCTTTGCTTAAACAGCATTTTAACAAAGAGCCTTAAATCTAACATAATGACAAGACAGGAGAGAGCAGTTCCAGCCTAGTAAAAGGTGGGAACATGTATGGGAAGATAGTCAACTGTGTTCCCTGATTCCTCCGGTGCCTGCTGATACCTTCTCTGGGCCAATAAGCAAGTGCTATCTCTAGTTAAGAATGTATGTCCTGCTATCAGGCAGATAGAGGCGGGGGCAAAGGATTCCTCTGCATTTTCGTTGTCTTTAACTTAACAATCCTCAGTATTTGGGGGAAATGTATTTTGGTTTTGTTCGGTGCCCCCTTTGAAATTCTACTTTTAGAAAGTTTCACATATTAAAAGCCAGGTGAGTAGCTCTGGAGAGATTTGGGTTAGTGATTTTGACATAATAGATTGGCAGAGGGGAGAAAATCATAGATTGGAACAAGTGGAACGGAACGAATTCAGGTACATTGTCCCATATCTTATTGAAACAATCTCTTGGTTGTGAAAATAGGTCAGTTTAGTTAAATAGTTGCATCTCACTTTAGGAGGTGGTGTGGTAAGTGGGTTTCCATCAAAGTCAGTCAGGTATAGGCACATAGGCATTTAATAAAAGTCATTTCTATAGAAACAAAAAGGAAACAAAAGTTAATGTTCGGAGCAGTCTCTAAGCTTGTCTTTCAGCGTTCCAGAGAACTTTCTGTCCATAAATAAGTTGTTGTGGTGATTCCTCCAAAATTTATGTCAAGTTGTCTAGCTTTAGTGTGCAGAGCTTCATGAAAAGCAGTTTTAATTTCAGTGATTCCAAGTCAGAAAAATGGAAGAAAATGTTCAAATATTAGTTTGGAGAGTTCGTCAGATATTGGAGGAAACTAAAAATTCAGGATATAGTCAAATTGCAAGTAAATAATAAAATCTCAAAAACTGTAGTTAGAATCTCATAATGTTTACTGTAGTTTTTTTTTTCTGAAATAGTTGTTTCTCCAGTTACCCCATTTTTACCAAAAATAATCAGAGTAAGTTCAATTGACTTGTAAAATAAGTTTAGTGTCATTATATTTATTATTTACATAATACTATTTTTTATATAAGTACTACAAGAGTAGTGATTGGCCATTTAGGCTTTTTAAAAATCTGCTCTGCTGAAACTTACAAGAAATCTCACAGTAGACGTTTAAAAATCTCTCATCTTCAGGCTGGGAAACGAAGCCATGGGCTTGCCATCATCAGATTTTACCTGTAGTACCGAGGTATACTGTTTTCTTGAGGCCCCCAAATATTCTGAAGTTCCTGGGCTTCTCAGGAAGTGACGTTCTTTACTTACTACAAGTCCAGGAACCCTGTAAGCACGCCATCTTGACAAGGGACCAGACCAGTTTTTCCAAGGACTTTATTGCCTCCTTAAAGTTAAGCTTAGTTTCTTAAAGCAGTCTGGTTATATCTAAAAATAATGACATCCCAGTCAAAGCCTTGGTAATATAACCCGTGTTTCCAATTTTTCTGCTACAAACAGAGCAAATTCTTACTGAACTCATGAAAATAACTATGTTGCCATAGAATATGAATATTCAGTTTCCAAATTTGGGAAGGATCAGGTATAGAAAAAAGTAAATGTTTTAATTTTGCCACAAAAATATACTTCACCAAATTATTGTAATGCTATGAATAGCCCCCCCAACCCCCGCAACTCCCACCCCAGAAAAACAAGTTTTCTTAACTCTGGAAAGCAACATATAAAAAGTATCAGCAGTGTTTCAAACAAGTCATAAAAAATTATTTCAGTCCACTGTAATTAATTCTTATTTTTCTTAATGTCAGGTTAGCCATGTTATGAGGCCAGGTTTGTTTGCGTTTTCCATTGGGGTTTGGGAAATTTTTACCCAATTCAGTGGTAATATGGTGTCACAGTTGTCAGAAACCTGTATTCAAGAATGTTTGTTGCACTCTTTTTCATGACCTCCTTGAAGATGCAACACTTTAGAATTTGCAAGGAGATTTCAGAAAAAAAGCATCAAAATAAAGTAATTAACTGTGGACAACATGACTTAAAACGGCTGTGATTAAAGGCATAGTTGTCAAAGATATTTGGTTATTTTCTGTGGCCTACAACAATTTAACATAATAACCCAAAATATGACTGATAACATATACCAAGACATAACCAGATTTTTAGGAATCTCAGAATTTTGGAACACATATTAATAACACTATATACAAATCCAACTCAAAGAAACATCATTTCTTATGTGACAGTGTTTCCCATATAATTTAGCACATCAAATGAGCTGGTTTATGATCACTCTTTTGTATGCCTCAGGGACCCTCTGCCACATCCCAATATTAGGTTGAGGTTAAAAAGACTCAGTTTTAGAATCTGAACTTTGATTTTGAGAAGCTTGTCAAATACGTCAAAGGTTTAAAGGACTGGATCAGAATAGGATCACAGTTCACTGTAAAATAATGATAATTCATAAGTCAAAGACATAATTAAAAGGGAGACTCACATATGACGTTACCTGTGTAAGTTTATACCTACTAAGTGGTAGCCCCTGAGATTGAACCCACATAGTCTGACTCTATAGTGCATGCTCTTAATTGCTGTGATAAACTGCTTCTCCATTTATTTTAGTAAAGTCAGCTTTATAGAAATTGTTATTGATCAGCATGATAGAAATTCTAACCAACTCAATAAGCATAGAAAAAGGAACACAGTAAAAATATTGAAAGGAGACCAAACTCTTGTTCGCAGACACAGATGGTTAGATAGTCCTGTTGTGCCATAAAACTTAATAGACTAAATAGCAATTCAGTAACTTTAGCATATTCATTGCCTTAATTCTCTTCCCTTGTTTTCTCCTGTTTCTAAATGAAAATGTACAGACACACACATTATTTTCTGTAACAGGTTAGTATGTTTCCCTTTTAACATTTATTTTTCAGCTATTACGTATCTCTTTTCCTTTCCTATCAACACTCCTGAAACAGTTGCCTGTACTTTCTGCATCTACCTCCTGAATTGCCCCCACATACTTTTAAAAAATGTTTAATTATGAAATATTTCAAATTTACAGAAATGTGCTGAATATCAACTATGTATATACCCACCAACCAAATTTTACAGTTAACATTTTGCCATACTGGCCTTAGATCTTTGTTATCTTGTTGTTCTTGTTGGTTTATATTAAAAGTAGAGCACCCATTATCTTATTCCCCCCTCTCCCCAAGGGCTCCACCATCCTAAACTGGTGTTTATCCTTCTGATCTATGTTTTGAATTTTTTCTATATGTGTATGTATCTATAAAATACATATTAGTTTTATATGTTTTTAAAATTTGTATTAATATACAGTAGATATTTTATTATAAATTGCTTTTTTTAAACCAATTTTTTTTTTTTTTTTGAGACAGTCTCTCTCTGTCATCTAGGTTGGAGTGCAGTGGCGTGATCTCTGCTCACTGCAACCTCCACCTCGCAGATTCAAGTGATTCTCCTACCTCAGCCTCCCAAGTTGCTGAAATTATAGGCGCGTGCCACCGTGCTGATTTTTGTATTTTTAGTAGAGATGGGATTTCAGCATGTTGCCCAGGCTGGTCTTCAACTGCTGACCTCAAGTGATCCGCCCACCTTGGCCTCCCAAAGTTCTGGGATTACTGGCATGAGCCACTGCATCTGGCCACTTTTACTAAATTAAAAAAAAAAAATTTATACATGTAGATCTACTTCATTCACTTAATGATCTTATGGTAATCTACCAAATGAATGTGCCAATTTATTTCCCTCTTGGTAAACATTTAGATAGTTTCCAATCTTTTGCTATTATAAACAGCGTTACAGTGTACATCCTTATATATATCTTGTGTGCCCATATGAGGTTTGTCTAAGTAATATTCTTGGAAATGGAATTGTTTAGACAACAAAGTAGTGTAGTTATACTGATATTGCCAAGTTGATTTACAGATTGTTTCTATTCTCATCAGCAGTGTCTGATACTTGCTATTTTTCACATCCTTGCTGATGCCTAGTATTTTTAGTCTTCTTAATTTTTGCCATGGTGGATATTAGTGATTACTCATGACATTAAACATCTTTCCATATGTTTGATGACCACTGGAATTTTCTTTTCTCTGAATTATTTATTCATGTCATTTGCCAATTTTTTCTGTTGAGTTTCTGTGGTTCTCTTACTGAGTTCTAGAAGTTTTTTTCTGATTTCCCAATCTCCAATCCTTTGCTAATTTTATGTGCTGGAGATACTTTCTTCCAATTTATTATGGCACATCATTTAACTTGGCTTTTAGTGACTTCTGTTTTAGTTTACCAGTATTTATGTCTTAAGTGTGTGTGTGTGTGTGTGTGTGTGTGTGTGTTTCCTTTCCTGTTTTAATGGAATAAAGGATATTCTCTTATATATATAAATTTTATAGTTTAGCTTCTTACATTTAGGCTTTTAATCCATCTGGAGTTAATTTTTGCAAGCTGATCAAAAGAAGGATTTTTATCTTTTCTTCCACATGATGGCTAATGGTTCATGTGGCATTTTATTATCCATTCCTCACTGGTTTTTAATGCCATACTGCCATATACTAAACTCCCAAATATACATGACTCTGTTTGTGGGTTCCATTCTCTTCCTTTGATTGTCCTTCCCTATACCCATACCACATATTTTAATTAATACAGCTTTTCAATAGATTTATTATTTGGAAAAAGAATCCTCCCTCTTTATTCTTTTTCTTTAAAATGGGTTGGCTATTTTTAGTGTCCTACATCTCCTAGTATTCCACATTAATTTAGAGATCACATTGTCAAGTTTCTTTAAAAGAAACAAACTCTCTGGAATTTTGATTTATGAATACATTGAATTTATAGACTGATTCAGAGAGAATTGACATCTCTAAAGTGTTGATTCTTCTCTTTCAGGAAAATGTATGCCTTTTAAAACAGGCTTTTCTGCTCTTTGGTGAGGTTTTATAGCTTTTATATAAGGTTCCTGCACATATTAAATTTGTTCATAGTTACTTTATAGTTTTTATTAATATTGTACAAGGAGATTTTTTGAGATGACCTTTTTTTATTGATTGCTGCTGCTTATTAAAATGTTACTAATTTTTGTACATTGTTTTGTATGGAGCAACCAGGCAGAATTCTTTTAAAATTCAATTTCTAGATGATTATGACAATAAGACTAATGGCAGTTTTATTTTAATTCCAATCTTGTAGTTTTTTCTTTCTCTTATCAGATGTCTAGGATCTCTAAGGCACTGGTGAATAGAAGCAGTGATAGTGTGACTGCTAACCTTGTTCCTGATTTAAAAGGGAACATATCTAATATTTTACATTAAGTATGATATTTATCATAGGATTTTGGTAGAAAATTTTTATTAAGAAAATGTTATCCCCAGTTTGAGTAAGAGTGTTTTGTTTTTGTCATGAATGGGTGCTGTATTTTGCCAAATGCTTTTTCTGCATTTATTGAGACTATGATGTTTTTTCCTTTGTTCTGTTAAACTGTTATTGTTTGTTGTCTTTTTTCTTCTAATAAACATTTTTTCTAACTTGTTAATCTTTTCAAAAAAGCTACATTGGAGTTTGTGAAATCTCTCTATTGTTTCTCTATTGTTTGCCGTCATTTTCTGTACTTTTTTCCTTTTTTCTCCCTAGCCTAACGGATACTTCTTTTTTACTAATTAGAGATTTTGTTTATTAATTTTTTTAATATTTCACAAGTTGATGTGTAATGTTTTCATTGTCATTTTCAATTTTTTAATAATTATACTTGATCAAGTTCTAGTTTGTATTGTTACTATGTATGTATATACGCTGGCTTTTCTCCAGTGTGTATACCTAATTCAGGTGTGTAACTTTTTAAAAATAAATAAATGAAAAAAATGAGTGAATTTGGTCCAGTTAGAACTGCCAAATGAGCTACTATATGACTAGAAAGTCAGTTATTTGCACATTATACTGTAAAGTATCATACTAATAAGGTATAAATTCATTATTATCATATGAATATTTTTCATCCTCAATGGGATCTTCCCACTCCACAAACAAGATTGGTGAAAAAAAATATTTATCTTTTTTATTTCCTAGATTACTCAGAAGTATCAGCTTCATGAAGTCACTGCTTATCTATTGGAAAAGAAAGGAGATATTCATGGTGCCTTCCTAATAATGTTAGAGGTAACATTTTACTATGTTTCTTTCATCATGTTTCTGTCTATTCCTCTATTCATTCATGAATCCATCTTAATTTCTTATGTTTCAAAGCAAGTTGCAGACAGTAATATATTTTACCCCTGAATATTTTTATCATGCATAGCATTAACTAGAGTTTAATATTTCTTTGCGGTACTTTATTAAAAGGTAAAATGTACAACAGTAAAAAGAAATGTCATAAATGTACCATTTGATGAATTTTTGACAAGTATTTTTATGTATATACCACAATTTGTTTGCCCATTCCTCCTTCAGGGGACACTTGGGCTGCTTCTACCTTTTGGTTGTTGTGAACAATGCTGCTGTGAACATGAGTGTACAAATACCTTTGAGTTCTTGCTTTTATTTCTTTGGGATATATACCCAGAAGTAGAATTGTTGGATCAAATAGCAATTCTACTTTTAATTTTTTGAGGAATTGCCCTACTGTTTTCCATAGCAGCTATGCCACTTTACATCCCTACCAGCAACACTCAAGGGTTCCAGTTTCTTCGCATTCTTGCTAACGCTTACTTTCTGTTTTCTTGATTAGTAGTCATCCCGATAGGTGAAGTGACATAGCAGTTTTGTTTTGTTTTGTTTTTTAATATTGTCATGTGGCTAGGAATAGATTAGGGATATCATATTTATATTTTAAAATGTTCCATATTGGCTTCTTGTTTCTTTCTAGCCATATGATTCTAAAATAAGCCAGGAAGAATCATCCACAGAGGCTTTGTGTAGGCTCTTAATCTCTTTTAATCTGTAAATTACTCCTATACCTCTTTTTTTCTTGCAATTTATTTGTTGACAATACCATGAACCTAGTTTTAAGGAATAAATAAGAGTATTTTTGACATTGATGAGAGGAGAAACAGGAGATCTTTGTGGGGAATGAGGCCATTATTCGTAAAAGAATACAAAGCGAAGAAGTATGGATTGCTGAAAGAGTGCCCGCAGCTTCACTAGGGCTCCGCTGTGTAACATATAGGCAGGTCAGGCGAGAAACAATGGCTAGGTCCAGATTTGGACAGATTTTGTTGGACACACTAACGAGTTGTGACTAATCTTCTTATCACATGGGATCAAATAAAGGTTTTTAAGCAAGAAACTGATTTGATGTTTGTTTCATAAAGACTGCTCTGGTGACTGTTGGGGGATGGAAGGCAGGATACAGAGAAGAGGGAGGTAAAACAAAGCAGACAGTACTTGGGAGGCCATTGCAATGGTACAGGTATGAGTCTCTGAGAGCTTGAACTGGGTGTGTCAGTGGCAATGGAGATAAGAGGGCAAGATTTGAGAAGTTATTGATCATTTGCATATGGTATGAGGTAACTGAGAGGGAGTAGTTGATGATTTGAGCTTATAAGCTTTTTACTCATAACCCAGTATATTATACCCCTTTTACTCATAACCCAGTATATTAGTCTCTTTTGTGTTACTCTAAAGGAATACTTGAGGCTGGGTAATTTTTAAGGAAAAGAGGTTTATTTGGCTCACAGTTCTGCAGACTATGTTAGCATCTAGCATCTGCTTCTGGTGAGGACCTCAGGAAGTGAGGGTAAAGGAGAGCTGACGTGTCACATGGCACGAGAGGGAGCATGAGATTTGGAGTCAGATATCCAAACTATATCACCCAGTATTAATTGGATTCCCTTATCCAAAGCATAGATAAATCCTGATCCTCATTCCTGTGCCTAAAGAATATAAGTGGTGACTGTGGCCGGATGACAGAAGCAGAGGTGGGCAAAATGAGTGCTACTTGATCTTTGGGTCCCTTTTCATACTGCTAGCTACACTGTCTGTAAACACAAGATTTTACTTCTGACTGACAGTAAAGTACTGTTCTTAATAACCTTGTAGTTTTGAGGGTGTTACCTTTAAAATATGTTAATTCAAGTATTGAGTGGGTAGAACTACAAAGTGTTCCTTTTTAACTCCTATGTTCTTTTTGTCTCCTAGAGACTACAAAGCAAACTTCGGGAGATAACACATCAAGGTGAAAGTAAGTTCTTAAATATAATTACAACATTTTTCATCCATGGACCCCATGTTTTAAAAGATATGTAATAAATTGCATTTATTATGTAATAATTACACTTGCATATATGCATAATTACTGTTTATTCGTTTTAACATGGATCCAAAGAGTTCATAACAGGAAATCATAGAAACCATTGTGGCTTTGTGATGTTAATTTTCAATGGAGTTAAATATACAGAAAATTAGGCACTGTTTGTTGGTTATCTTTATTTTTTTTTGAGACAGGCTTTCGCTCTATTGCCCAGGATAGAGTGCAGTGGCACAGTCTTGGCTCACTGCAACCTCCGTCTTCCAGACTCAAGCAGTCCTTCTGCCTCACCCTCCCAGGTAGCTGGGACTACAGGCGCATGCCATCACATTGGCTAATTTTTGTATTTTTTGTAGAGATGGGTTTTGCCATATCACCCGGGCTGGTTTCAAGCTCTTGGCTCAAGTGATCTGCACACCTCAGCCTCCAGAGGTGGTGAGATTGCAGACATAAGCCACCACGCTAGGCTGGTTATCTTTTTGTTAATAAAAGTTTGGTTGTGTTTAAATGAGGTATATAATAACATCCTAAAAATTAATGTGCCAAACAACAGCAAATCAGAGCTTCTAATTAGTAGGACGTTGAACATAACCAGTGTTTCCAAACTGAATTTATACAGTTTTAACCCAAAGCAGTAAAAGTTGACAGTTTAGTATCTTGAGTGGCTTTGTCCTCAGCAAATATAAAATTTTCGTCATATTCCTTGATATTTCAAAGAAAAATTATTTTAAAAAATTGTGGTGGTGAGGCGTGGTGGCTCACACCTGTAATCCCAGCACTTTAGGAGGCCGAGGCAGGCGGATCACCTGAGGTCAGGAGTTCGAGATCAGCCTGGCCAACATAGTGAACCCTGTCTCTACTAAAAATACAAAAATTAGTCAGGCATGGTGGCACGCACCTGTAGTCTCAGCTACTTGGGAGGCTGCGGCAGGACAATTGCTTGAACCTGGGAGGCAGAGGTTGCAATGAGCCGAGACTGCACCACGGCGGTCCAGCCTGGGTGTCATGACAGAGCAGAACTCCATCTCAAAAACAAACAAACAAACAAATTATGGTAAAATATACCCTAACATAAAATTTACCATTTTTAAATGTACATTTCAGTAGTATTAAGCATATTCGTGTTATTATACAATCATTACCCCCATCCACTTCCAAATTTTTTCATCTCCCCAAACTGAACATCTGTACCTATTAAGCAACAACTCCCCTGTTCCCCTCTCCTCCTAGCCCCTGGCAAACACCGTTTTACTTTCTTTTTTCACCATTCTTTTTCTGAATTTGATTACTCAAGTATCTCATATGAATGAAATTATATAGTGTTTGTCCTTTTGTGACTTATTTAGCTTACCATAAGGTTCATAAATGTTGTAGCATGTGTCAGAATTTTCTTCCTTTTTAAGGCTGAATAAAATTCCATTGTATGTATAGACCACGTTTCATTTATTCATTCATCCTTCAATGGACACTTGGGCCACTTCCACTTTTTGTCTGTTATGACTGATGCCACTATGAGCATGAATGTACAGTATCTCTTCAAGACCTGGCTCTCAGTTCTTTTGGGTATATAACCAGAAGTGGGATTGCTGGATCAAGTATTAACTCTGTTAATTTTTTGAGGAATGGCCATACTTTTTTCCCTAGTTGCTGCTTTATTGTACATTCCCACCAACAGTATACAAGGTTTCCAATTTCTCCACATCCTAACATTTATATTCTGTTTTTTTTTATAGTAGCTATCCATATGTGTGTGAGGTAGTATCTAATTATGGATTTGATTTGCATTTCTCTAAATGATTAGTGATGATTTTCTCGAATATTTTGGCTATTTATCTACCTTATTTGGAGAAATGTCTATTCAAGCCCTTTACCCATTTTTTAATTGGGTTGTTTGTTTTCATATTCCTTGACATTTTTAAAATAGCCCTCCTGAAGATCAGGGAATCACTTGGTGGGTGATTTTTAGATTATCCTCTTTAACGCACATGTCTTAGAGACTTCTTGGTCCACACATTTCACTAATACATGGTTTCCCTAATTCTCTGTAGATTACTTCCCTATATTTTTGTAGTAAGATCCTAGATGATAGGGTCTATGTTGTTTTATGATCATCAGGTATTATAGTAAATCTTTTTGGAATGTCAGTGAACACTTGATTGACTTTTTATATTGAAAGTTCAACTGGACACTTAATTGCTATTTTTGTACTATCAGTATGTGTTCAGTCAATTTGGTTATGTTTGTTGCATTTTGTGGTAATTTTAAACATTTAGTGTTATAAGAATAACTTTTCGGTTTTTTTTATTTTTCTTTTTTCTTTTTTTTCTTTTGGAGATGGCATCTCTGTCGCCCAGGCTAGAGTGCAGTGGTGCAATCTTGGCTTACTGCAACCTCCGCCTCCCAGGTTCAAGTGATTTTCCTGCCTCAGCCTCCCGAGTAGCTGGGATTACAGGTGTGTGCCACCATGCCCAGCTAATTTTTGTATTTTTACTAGAGACAGGGTTTCACCATATTGGTCAGACTGGTCTTGAACTCCTGACCTCGTGATCCACCTGCCTCGGTCTCCCAAAGTGCTGGGATTACAGGTGTGAGCCACTGCACCCAGCACCCCCCGCCCCGCCTTTTTTTTTTTTTTTTTGTGTGAGATAAAGTCTTGCTCTGTCGCCCAAGCTGGAATGCAGTGGCGTGATCTCGGCTCACTGCAACCTCCGCCTCCCGGGTTCAAGTGATCCTCCTACCTTAGCCTCTTGAGTAGCTGGGACTACAGGTGTGTGTCACCATGCCCAGCTAATCTTTGTATTTTTAGTAGACATGGGGTTTCACCATGTTGGCCAGGCTGGCCTCAAACTCCTGACCTCAGGTGATCTACCCTTCTCATCCTCCCAAAGTGTTGGGATTACAGGTGTGAGCCACTGCGCCCAGCCAAGAATAACTTTTCAAGACAATACATGAAAGACTGAGGGAAAAATTAAGAAGAGCATTCCCCCAGAATCCCTACAGTCATTTGCAGGTGGTATGTCTGCAAAGGCCAGTGTTTTGAATTCTAGTGAAAATAAATTTTCCAGAAATAGTCTTATGCCTGCCATCTACTTTCTTTCTTTTTTTCTTTCTTTCTTTTTTTTTTTTTTTTGAGATGGAGTCTCACTCTGTTGCCTAGGCTGGAGTGCAGTGGCGCAATCTTGGCTCACTGCAACCTCCACCTCCCAGGTTCAAGTAATTCTTCCTGCCTCAGCCTCCAGAGTAACTGGTATTACAGGCACCCACCACCACACCCAGCTAATCTTTGTATTTTTAGTAGAGACAAGGTTCCACCATCTTGGCCAGGCTGGTCTCAAACTCCTGACCTCAGGGTGATCCACCCACTTCGACCTCCCAAAGTGTTGGGATTACAGGCGTGAGCCACCACAACCGGCCCCATCTACTTTCATATTCCATTTTGATAGTGTGCTTAAGTATTTGGGAGGATTTGCTAATCGTGCTTTTTTCCTATGGGCTATACACAGACTACTAAAACAAGATTCCCCTACTCACTGCACAAAGAACGTTAGTCTCCTGAAGGAGACAGATATGTAAATAAAACCTTATAGTAACAGTAGAATGGTGTGTCATAAAAGGTACATTGAGTGACTAAGATGTGTGGAAAATTATGGAACTATTTGTAACCTATAAATCAGTGAGTTTTGTGGAAGACCTTTGAAGAAAGACTGGAAGGATAAATAGGAGTTTGATAGAAGCAGGAGAAGGACCTTCTAGGCTGAGGAAAACATGAACATGGAAGTGCCTGACTACTAATCAGGGAGTAAAAAAGAATAGGGCAACACCAGAACACGGAGGGTGAGATGAGCCCAAGTCTTTGCTCTGTTGACTTAGTGTCAGATCCTTACTTACATTCTATTTTTCAGAGTTAGGAGTCCTTGGTGGTTTTTATGGAAGGGAATGATCTGTTTGAACTTGTGCTTAAGAGAACCCTAGTGACAGTGTAAAAGAGAATGAGGGAGGCAAGACTGGGATGTCAAAAGTTCAACTAAGAGACTGCTGCAGTAGCATAGACGAGGTGATGAAAAGCTCCACCAGGGTAAAAGTTGTGGTCATATGCAAGCACGGAAGTAATATCAACACAAATTAGCAAGTTATCTGAATGTGTGGGGTGAAGGAGAGGGAAGCACCAAAGATGAAGATTTATAAACTGGTTGACTTAAAGATGATGATTCCATTAACTTGGTTTGTAAACGGAGGAAGGAGCAGATTTGAAATGAGAAAAATAAGTTGGATTTTGCACATATAAAGTTGAAAGTGCTTGCAGGACATCCATGTGGAGATAAATGTCTTAGGTTCATTAGAAAATTCAACCTGTAGACTTTGAATGGAATAAAGATTGGAGATGTGTATTTGAAAATTACGAACAAAGACATAAGAGTTGAAACACGAATCGCTGAAATCATTGAGACAATGAAGAGAGACCTGAAATAGTATCTTGGGGGGAATGTCTACATTTAAGAAATAGGCAGAAGAAGAGATAATATACCAAGAAAGGTGAGTGATAATCTCTCTAGTAACTAATCCTTAGACAGATGATTGGGGATTTTCCATATTTCTATAGCATATTGAAATGCTAAGTATCATGTGCTTTATCTGTCCCACGAACGTAAAACATTTCTGTGGGAAACTCTTATTTCACAGAATAAACTATTTTTTAATCTATAAAACATTAGTATCAGGTTTTATTAATTATTATATACTAGAAAATGAAGGTGATATAAAGAAGAAAATGTTTAACTTTTCACAAAAGCTCTGAGATTATCAGCAACATATCCCTAAATGATATTTACACTTTTTCTAAATCTAGATACCAAAAAGGATCCCTCATTGAAGGATGTTGAAGATACTATGGTGGAGACCATTGCTCTTTGCCAGAGAAATTCACATAATTTGAACCAGCAGCAACGTGAGGTAGGAGAATGACTGTTTAGGTATTTAAAAGCCTGTACTTGGCCAGACATGGTGGCCCACGCCCGTAATCCCAGCACTTTGGGAGGCCGAGACAGATGGATCACCTGAGGTCAGGAGTTCAAGACCAGCCTGACCAACATGGAGAAACCCCATCTCTACTAAAAATACAAAAAATTACCCGGGTGTGGTGGTGCATGCCTGTAATCTCAGCTACTTGGAAGGCTGAGGAGGTAGGAGAATTGCTTAAACCCAGGAGGTGGAGTTTGCGGTGAGCTGAGATTGCACCATTGCACTCCAGCCTGGGCAACAAGAGTGAAACTCCGTCTCAAAAAAAAAAAAAAATAAAGCCTGTACTTGTCTGAAACTAGGAATCAGTTATGTTTCGGCCCTCTCAGCCACCTGGCCTTAATTCAAGTGGATTTTAATCACTTCTTAGTGTTCCCAGGAGTAGGAGACTCCCAAAGTTATTATAAAGAGTGTGTGGCCTCTTTGTTCTCACCAAAGGCTTTATATTCATGGTTTGGATGTGCTGCAATACTTAAGGTGCGTGAATACTAGATGTGCCTGTTCTCTTTGGACTGAGATTTTGTGTATTTCATGTAGTTGTACCAGAGATAGGTCATATTTTATCATCGTCTCTATTCCCTGTGGTGAAAGTGAGCATGAAGAACTGGAGGAAAGCCCTCAAGGGCTATAGAGAAAGCTGAAGAAAGGTTAAAGAAGGCTGTGGTGTAGTCATTGTCAACCTTGGTTGCACACTACAGTCACCTGGGGAGCTTTGAACAATTCCAGTACTCAAGCTGCACCCCAGATCAATTAAATTAAAGTCTCTGGCAATGAGACCCAGTCACCACCATGTTTTAAAGCTCCCTTCATGATTCCAATGTGCAGCCAGGGTTGGAACCAATGCTATCACAGATCCCAGATGGCACAAAAGAAGAAAACAAAACTGAAGGAGGTATCACTGAGCAGCAGGTGCAGGTGGGAGTTACAGCAGTGAAGCAGAAACTAAGGGGGCGAGATGTGATTTGATAGTTAAATTCTGCAGTAGTTTTAAGAAGTAAAGTTGTATCATGATATGGCTTAACTCCTTGCCTGCCCTTCCACGGCTCAGGTCTCTGACTTGACACTGCCTGGCCTCTCTCTAATGCCTGGGTTTTGAAATGGGGAACAGGTTAATTATATATCTATATTTAGCCATACATGTTACAGTAAAAACAATAAATCATGGCATATTTTCTGTTCTTCTGAGATGAGTAAATTTCTCCTTTAAGTTTTTGTCCAGAATTTTTCAAGGTCATAAATTATGAAAAGTCTTTAGAATGTAAATTGTATATAACAAGCCCATTTACATAAATGTGGTGGTTTTTCTTTATTAAAAGAAACTTTCTGTGAAATGATACATATTTGTGATTTTTAAAAATCATGAAATATGGAAAGTTATGCAGAAAATTGTTTTTTTTTGTTTTTTTTTTAAATATTTTATTATACTTTAAGTTCTAGGGTACATGTGCACAACGTGCAGGTTTGTTACATATGTATACATGTGCCATGTTGCTGTGCTGCACCCATTAACTCGTCATTTACATTAGGTATATCTCCTAATGCTATCACTTCCCCCCCCCACCCCACAACAGACCCCAGTGTGTGATGTTCCCCTTCCTGTGTCCAAGTGTTCTCATTGTTCAATTCCCACCTATGAGTGAGAACATGCAGTGTTTGGTTTTTTGTCCTTGAAATAGTTTGCTGAGAATGATGGTTTCCACCTTCATCCATGTCCCTACAAAGGACATGAACTCATCCTTTTTTGTGGCTGTATAGTATTCCATGGTGTATACGTGCCACATTTTCTTAATCCAGTCTGTCATTGTTGGACATGTGGGTTGGTTCCAAGTCTTTGCTATTGTGAATAGTGCTGCAATAAACATACGTGTGCATGTGTCTTTACAGCAGCATGATTTATAATCCTTGGGGTATATACCCAGTAATAGGATAGCTGGGTCAAATGGTATTTCTAGTTCTAGATCCTTGAGGAATCGCCACACTGTCTTCCACAATGGTTGAACTAGTTTACAGTCCCACCAACAGTGTAAAAGTGTTCCTATTTCTCCACATCCTCTCCAGCACCTGTTGTTTCCTGATTTTTTAATGATAACCATTCTAACTGGTGTGAGATGGTATCTCATTGTGGTTTTGATCTGCATTTCTCTGATGGCCAGTGATGATGAGCATTTTTTCATGTGTCTGTTGGCTGCATAAATGTCTTTTGAGAAATGTCTGTTCATATCCTTTGCCCACTTGTTGATGGGGTTGTTTGTTTTCTTCTTGTAAATTCGTTTGAGTTCTTTGTAGATTCTGGATATTAGCTCTTTGTCAGAATGGGTTTTTTTTTTTTAATTAAAATATATTCGTCCCATTACTTAGAAATAACCGTCATCATCATTTGGTGAACATAACTCTAGATATTTTTTGTCTGCCTAGGTTGATATAATTATAGTAAAATTGCATCAAATAATGCTTGCTTTTAAAAATATAGTACTCAAAAAATATGTGTATAGTACTCAGCTTCCCATAGGAAACTTATGTAAAACTAAAGAATGTTCTTAATTGATGCAAAATAATTATACATATTCATGGGGTTAATGTGATATTTTGATACATGCATACAATGTGTAATGATCAAATCAGGTTACTTAGAATATCTGTCACCTCAAACATTTATCATTTCTTTGTGTTGGGAACATTTCGAGTCTTCTAGCGGTTTTGAAATATGCAATACATTATTGTTTACTGTAATCACCCTACTGTTTTGTTGAACATTAGAACTTATTAAAATTCTATCTAATTGTATGCTTGTAGCCATTGACAATCTCTCCTCATCCCCCCACCCATCCTTACCAGTTTCTGGTAACCATTCTACTCTATTCCTCCATGAGATCAACTTTTTTAGCTCCCCGCATATAAGTCAGAACTTGCGATATTTGTCTTTCTGTGCATGGCTTATTTCACATAACATTATGACCTCCCCTTCCATCCTTGTTGCTACGAGTGTCAGGATTTCATCCTTTTTTATGGCCAAATACTATTCTATTGTGTATATTTACTACACTTTCTTTATCCATGCATCCATTGATTGACACTTAGGTTGATTCCATATTTTGGCTATTGTGAAAAAGTGCTACAGTAAATGGGTGCAAGTGTCCCTTTGATATACTGATTACAATATATTTCCTTTAGATAAATACCCAGTAGTAGGATTGCTGAATTATATTGTAGTTCTGTTTTTAGTTTCTTCAGGAACCCCCATGTTGTTTTCCAAAATGGCTGTACTAATTTACATGTTCACCAACCGTGTATAAGGCTTTCCTTTTCTCCACATCCTCAGCAAGACTCATCTCTGATCTTTTCTATCATTGCTGTTCTAAGAAGTGTGATGTGAATCTCATGGTTACTTTGTTTTACATTTTCTTGATGGTTAGCGATGTTGGAACATATTTTTCATGAACCTGTTGGCCATTTGTATGGCCGACATGTTGATCTTCTTTTGAGAAATGTCTATTCATATCCTTTGCCCACTTTTTAATTGGATTATTTAGTTCTTTTTTGCTATTGAGTTGTTTGAGTTCCTTATATATTCTAAATATTAGTCCCTTGTCAGAAGACTAGTTTGTAAATATTATCTCTCATTATAAATGTTGTCTCTTCACTCTTTGGATCATTTCCTTGCTGTGCAGAAGTTTTATAGTTTAACATAATGCTACTTGTCTATTTTTTTTGTTTTGTTTTGTTTTCGTTACCTGTGATTTTGAAGTGTTAGCTGTAAAATTTTTGCCTAGACCAATGTCCTGAAGAATTTCCCTTATATTTTCTTCCAGTAGTTTTATGCATGTGGGCTTTACATTTAAGTCTTTAACCTATGCTGAGTTAGTTTTGTATATTGTGAGAGATAAGAGTCTAGTTTCATTCTTTGCCATATGGATATCCAGTTTACCCAACACCATTTACTGAAGAGGGTGTCTTTTCCCTAATGTATGTTATTGGCTCCTTTGTGAAAAATCAGTCAGCTGTAAATATGTGGATTTATTTCTGCATTCTCTGTTCTATTCCATTGGTCTATGTGTCTGTTTTTATACCAGTACCATGCTGTTTTGGTTATTACAGCTTTGTAATATATTTTGACATCAGGTAGTATGATGCCTACAGATGTATCCTTTTTGTTCAGGATTGCTTTGGCTCTTCAGGATCTTTTGTAGTTCCATGAATTTTAAGATTTTTTTTTTCTATTTCTGTGAAAAATGTTATTGGTATTTTGATAGGGATTGCATTGAATCTACACATTGCATTGGGTAGTATTGTCATTTTAACTTTATTCTTCTGATCCATGAGCATGGGATGTCTTTTTATTTGTGTATATTCAGTTTCTTTCATCAGAGTTTTGTAGTTTTCCTTATAGAGGTCTTTCACCTCCTTGGTTAAATGTATTCCTAGGTATTTTGTTTTATTGTTTGTAGCTCATGTAAATGAGATTGCTTTCTTGAATTCTTTTTCAGATAGTTTGTTATTGGTATGTAGAAATGCTACTGATTGTTGAATGTTGATTTTTGAATGCAGCAACTTCACTGAATTTGTTTATCAGTTCTAACAGTTTCTTGGTGGAGTCTTTAGGTTTTCATATATATGAGATAATGTCACTTTCAAATAAGGACAGTTTGATTTCCTCTTTTCCAATTTGGATGCCTTTTATTTCTTCCTCTTGCCTTATTGCTCTGGCTAGGATTTCCAATACTATGTTGAATAACAGTGGTAAAAGTGGGCATCATTGTCTCTTTCAAGTTCATAGAAAAAAGGCTTTCAGCTTTTTCCTATTTGGTATGATGTTAGTTGTGGGTTTGTTATATATGGCCTTTATTATGTTAAGGTGTGTTCTTTCTCTGCCTAATTTATTGAGATTCGTATCATAAAGAGATGTTGAATTTTGTCAAATGTTTTTTCTGCACTGATTGAGATGATCATGTGGTTTTTGTTCTTCATTGGGTTGATGTGATGTATCACATTTATTTATTGACATATGTTGAATCATCCTTGTATTTCTAGGATAAATCACACTTAATCATGATTTATTACAGTTAACTCTTGAACAACACAAAGCATGGGGTGCCAACCCCCTTGCAGTTGAAAATTTGCATATATCTTGGTCCTCCTTCCTCCTTCCCCTTCTCGTATTGATCCATATCTATTGTTCCCATCATTACATCCATGTGTTCCCAATGTTTAGCTCCCATTATAATTATGTGTATATGTTTATAATTATTATACATTTCCATTTTTATGATATGTATGATACCATGCCAATAAGGAAATTCCCATGGACTCATACTGGCTTCCTACTGTCGCCTTCGCATACCTACTAATTTTAATTAATCACAGTGTTTTACCTAATTAAGGGTTATAACACATTCTTTTCTCTGTCTATAATTTCCATAGTTGTGTAACCTTTATTTAGGTAGATCATACCAGTCTTTTTGTTGTGACTTTTTTATTCCTGAATTTTTATTTTTATTCATCTTTTGATTGGCAGCCTGTATTTGGACTTTTTTTGTTGTTTTTCATTTAACTTGCTCTTTTTTCCCCCCAACTTTTATTTTAGAATCAGAGAGTACATGACTTTTTGTTGTGTCTCTGCCAGGTTTTGATATCAGAATGGTACTGGCCTTTGTTACCTAGATATATTGCATGGTATTGAGGTTTAGAGTATGAATGAATAATCTGTCTCCAAGGTGGTAAGCATAGTACCCAATGTGTAGTTTTTATTCAACTCTTATCCCCCTTCTTCCTTCTTATATTCCCCAGTGTCTATTGTTCTCATTTTTATGACCATATGCCCAATGTTTAGCTCCCACTTATAAATGAAAACACATGGTATTTGGTTTTCAGTTTCTGCCATTAGTTTGCTTAGGATAATGGCCTCCAGCTCCATTTATATTGCTGCAAAGGACGTGATTTCATTCTTTTTATGGCTGCATAGTATTCCACGGTGTATATGTAACACCTTTTCTTTTTTTAAAATTTATGTTCTAGGGTACATGTGCACAACGTGCAGGTTTGTAACATATGTATACATGTGCCATGTTGCTGTGCTGCACCCATTAACTTGTCATTTACATTGGGTATATCTCCTAATGCTATCCCTCCCCACGGCCCCCACCCCACAACAGGTCCCGGTGTGTGATGTTCCCTTTCCTGTGTACAAGTGTTCTCATTGTTCATTTCCCCCATGAGTGAGAACATGCAGTGTTTGGTTTTCTGTTCTTGCGATAGTTTGCTGAGAATGATGGTTTCCAGCTGCATCCACGCCCCTACAAAGGACACGAACTCATCCTTTTTTGTGGCTGTATAGTATTCCATGGTGTATATGTGCCACATTTTCTTAATCCAGTCTGTCACTGTTGGACATTTGGGTTGATTCCAACTCTTTGCTATTGTGAATAGTGCTGCAATAAACATATGTGTGCATGTGTCTTTATAGCAGCATGATTTATAATCCTTTGGGTATATACAATCCTTTGGGTATATACCCAGTAATGGGATAGCTGGGTCAAATGGTATATCTAGTTCTAGATCCTTGAGGAATCGCCACACTGTCTTCCACAATGGTTGAACTAGTTTACAGTCCCACCAACAGTGTAAAAGTGTTCGTATTTCTCCACATCCTCTCCAGCATCTGTTGTTTCCTGACTTTTTAATGATTGCCATTCTAACTGGTGTGAGATGGTATCTCATTGTGGTTTTGGTTTGCATTTCTCTGATGGCTAGTGATGATGAGCATTTTTTTATGTGTCTGTTGGCTGCATAAATGTCTTCTTTTGAGAAGTGTCTGTTCATATCCTTTGCCTACTTTTTGATGGGGTTATTTTTTTCTTGTAAATTTGTTTGAGTTCTTTTTAGATTCTGGATATTAGCCCTTTATCAGATGAGTAGATTGCAAAAATTTTATCCCATTCTGTAGGTTGCCTATTCACTCTGATGGTAGTCTGTTTTGCTGTGCAGAAGCTCTTTAGTTTAATTAGATCCCATTTGTCAATTTTGGCTTTTGTTGCCATTGCTTTTGGTGTTTTAGACATGAAGTGTGTCCTGTTTTACCCATGCATGTGTCCTGAATGGTGTTGCCTAGGTTTTCTTCTAGGGTTTTTATGGTTTTAGGTCTAACATTTAAGTCTTTAATCCATCTTGAGTTAATTTTTGTGTAAAGTGTAAGGAAGGGATCCAGTTTCAGCTTTCTACTTATGGCTAGCCAGTTTTCCCAGCACCATTTATTAAATAGGGAATCCTTTCCCCATTTCTTGTTTTTTTCAGGTTTGTCGAAGATCAGATGGTTATAGATGTGTGGTATTATTTCTGAGGGCTCCGTTCTGTTGCATGCTGTTTTGGTTACTGTAGCCTTGTAGCATAGTTTGAAGTCAGGTAGCGTAATGCCTCCAGCTTTGTTCTTTTTGCTTAGGATTGTCTTGGCAATGCGGACTCTTTTTTGGTTTCATATGAACTTTAAAGTAGTTTTTTCCAATTCTGTGAAGAAAGTCATTGGTAGCTTGATGGGGATGGCATTGAATCTATAAATTATCTTAGGCAGTATGGCCATTTTCACGATATTGATTCTTCCTATCCATGAGCATGGAATGTTCTTCCATTTGTTTGTGTCCTGTTTTATTTCATTGAGCAGTGGTTTGTAGTTCTCCTTGAAGAGGTCCTTCACATCCCTTGTAAGTTGGATTCCTAGGCATCCTGTTCTCTTTGAAGCAATTGTGAATGGGAGTTCATTCATGATTTGGCTCTCTGTTTGTCTGTTATTGGTGTATAGGAATGCTTGTGATTTTTGCACATTGATTTTGTATCCTGAGACTTTGCTGAAGTTGCTTATCAGCTTAAGGAGACTTTGGGCTGAGACGATGGGGTTTTCTAAATGTACAATCATGTCATCTGCAAACAGGGACAATTTGACTTCTTCTTTTCCTAATTGAATACCCTTGATTTCTTTCTCTTGCCTGATTGCCCTGGCCAGAACTTCCAACACTATGTTGAACAGGAGTGGTGAGAGAGGGCATCCCTGTCTTGTGCCAGTTTTCAAGGAGAATGCTTCCAGTTTTTGCCCATTCAGTATGATATTGGCTGTGGGTTTGTCATAAATAGCTCTTATTATTTTGAGATACGTTCCATCAATACCGAATTTATTGAGAGTTTTTAGCATGAAGGGCTGTTGAATTTTGTCAAAGGCCTTTTCTGCATCTATTGAGATAATCATGTGGGTTTTTGTCTTTGGTTCTGTTTATATGCTGGATTACGTTTATTGATTTGTGTATGTTGGACCAGCCTTGCATCCTAGGGATGAAGCCCACTTGATCATGGTGGATAAGCTTTTTTATTTTTTATTTTTTTGAGACGGAGTCTCACTCTGTCGCCCAGGCTGGAGTGCAGTGGCCGGATCTCAGCTCACTGCAAGCTGTGCCTCCCGGTTTAGTCCATTCTCCTGCCTCAGCCTCCCAAGTAACTGGGACTACAGGTGCCTGCCACCTCGCCCAGCTAGTTTTTTTGTGTTTTTTTTTTTAAGTAGAGACGGAGTTTCACTGTGTTAGCCAGGATGGTCTTGATCTCCTGACGTCGTGATCTGCCTGTCTCGGCCTCCCAAACTGCTGAGATTACAGGCTTGAGCCACCACGCCTGGCCTGGATAAGCTTTTTGATGTGCTGCTGGATTCGATTTGCCAGTGTTTTATTGAGGATTTTTGCATCGATGTTCATCAGGGATATTGGTCTAAAATTCTCTTTTTTTGTTGTATCTCTGTCAGGCTTTGGTATCAGGATGATGTTGGCCTCGTAAAATGAGTTAGGGAGGATTCCCTCTTTTTCTTTTGATTGGAATAGTTTCAGAAGGAATGGTACCAGCTCCTCCTTGTACCTCTGGTAGAATTTGGCTGTGAATCTGTCTGGTTCTGGACTTTTTTTGGTTGGTAGGCTATTAATTATTGCCTCAATTTCAGAGCCTGTTATTGGTCTATTCAGGGATTCAACTCCTTCCTGGTTTAGTCTTGGGAGAGTGTAACTGTCCAGGAATTTATTCATTTCTTCTAGGTTTTCTAGTTTATTTGCGTAGAAGTGTTTATAGTATTGTCTGATGTTAGTTTGTATTTCTGTGGGGTCAGTGGTAATATCCCCTTTATCATTTTTTATTGTGTCTATTTGATTCTTCTCTCTTTTCTTCTTTATGAATCTTGCTAGCAGTCTATCAATTTGGTTGATCTTTTCAAAAAAACCAGCTCCTGGATTCATTGATTTTTTTGAAGGGTTTTTTGTGTCTTTATCTCCTTCAGTTCTGTTCTGATCTTAGTTATTTCTTGCCTTCTGCTAGCTTTTGAATGTGTTTGCTCTTGCTTCTCTAATTCTTTTAATTGTGATGTTAGTATGTCAATTTCAGATCTTTCCTGCTTTCTCTTGTGGGCATTTAGTGCTATAAATTTCCCTCTACACACTGCTTTAAATGTGTCCCAGAGATTCTGATACATTGTATCTTTGTTCTGATTGGTTTCAAAGAACATCTTTATTTCTGCCTTCATTTCATTATGTACCCAGTAGTCATTCAGGAGCAGGTTGTTCAGTTTCCGTGTTGAGTGGTTTTGAGCGACTTTCTTAATCCTGTGTTCTAGTTTGATTGCACTGTGGTCTGAGAGACAGTTTGTTATAATTTCTGTTCTTGTACATTTGCTAAGGAGTGCTTTACTTCCAACTATGTGGTCAATTTTGGAATAAGTGAGATGTGGTGCAGAGAAGAATGTATATTCTGTTGATTTGGGGTGGAGAGTTCTGTAGATGTCTATTAGGTCCACTTGGTGCAAAGTTGAGTTCAATTCCTGTATATCCTTGTTAACTTTCTGTTTCGTCCATCTGTCTAATGTTGACAGTGGGGTGTTAAAGTCTGCCATTATTATTGTATGGGAGTCTAAGTCTCTTTGTAAGTCTCTAAGGACTTGCTTTATGAATCTGGGTGCTCCTGTATTGGGTGCATATATATTCAGGATAGTTAGCTCTTCTTGTTGAATTGATCCCTTTACCATTATGTAATGGCCTTCTTTGTCTCTTTTGATCTTTGCTGGTTTAAAGTCTGTTTTATCAGAGACTAGGATTGCAAACCCTGTCTTTTTTTGTTTTCCATTTGCTTGGTAGATCCTCCTCCATCCTTTATTTTGAGCCTATGTGTGTCTCTGCACGTGAGATGGGTCTCCTGAATACAGCAAAATGATGGGTCTTGACTCTTTATCCAATTTGCCAGTCTGTGTCTTTTAATTGGAGCATTTAGCCCATTTACATTTAAGGTTAATATTGTTATGTGTGAATTTGATCCTGTCATTATGATGTTAGCTGGTTATTTTGCTTGTTAGTTGATGCAGTTTCTTCATAGCATCGATGGTCTTTACAGTTTGGCATGTTTTTGCAATGGCTGATACTGGTTGTTCCTTTCCATGTTCAGTGCTTCCTTCAGGAGCTCTTGTAGGGCTGGCCTGGTGGTGACAAAATCTCTCAACATTTGCTTGTCTGTAAAGGATTTTATTTCTCCTTCACTTATGAAACTTAGTTTGGCTGGATATGAAATTCTGGGTTGAAAATTCTTTTCTTTAAGAATGTTGAATATTGGCCCCCACTCTCTTCTGGCTTGTAGAGTTTCTCCCGAGAAATCTGCTGTTAGTCTGATGGGCTTCCCTTTGTGGGTAACCTGACCTTTCTGTCTGGCTGCCCTTAACATTTTTTCCTTCATTTCAACTTTGGTGAATGTGACAATTATGTGTCTTGGAGTTGCTCTTCTCGAGGAGTATCTTTGTGGCATTCTCTGTATTTCCTGAATTTGAATGTTGGCCTACCTTGCTAGGTTGGGGAAGTTCTCTCCTGGATAATATCCTGCAGAGTGTTTTCCAGCTTGGTTCCATTCTGCCTGTCACTTTCAGGTACACCAATCAGACATAGATTTGGTCTTTTCACATAGTCCCATATTTCTTGGAGGCTTTGTTCATTTTTTTTTTTTTTTTTTACTCTTTTTTCTCTAAACTTCTCTTCTCCATTTCTTTCATTTGATCTTCAATCACTGATACCCTTTCTTCCAGTTGATCGAGTTGGTTACTGAAGCTTGTGCATTTGTCACGTAGTTCTCATGTCATGGTTTTCAACTCTATCAGTTCATTTTAGGACTTCTCTACATTGGTTATTCTAGTTAGCTGTTTGTCAAATCTTTTTTCAAGGTTTTTAGCTTCTTTGAGATGGGTTCAGACTTCCTCCTTTAGCTTGGAGAAGTCTGATCGTCTGAAGCCTTCTTCTCTCAACTCATCAAAGTCATTCTCTGTCCAGCTTTGTTCCATTGCTGACGAGGAGCTGCGTTCCTTTGGAGGAGGAGAGGTGCTCTAATTTTTAGAATTTTCAGCTTTTCTGCACTACTTTTTCCCCATCTTTGTGGTTTTATCTGCCTTTGGTCTTTGATGATGGTGATGTACAGATGGGGTTTTAGTGTGGATGTCCTTTCTGTTTGTTAGTTTTCCTTCTAATAGTCAGGACCCTCAGCTGCAGGTCTGTTGGAGTTTGGTGGAGGTCCACTCCAGACCCTGTTTGCCTGGGTATCAGCAGCAGAGGCTGCAAAAGAGTGAATATTGCTGAACAGCAATTGTTGCTGCCTGATTGTTCCTCTGGAAGCTTCGTCTCAGAGGGGTACCCAGCCATGTGAGGTGTGAAGTGTCAGTCTGCCCCTAGGTGGGGGGTGTCTCCCAATTAGGCTCCTCGGGGGTCAGGGACCCACTTGAGCAGGCAGTCTGTCCGTTCTCAGATCTCAAACTCCATGCTGGGAGAATAACTACGCTCTTCAAAGCTGTCAGACAGGGACATTTAAATCTGCAGTGGTTTCTGCTTCCTTTTGTTTGGGTATGCCCTGTCCCCCAGAGGTAGAGTCTACAGAGGCAGGCAGGCCTCCTTGAGGTATGATGGGCTCCATCCAGTTCGAGCTTCCCAGTGCTTTGTTTACCTACTCAAGCCTCAGCAATGGTGGGCACCCCTCCCCCGGCCTCGCTGCCGCCTTGCAGTTCGATCTCAGACTGCTGTGCTAGCAATGAGGGAGGCTCCATGGGCGTGGGACCCTCTGAGCCAGGCAAGGGATACAGTCTCCTGGTGTGCCATTTGCTAAGACCCTTGGTAAAGCACAGTATTAAGGTGGGAGTGACCTGATTTTCCAGGTGTTGTGTGTCGGTTTCCCTTGGCCAGGAAAGAGAATTCCCTTCCCCCTTGCGCTTCCCAGGTGAGGCAATGCCTTGCCCTGCTTCGGCTCTCACTCGGTGGACTGCACCCACTGTCCTGCACCCACTGTCCGACAAGCCCCAGTGAGATGAACCCAGTACCCCAGTTGGAAATGCAGAAATCACCTGTCTTCTGTGTCAGTCACACTGGGAGCTGGAGGCTGGAGCTGTTCCTATTCGGCTATCTTGGAACTGCCGTCCAACACATTTTCTTTATCCAGTCCACTGTTGATGGGCACCTGGTTGAGTCCATGTCTTTGCTATTGTGAATAATGCTGCAGTCGACATACAGGTACATGTATCTTTTTGATAGAATGATTTCTTTTCCTTTGGGTATATTACAAATGGTGGAATTGCTGGTCAAATGGTAGTTCAACTCTCAGTTCTTTTGAGAAGTCTCCAAACTGCTTTCCACAGTAGTTGAACTAATTTACATTCCTACCAATAGTATACGTAAGTGTTCCCTTTTCTCTGCAGCCTTGCGAATGTCCGCTATTTTTTGACTTTTTAACAAAAGCCATTCTCACTGGTGTGAGATGGTGTCTTATTGATTTGCATTTCTCTGATGATTAGTGATGCGTTGCATTTTATGTTTATTGGCCATTTGCATGTCTTTTTTTAAGAAGTGCCTGTTAATGTCCTTTACCCACTTTGTAATGGAGTTGTTTTTTGCTTGTTGATATAAGTTCATTATAGATTCTAGATACTAGACATTTGTCAGATGCATAGTTTGTGAATATTTCCTCTCATTCTCTAGGTTGTATGTTTAGTCCATTGATAGTTTCTCTTGCTGTGCAGAAGCTCTTTAGTTTAATTAGGTCTCGTTTTTCAATTGTTGTTTTTGTTGCAGTTTCTTTTGAGGACTTAGCTATAAATTCTTTACCAAGGCTGATATTGAGAAGAATATTTCCTAGGTTTTCTTCTAAGAGTTTTATACTCTGAGGTCTTACATTCAAGTCTAATCCATCTTAAGTTGATTTTTATATATAGTGATACTTAGTTCCCCAGTTTCATTCTTCTGCGTATGGATAGCCAACTATCCTAACACCCTTTATTGAATAGGGAGTCTTTTTCTCATTGCTTTATCTTTTTTTTGGTCAACTTTTTCAAAGCTCAGATGCTTGTGGGTGTGGGTCAGCTTTTGAATATGTTGCTGGATTTGGTTTGCTAGTATTTTGTTGAGGACCTTTGCATGTATGTTCATCAGGAGTATTAGCCTGATGTTTTCTTTCCTCTTTTTTTTTTTTTTTTTTATATTGTGTCTCTGCCAGGTTTTGGTATCAAAATGATGCTGGCCTCATAGAATAAATTAGGGAGGAGTCTCTCATCCTTACTTTTTTTGAAATAATTTCAGTAGAATTGGTGCCAGGTTTTTTTTTTTTTTATATGTCTGGTAGAATTTGGCTGTGAATCCATCTGGTCCTGGCCTTTTTCTTGTTGGTAGGCTTTTTATTACTGCTTCAATTTCAGAACTTGTTATATTGATTTGTTCAGGGTTTCAATTTCTTTCTGGTTCCATCTTGGAAGGTTGTATGTTTCCAGGAATTTATCCATTTCTTCTAGGTTTTCTAGTTTGTGTGTATAGAGGTGTTTATAATAGTCTCTGAGGGTTTTCTTTTTTTTTAATATTTCTGGGGGTCAATGTTATGTCCCATTGTCATTTCTGACTGCGTTTATTTGGATCTTCTCTCCTTTTCCTTCCTTCCATCCATCCTTCTGTCCGTCCATCCATCCTCCCTCCCTCCTTCTCTTCTTCCCTCTTTACTTCCTTCTTTTCTTTTCTTTCTTTTTTTTTTTGGGCAGGGTCTTGCTCTGTCACCCAGGCTGGAGAGCAGTGATATGATCTACTTCCCAGGCTCAAGCAGTCCTCCCACCTCAGTTTCCCAAATAGAGTAGCTGGGTACTACAGGCACATACCACCACACCCTGCTAACTTTTGTGTTTTTGTAGAAACACGGTCTCCCAATGTTGCCCAGGCTTGTTTTGAACTCCTGGACTCAAGCAGTCTCCCCACCTCAGCCTCCCAAAGCTGGGATTACAGTTGTGAGCCATCGCACCCGGCCTCTCTTTTTCCTACTAGCAATCTTATTTATTCTTTCAAAGAATCATCTTTTGGTTTCATTAGTCTTTTATATGCTTTTTCTTGTCTCAATTGTATTCAGTTCAACTCTGATTTTGGTTGTTTCTTCTGCTGGCTTTGGGGTTGATTGGCTCTTGTTTTTCTAGTTCCTCTTGGTGTGATGTTAGGTTGTTAATTTGAGATCTTTCTAACTTTTCAATGTGGGCATTTAGCACTATAAACTTTCCTCTTAACACTGCTTTATCTGTGTCCCAGAGATTCTGGTATGTTGTATTTTTGTTTTCATTGGTTTCAAAGAATTTCTTGATTTCTGCATTAATTTCGTTGTTTTTACCCAAAAGTCATCCAGTTGTTTAATTTTCATTTAATTGCATGGTTTTGAGAGATCTTCTTAGTACTGATTTCTGGTTTTTTTTTTATATTGTGGTCAGAGAGTGTGGTTGGTATGATTTTCATTTTTTTGAATTTGTTGAGTATTGTTTTATAGCCAATCATGTGGTTGATTTTAGAGTGTGTGCCAGGTAGAGTTGGGAAGAATGCATATTCTGTTATTATTGGGTGGAATGTTCTGCAGACGTCACTTAGATCCATTTGGTCAGGTATCACATTCAGGTCCTGAGTATCTTTGCTAGTTGTCTGCCTTGATGATCTGTCTGATACTGTTAGTGGAGTATTGAAGTCTCCCACTATTATTGTGTGGTTATCTAAGTCTCTTCATAGGTTTCTAAGAACTTGTATTATATATCTGGTGCTCCATTGTTGGGTGCATATATATTAGGATACTTAAGTCTTCTTGTTGAATCGAGCCCTTTATCCTTATTTAATGCCTTTATTTGTCTTTTTTGTTCTTTGTTGTTTTAAAGTCTCTTTTGTCTGAAATTAGAATAGCAACCCCTGCTGTTTTTTGTTTTTTTTGTTTGCTTGGTAGATTTTTCTCCATCCATTTTCTTTGAGTCTATGAGTGTCATTGCATGTAAAATGGATCTCTTGGAAGACAGCATACCATTGAATCTTGCTGCTTTATCCAGCTTACCACTCTGTGCCTTTTAAGGGCAGCATTTAGCCTGTTTATGTTCAAGAATAATGTTGTTATGTGCAGATTTGATCCTGTCATCATGTTGTTAGTTGGTGGTTGTGCAGACTTCATTGTAGTTGCTTTATGGTGTCAGTGGTCTATGTGCTTAAGTGTGTTTTTTGTGGTGGCCAGTAATAGTCTTTTGTTTCCATGTTTAGCTTCAGGACCTCTTGTAAGACATGTCTGGTGGTAACGAATTTCCTTAGCATTCATTGTCTGAAAATGATTTTATTTCTCCTTTGCTTATGAAGTTTAGTTTGTTTGGATATGAAATTTTGAGTTGGAATTTTTTTCTGTAAGAATGCTGAGTATAAGCCCCCAGTCTCTTCTGGTTTGTATGGTTTCTGCAGAAAAGTCTACTGTTTGCCTGATGGGATTCCCTCTGTAGGTGACCTGCCCCTTCTCTCTAGCGGCCTTTAATTTTTTTTTTCATGTTAACCTTGGAGAATCTGATGACCATGTGTCTTGGTAATGGTTGTCTTGTATAATATCTCACAAAGGTTCTCTGCATTTCCTGAGTTTAAATGTCAGCCTCTCAAGGTCAAGAACCTAGCGAGGTTAGGGACATTTTTGTGGACAGTATCCTCAAATATGTTTTCCAGGTTGCTTGTCCTCTCTCCCTCTCTTTCAGGAATGCCAAAGGTTTGCTACCTTTACATAATCTCATATTTCCTGGAGGTTTTGTTCATTTTTTTCTTTTTTTCTTTGCTTTTGTCATTATTTTTTGTTTGAAGAACTCATCTTCATTTTTTATTTGAAGAACCAGTCTTCAAGCTCTGAGATTCTTTCTTCAGCTTGATCTACTCTGCTGTTAATTGTCCCACTTGTATTATATGATTCTTGTAGTGAGTTTTTCAGCTCTAACAGATCAGTTTGGTTCTTTCTTAAAATGGCTATTTCCTCTTTCAGCTCGTATCATTTTATTAGATTCCTAAGATTCCTTGGATTTGAATTCAACTTTCTCCACATCTCAAACATCTTCATTCCTATCCAAATTCTGAATTCTGTATCTGTCATTTCAGCCATTTCAGCATGGTTAAGATCCATTGCTGGGGAATTAGTGGGGTTGTTTGCTATTAAGAAGAAACTCTGGCTTTTTGAGTTTCCAGAGTTCGTTCTTATCTGTATAAGCTGGTGTACCTTTAATATTTGAAGTTGCTGTACTTTGGATGGCATTTTTTGCTTTTGTATTCTTTGATGCCTTTGAAGGTTTGACTGTAGTATAATGTGGGGTCAGTCAACTGTCTTCATTTCTGGAAGATTTCAGGGGGCTAAGGCTCAGCTCAACACTACTGGGCAGCTTGTTCTAACCCTTAGCGGCTGAGACCAGACCTATGGCTTTGTGCTCTGGCCCCTCGAACTTATGTACTTGCTGCATTGGAGGAGCTAAAATGTTTCCGGTCAGCTGGTAACAAGAAACATCCCCCACTGCTCCAGTGGGGGATGCCAGCTAAAGCACTTTGTTGAGGCAGTGGCTGTGGAGTCCATCCTTGTGTGTGTGTGTGCCAGCAGCAACAGTGGCATGACAGGTGCACATGCTTGTGCCAGGATGGACAGCAGTGGTTTGGGGTGCACTGCACACCAGCAGGGGTGGGTGGCAGAATCTTCATGGGGGCAGGGCAGCAGTGGGTTCATTTTTTTTTTTTTTTTAAACTGAGTCCCGCTCTTCTTGCCCAGGCTGGAGTGCAATGGCACAATCTTGGCTCACTGCAACCTCCGCCTCCTGGTTACAAGTGATTCTCCTACCTCGGCCTCCGAAGTAGCTGGGATTACAGGCACCTGCCACCATGCCCGGCTAATTTTTTTGTATTTTTAGTAGAGATGGGGTTTCACCATGTTTCCCAGGCTGGTCTTGAGTTCCTGACCTCAGGTGATCTGCCTGCCTCGGCTTCCCAAAGTGCTGGGATTACAGGCTTGAGCCACCATGCCTGGCCATTCATTTTTATAATGAATATTTTTCCTAAGGCTTAGGAATAACACAGAATTTAGAGTCAGGTAATTGACTGGCTGTGTGGTCTTTGAAAAATTGCTTAACTTCAGTGAGCCTCAATTTCATATCTCTGGTGAATATAATACCTACTGTATAAGGTTATTATGACATTGAAATGCAAAAATGTAAATGTAAAGCATTTAGTAGTGATTAATGTAATATGACTAAATGATAGATTTTTTTTTAAATCTCTTAACATGGTTGATCATGTTAACTGATACAGTTTTAACTTCTATTTTCTGGTCCGTGATGACTTGGGAAATATAAGATAATGCTTGATGTGGAAAAAACTTTGGATAACCTTTACTCATTTTTCTTGCTTGACATAGCTAAAGAAAATTGAGTGGGGGACAGCTGGCGGGTGTGTTTTTTTCTTTATGCAGCAATAGGGTTATTTTAAACTTTGTCAGTGATAAATTTTTAATAGAGTAGATAAGAATCTAGCAGGAGGCTCTTTCCTGGCTTCTTTGAACTTGCCCTCCCCTGAGGCAAGTCAGATTGCAGTTCCAAGGCCTAGACTTACTTAACTTTGGCCTCCTTATGTTTCCCAAGGCTTCATGATAAAGATGCCTGTTCTAGCTGTGGTTTCTGCTTTGTATTGTCTCTCTTTTTTTTGCCCCAAATATTTCCATTTTTATTTTTCTTATTTTTACAAACAAATGGTATGTGAGAAGTACGTTTCAACCTGTAAAACAGTATGGTGATGTTATTCTTTTGTTTTTCATTGTTTTCTTTGACCAATGAAAAAATGAAATCTGTTTTTCTTTGATTTTCTCTGACATTATAGGCACTTTGGTTTCCATTATTGGAGGCAATGATGGCTCCTCAGAAGCTGTCCAGTTCAGCCATTCCTCATCTACACTCTGAAGGTAAGTTCTTCAGAATTCAAATGACTGAGTCCACCTATATCATCAATCCAATATTTGTCTGCAGAAACTATCAGGATAGTATCTTTTTCCAATAGCATATTCTTACGATTTTCCTTAATGAAACCATACAGTATGGTTGATCTCATCTTTTATATTTCTTTCTGTTGTTCCACTCCTATAATTTATCTTAAATAATGGTAGTCTTTATAACTTGTCAACAGTTAATTTTAAAATCTCAAATAGGCCTTGGTTAGCTAAGTTTCTAAGAAGCTGTATAAATCCACTGTTTTCCACAGACTTACAGCAAAAACTGAAAACTCTTATTTTAAACTAACCTTAATATTAATATTTTGTTATAACAGCTCTGAAATCTTTGACCATGCAAGTTTTAAATAGCATGGCAGCATTTATTGCACTTCCATCAATCTTGCAAAGAATTTTACAGGTGAGTTAAAAGGGGTGAATATTAAATATTGATTGATTACAACTAACATTTTAGTGATAATAGTCAATTGGGCTAATGTGTAAAGGGATCTCAAGCATAATGCAGCTAATTTTTGGCAATAGCTAAATATGTAAATATCTAACTTCTGACCCTCATTCTTGAATCTTTTCTGTCATTTTATTGGTGTGACTTTGCCTGACATAAGCTGGTGACCTTCAGTTAGGGCTTGCAGCCTTCAGATATTCCCTGTTGCCTTGGGATATAGATATACAAGTTTCCTATTGGTTTGATAACTGGGAGGCAGTTATCATTTCTTTCCAGCTGATTATAATTTTTAGATTCCAAAAAGAATCTAAAAATTAATACAGGGATTTCCTAAGCATTGGTTGTTATTTAGGCTTTCTAACTCATCCTAAAATAATTTTTGTCTTGAATACTCATCCTTGACTCTAAATTCTAGCTGGCTTTGTGTCCAAAGCTTTTGTAGGAAGCATCATTTCAGTTTGTTTCTTTCAGCAAAAAAGCCTGAACCTTCTCAGCTTCATCAAAAGAGAACACTCAGAATACTCCAAGATACATTTTTAGAAAAAAACCTGTGAGCATTCTTGGGGAAACAATAGGAATCATACTCAGAATCCATTTTGTCTTTCCTCACTTTATTCAGTATAGGCATACATGTGCATGCACCCTGCCCCCCCCCACACACACACAAAACAAACCATAATATGATGCCATTAGTCCTTATAATTTTCAAATGATTTTTATTCAATCAAGAGTGTTCCTATCAGTTCTCTTTTAAGACTCACCAAGCTCTCCTTCCCATCTGATATTAAGCTTCTGGGGCTTTTCTGATAAAGAAGACTACATCCTGTAGTCTTTGTCATCACATGGTATACTATCATTTAGAATGCTTTTTTTTTTTTTTGAGACAGTTTCACTCTTGTTGCCCAGGCTGGAGTGCAATGGTGTGATCTTGGCTCACTGCAACCTCCGCCTCCCAGATTCAAGCGATTCTCCTGCCTCAGCCTCCCGAGTAGCTGGGATTAGAGGCATGTACCACCATGCCTGGCTAATTTTGTATTTTTAGTAGAGACAGGATTTCTCCATGTTGGTCAGGCTTGTCTCGATCTCCTGACCTCAGGTGATCTGCCTGCCTCGGCCTCCCAAAGTGCTCGGATTACAGGCGGCAGCCACTGTGCCCAGCCAGAATACATTTTTACATGTATTATTTAATTTGATCTTAACAGTTATCATGTGTTGAATAATTCTTTGATATAGACTGCTTCACATATCCATTTTAAAGCACATTACTTATGAGGTTTCTAGTCATATATAAAGTAATGTATCCAAAGGGCAGGAATACTTTTCCAAATAAGTTAGAAGAAATGAAATCGTAAAGCCAAATGGGTTCTCTCTGTGTTATACATTTTGCTTTCCATTGAGCTTTAACCACATGTTATGGTATGTAAATTATAACAAAAACATGTTTTTCTCTTGACAAAAACATGATTTTAAAGTTTTTTATATTTCAAGACTTTGGAACCTAGAAGTCTCTTGATATTTGAAAATTTTCACTTTATTTTGAGTTATACTGGCATTCATTATAATTTTTTCTCATCATTTTCTACTTTCAATGGTTGTTAACTCCCACTTATCAGGAAGGTATGCTGTTTCTTAAATTCCTCATTTGCATGTTTGTGATTACTGTAATTATGCTACCTTATATTTGTACAGATATTTTTATTTTTCAAAGTGCTTTCACAGATATCATTTCATTTGAAGCCCACAACAATCTCTTGAGGTAGGCAGGGCTACTATAAACATTTCTGTTGAAGAAAGAGGAAACTGAAGTATAGAGAAGTTGAGTTCTTAACCTATCATTAGTGGCAGAACTTGGACCACCCCCTAAGTCTCTCACTTCCTAATTCGTATTCTTTTTTTATTATGTCATGTAAGCTTTTTTTATTTGTTTATGTCCCTGGTCTTTTGAGTTCATTATTAATTAAATATATTAATTGTACATTATGCTGTTTAGATGAAAGGCATAGTTCTGAACCCATAAGAGCTCTTATTTGAGAGACAAAAAAATGTTCTGATACAACTATTCATAGGGCTCTATGCAAGTAATAGTGGCCACCTTCAGGATTATCTGCTCTGAATATAGGATAATTGCCATACCTACATTTCTATACTTAATCTGCATAAGAGCAGGAGCAGCCATGGGAAAGTGTCACCCTGCCTCCTGTGTCCAGCTGATTGACTCAGGGTGAGCAAATGGCCTAAACAAGGCCGATCGGTGTGCTTTCCAGGACATTTTAGAACTGAACTTGGAAAAGACCTATAAGTCACTCATTAAGTCTCTGGATTACATCAGGTACAAATTTCAGGAGTGGACAGTTCCTGTTTTTCCATTATATGGACTGGAAGAGTGAAAAAGCATAATCTGTAGAGAGAAGGAGACAAATGTAGTAGACTCTAAGAAGAGACACACCAATGGATAAATGTATAAAGAGGATTCAAGGCATAGAGACCGGGAGAGGAGGCGACCTGGGGAGAAAAAGCTGATGCACATCAGTCCTTCATTGTGACTCTTGAGACTTACTAGCATTCCTCTTTTTAGATCTGTGAAATACCCTAGCATCTTTACAATAATTAACTTTTTTGAGTAAGTTAGATTGAGTTGTATTTATGACTATATATGACCAAAGGAGTACCAATAAAAGTGTATACCTGAAACAGACTAGGGAATTTGGAAAGATTTCCTGGAAGAGGAGATGTCTGATTGTTAAAAGAGTCTAAGGAAATCAAGGAAAGAAAGGAGGTAGGATTTATTGTATATACACAAAGACTTTGAGGTGAAAGCATGATACATTTGGGAAGTTACAAGTTTTTTAAGTGTACTCAGAACATAGGATAAGAATAAAGAAAAATCACGGAGCTGAAATTTGAGAGATAGGCAGGGACTGTGTCTTTAATTGCTTGGTAATTCATGATAAGGAATTTGGATTTTATTCTAAAATCATTTGTCATCAAGATTTTTAGCAGAGGAATGACTCAGACACAAGGGGAGGGGAGTAAAACACAGGGTTGAAAATGAGGATTTGGGGAAAATCTGCTGATAGGATTCCCTGTGCTCCTCTTCCCCCTTCCAGCAGCCATCAGATGCACTCACTTCCCACGAAGGAGACAGGTTCATTTTCTTGAGACACTGAATGATCTCAGAGAAATAAACCCTAAATAGATTGATGCTTCAGGTTTTCCTCAAGAAAAAGGCTGGCTAGCTGTCCTGTCACTCTACATGGAGTTGCATCAGTCAGCAAGCCTCAGTTACACAACCAGACCTTTCATTCAGGTTTAGTATTTCTATTATTAATTACTAGAGCAGTATTAGATTTACAGAGACATTAAACAGAAAATACAGAGAATTCCCTTTTACCCCTTCTCCCTCCCACACGCAGTTTTGCCTACCATTAACGTCTTTGTGTTAGTGTGGTGTATTTGTTACAATTGGTGAATTAATACTGATACATTATAATTATTAACTAAAATCCATAGTTTACATTAGGAATCACCCTTTGTGTTGTACAGTTGTATGGGTTTTTGACAAATACGTAGTGTCCTATATCCACCATTACCATATCATATACTGCTCTAAAAGGCCCCTGTACTCCACCTATTCATCCTCCTCCCTACCCTAATCCCCTGGCAACCACTATTTTTTTTTTTTTTTTGAGACAGAGTCTCACTCTGTCACCCAGGCTGGAGTACATTGGCGTGATCTCTGCTCACTGCAACCTCCACCTCCCAGGTTCAAGAGATTCTCATGCCTCAGCCTCCCAAATGGCTGGGATTACAGGCATACATCACCGCACCCGGCTAATTTTTGTATTTTTAGTAGAGATGGGGTCTTGCCACGTTGACCAGGCTGGTCTTGAACTCCTGGCCTCAAGTGATCTGCCCACCTCTACCTCCCAAAGTGCTGGGATTACAGGTGCGAGCCACCGTGCCCGGCCCACTGATTTTTTTTTTTAACTGTCCCTATAGTTTTACCTCTTCCAGAATGTCATATAGTTGGAATCATAGAGTGCGTTGTCTTTTCATTTTGGCTTTTTTCACTTAGCAATATGCACTTAAAGTTCTTCCATTTCTTTTGGGGGCTCGATAGTTCATTTCGTTTTATCTCTGTGTATTCCATTGTATGGATGTTCCACAGTTTTGTCTATCCATATACCTATCAAAGAACATCTTGGTTGCCTTCCGGTTCTGACAAATTTCAGTAAAGCAGCTATGAACATTCATATGCAGGCTTTTTGTGCAGATTTAAGTTTTAGACTCATTTGGGTAGATACCTAGGAATGTGATTGCTGGATTATATAAGACTATGCTTACTTTTGTAAGAAACTGCCAAACTCTCCTCCAAAATGTCTATACCATTTTACATTTCTGCCAGCACTAAATGAATGTTCCTGTTGCTCCATATCTTAGCAGCATGTGGTTTTGTCAGTGTTTTGGATTTTAGACATTCTAGTAGATGTGTAGTAGTCTCATAATCATTTTAATTTGTAGTTCTCTTACAACATGTGATACTGAGCTTTTATCTGCTTTTTGAAGTGTTTGTTTTCTTGTTGGGTTTTAAGGATTCTTTGTATATTTTGGATAAGGTTCTTTATCACATGTGTGTCTTGCAAATATTTTCTCCCATTCTGTGACTGGTCTTTTCGTTCTCCTAACAGAGTCTTTCACATAGCATAAGTGTTTGCTTTTCATGAAGTCCAATTTATTGACTTTTTCTCCCATGGATCATGCTTTTGGTGTTGTATGTAACAACTCATCACCAAACTCAAGGTTACTCAGATTTTCTCATATGTTTTCTCCTAAAAGTTTTGTATTTTTGCATTTTACATTTAGAGCTATGATCCATTTTGTGTTAATTTTAGGGGAAAATGTATGGTCAGTGTTGATTCGTTTTTCTGCATGTGGATATACACAGTTGGAAATAGTGCCAACACTACTTGTTGAATTGTCTTTGTTTAGTTGACTATACTCATATGGGTCTACTTCTGGGTTTTCTGTTCTTTTACATTGATCTATTTTCTGCTCCTTCACCAATACCAATGCTATCTTGATTACTGTAGTTTTATAATAGGTCTTAAAGTCAGGGAGTGACAATCATCCAACTTTGCTGTTCTTCATTATCGTGTTGGCCATTCCTTGTCTTTTGCCTCTCTGCTTTAAACTTCAGAAACAGTTTGTTGATATCTACAAAGTAACTTGCTGGAATTTTGATTAGGAATACATTGAACTTATAGATCAAATGAAGAACTAACATTATAATAATATCAAATCTTTCTGTTCAAGAACATGAAATATTTCTCCATGTATTTAGACCTTCTTTGCTTTCCCTCATTAGAGTTTTTTAGTTTTATTCATACAAACTTTATGTATATTTTATTAGATATCTAAATATTTCTCTTAGGTACTAATATGAAGTGTCTTTTTAATTTTAAATTCTAACTGTTGATTGCTGGCATATTGGAAACCAATTGACTTTTGTATAATTACCTTGTATCCTGTAACTCTGCTACAATCACTTAATTGTTTCAGGTTTTTTTAGACAATCATGTCATCTGCAAACAAAGACAGTTTTATTTCTTCCTTCCCAATCTGTATATCTTTTATTTCCTTTTCTTGTCTTATTGCTGTAACTAGAACTTCCAGTACAATGTTGAATAGGAGTGGTGAGAGGGGATATCTTTTCCTTATTTTCTGTCTTAGAAGAAAGACATCTGGTTTCTCACCATTAAGTATGATGTTAGCTGTAAGGTTCTTATAAATGTTGTTTATCAAGTTTAGGAAGTGTCCCTCCCTTTCTTGTTTGCTCACAGTTTGTCTGTCATGAGTGGGCATTAGATTTTATCAATTACAAATTCTGCATCTACTAATATGATCATGTGATTTTTCTTATTTAGCCTGTTGATGTGATGGATTACAGTAATTTATTTTTCTTGTCTTTTTTTTTTTTCTTTTTCTGTGGAGAATGGGGTGTCGCTGTGTTGCCCAAGCGGGTCTCACCCTGGGCTCAAGCCATCCTCCCGCCTCTGCCTCCGTAAGTACTGGGATTACAGGCATGAACCACTGCACCCAGCCGATTAATTGATTTTTAAATGTTGAACCAGCCTTGCATACCTGGGATAAATCCCACTTGGTTGTTATTATAATTCTTTTTATACATTACTGGATTCAATTTGCTAATATTTTGTTGAGAATTTTTGCATCTCTGTTCATATAGTTTCCTCTCTTGTAATGTCTGTGGCTGGTTTTGGTATGAGGGTGATGCTGGCCTCAGAGAATGAGTTAAGAAATGTTCCCTTAGCCGGGCGCGGTGGCTCACGCCTGTAATCCCAGCACTTTGGGAGGCCGAGGCGTGCGGATCATGAGGTCAGGAGATCCAGACCATCCTGACTAACGGCGAAAACCCATCTCTACTAAAAATACAAAAAAAATAAGCCGGGCGTGGTGGCAGACGCCTGTAGTCCCAGCTACTCAGGAGGCTGAGGCAGGAGAATGGCATGAACCCAGGAGGCAGAGCTTGCAGTGAGCCGAGACTGTGCCACTGCACTCCAGCCTGGGCGACAGAACGAGACTCTGTCTACAAAAAAAAAAAAAGAAAAGAAAAGAAATGTTCCACCTGCTTCTGTTTTCTGGAATAGATTGTAGACAGTTTGTATAATTTCTTCCTTAACTGTGTGTTAGAATTCCTCATTATTTTCCTCAGCAGTCCCGGTATTTAATCCACGTCAAATCCTCTCTACTCTATCTCCTAGAATATTTTAGGAGCTAAGTTTTTTCTTCCTTGCCTTTTCACCCTTACCGCAGCCCCAGTCACACCTGTAAATATAAACTCTTTTTGAGCCCTACCTTCATATTAGCTTACCCGCTAGGCTGTGAGTTTTATAAAAGCAGAGATCATGTCTCCCATAGAGATCATGTTCACTATGTTATCTACAACACCCAGTGCCGTGCCTAAAACATAGTATATGCCCATTAAATATTAGTTGACTCCCTCACCTAATGTCCTTGTATAGTTCTCAACAGTTTACAAATCACTTTAGTGTTCATTATCTTCTTTGATCTCTAACTGTGCAAATTAAGCTGGGGATATAGCAATACCTCATATCTCTCATGAGAAAAGTGCCACTCAGAAAGATCAAATAACTTGTCTTTGTTTATTCAGTTTTGAAATGGGAGCCATTAGAATTAATCCAGGTCTACTAACTTCAAGTTTTAGGGCTTTTCTTCTGTATCTAACACTAATCAAGGCGTTTCTCATGCCCACCTCACTTTATCAGATCCCCACTGAAAAATGTAGGGAACAGCAGTTACTTAGATGCACAATTGCTCAGATACAACTGAAAAAATTAGTTTTTCCAAAAGAAGTGGTCACATGATAACAGGTTCTTACAGATCTTGATCTTCACGTGTTTATTCAGACTGATGCCTGGGACCCAAATTACACCGTCTTTTTTTATGAATATTAGGTGATAAGAGAACATTTTAAAGACCGTGTTTATGTTGTATACATTCTATCTTCACTCTATGGCAGAAGTAATTTTTAGCTTCTGAGAAGCTGTTTATTACTTTCTCACTGAGGAAAGGCAAACAAATTATAGACTCTCCTGTTTAGGGCATCATTGATATTTTAAAGCAGTGCTCAATTAATAAAGATTTTTATTTTAAACATACACATACATGATACAGTAGGTACCAGAAAGCAATAGGAAAAAAAAGTGGTCATCACATCTTTTCTAGTGTGTGTCTTGAAAAACACATTTACATGGGTAACCAAGTATGCTCTTCCTTCATAGTTTGCAAACAACTTAAGAGAAACCTCAGCATTTATTCATTGCTGAAGAATCTAGCTGACATCTTTGGAAAATAATTTGAAGAGCTAGTGGTTTGGTGCATGCTGTGCTAGAAGCTTTGAGCTCCCTTTTGCATTCTATAATTTATATGTTGTCCCAGCATGAGATTGTTTTCATGATTTTGCTTTTAAATTATGTATATTACAGTGAAATGTACTGACATAAATATAGAAATGACCTATAAAGATTTCTTTTTCCCAGAATTTAACCTTTTAAGACCTCTTTGTTCTTTAAACCACCTTTGTTGTAAACACATGCCAGAGCTCTATTGTCATACTGGATCCACATATTATAGTAAATATTTTAATAGAGTTTTCTAATAAGATATTGTACCATCTGTTGATATTTGGCAAATGTGTACTTATTAAGAACTTGACCAAATGTATAATTAAGCATTAACAAGGGTCTATTTTTATGCAAAGAAAATAAAAAGAAAAAATTGTCCAGTGGGTATATGGCTTTGAGTTGTTTTTCTCTGAAGGACTAGTCTGAAATATCTGTATCTTGCCTTTTGTAAATGATTTCCACATATTTGACAGATATCTTTAGCTTAGTGATATGATCCCTAGCTGTGAAATAGAAATTTTTTCTATTAAGCTTAAGTGATGTGTTCAAGCCCAAACTTGTTAATTTGATAATTACTACATATAGTTATTTTGTGCCTTGGATTTCTTCAGCATAACCCTAGCAGTTGAAGAGGCCAAAGAAACCTCTGGCAGACAATCTCATGCTGCTCTAGACAGACTCAAAGCACTGAAAACCAATCTTAGTTAGGAACTGCACGACCTATTCTGCAAGAGCCATCACTAGAACCCAGAAGAGAAAAATAAGCAAATCCTGAGACAATTCTTGTACAGGTTTTTCCTGCTTCCATAGGCCTTTTTGCCTTCTGAACTCACAGTTAACTCTTAACAGTACCAAGACTCCCTAAGAAATAGCCAGACATGTTTCTCATGTTTTCCAGCAATCATTAATTTATTATTTAGTTACCTATGTTAGAAACCCATATATTCAAGCAAGAAGTAGTTTATTATTTAGTTTATTAGTTTTTGTGTCCATACCTGGGAGACCAGTATAGTGTGGTTATTAAAAGCATGATTTCTGAAGTACCTAGATTCAAATCCCATCTTATCTGCTTGATAGTTTTGTGACTTAGAGAAGTTTTTGTAACCTCTTTAAGCCTCAGTTTCTTTACTCACAAAACCTGTTGAAGGAATTTAGTAATGTGGTAAACATAAAGTGCTTAGTACTGTTCTTGGCATATGCTACTCACTTAAAATAGCAACTACTTTTATCATAACTGTGTAGCTGGATTCTCCTATTTGGCATGGAAAAGAGTCATTTATGTCATATATAACTTGATATTAGAGAAAAGTAATAGACTTGACTCATGTGTTCACAGTTTTAAAATTATTAGTCTAGCCAAAGGTCAGTGAAGTGAGCACATACATATGCTGATGGGGATAAAAATCCTAAAATAAACTTTGGTAGAGCAATTTGGCAATATATATTGATAGCCATGAAAATGCCCTTTGAGTCTATAGTTTTCTGTCTAGAAATCTCTAAAGAATCAGAGATTCCAGTTGAGATTTGCAGCCACTAGCATTTGATAATAGTGGCTGGAGTTTGGGAAAGGGGAAAAGTGAAATGTTCAAAGCAGAAAATGAATAAAACATGATATTTTCACATAATTTATATTCTGTACCTATTAAGAAATATTTGTAATGTGTCACAAGAGTAGAGAAAAAAAAAGAAATATTTGATGGTATGGAAAAGTGCTCACAATACACCGTTGAGTTAAAAAAAGATATAAAAATATTTTGTAAAATACTCCAATTTTATACACTAAAAAATATATCCCTCTTTCCCTTCCTTTTCTCACCTCTTCCAGAAACAAGACTAGAGAAATATACATCAGAATATCAACAGTGTTTATCTCTGGTTGGATTTCAGTTTTTGGTGTGGTTTTTGGTTTTTTGTTTTTTTGCTTTTCATTTTTTTGTTTTTTGTTTTTTGTGTGTGTGTGTGTTTTTTTTTTTTTTTGGTACACTTCAGTGTTTCCAAAATGTACATAATAAACAAGTTACTTGGCATACCTCATATGAAATGCAGTGGAGGGAACATTGGATATCTAGGTATCTGTTGTTTATCAGTAGTGACTTTACTGAAAAAATCTTCAAAAAACTGAGAGCTGTTTTCTCAGAACCTGTTTGTCTCCAAAACTGGTGCGATTTAGTTGGTTAGGGGCAGGAGGTGGCTAAATGGGATCACAGGAGGAGTTGTTGGACAGATTCTGGGTATTCCTGAGTACACTGGTTTTAATGTAACAGACAAATAAGAGTGCAAAGAGGGAGAGTTGCTGTTTTATATGAAGGAGAGGAAGCTTCTTGCAGAAACAAAATAAAAGTAAAGTTTAATTAGACTTGCAAGGATTGTTAAGAAAGGGGCTTGGATAATTTAAATTTTGTTTTTCAAAAATATTTGAGATGATCAGAGGAAGACTATGGTACATTTCCAGTGGAACATTCGTGGAAGAATAAATATTTTGTGACTGTAGAAAAATACTTAAAAGCATTTGGCTTTTTCAGATAACTTAACATTTTAAAGTAATTTTAAAATACAGAATTATAACAGAATTATATTTTTTTCTAATTAGGATCCAGTTTATGGAAAAGGAAAACTTGGAGAAATCCAGGGACTTATTCTGGGAATGTTAGATACCTTTAACTATGAACAAGTAAGTAAGCTACTTGTTACATCTAAGTCTGTCCTAAGGTAGAAAAATGCTATTTTCTTTTCTTTTGTACCTATACTTAAAAAAAAAGTTACCATCTATTTACTGGCAGTTAGGTAGACTGAGGTGTATGTGTGTATATTTATTTCAGTTTTTAATTTCTCTCACCAGGCATGGTAGCTCATACCTGTAATGCCAGCACTTTGGAAGACTGAGACAGGAGGATTGCCTGAGGCCAGGAGTTCGAGTCCAGCCCAGGCAACATAGCAAGACACTGTCTCTACAAAAAATAAAAATAATTAGCTGGGCATGGTGGCATGTGCCTATAATTGTAACTACTCAGGACGATCAATTGAGCCCAGGAGTTGGAGGCTGCAGTGAGCTATGATTGCGCCAGGTGACAGAGCAAGACCCTGTCTCTAAAAAAAAGAAAAAAAAATTATCTTGACCTTGATTTGTGTACACACACACACATTTCAGAATGTAGAAATGCGTCTAATTCAAATTTAGTTTATTTTAATTCATTCACAATGAAACAAGTATCTTTTTTTTCAAAATGAAAGTATGAGAAACTTTCTGGAAAAATAATTTAGTACAAAGCTATACCACATGAAAAGGAAGGGTCAACGTGAATATAGAAAATTGCAAAATAAAATTAAATGAGTATTATTTTAAACATTCTGAAACAGATAGTTGTCACTAACCATTGTATTAGTCCGTTTTTATGCTGCTGATAAAGACATACCCAAGGCTGGGCAGTTTACAAAAGAAAGAGGTTTATCGGACTTACAGTTCCATGTGGCTGGGGAGGCCTCACAATCATGGCAGAAGGTGAAAGGCATGTCTCACGTGGCGGCAGATAAGAGAGCTTGTGCAGGGAAACTCCCCCTTATAATACTGTCTGCTCTCGTGAAACTTACTTGCTATCATGAGAACAATACAGGAAAGACCTGCCCCCGTGATTCAGTTACCTCCCACCACACGTGGGAATTCAAGATGAGATTTGGGTGGGGACACAGCCAAGCCATATCACCATAAATGATCATTAGTCTTCCCTTAACTCAAAATTGTCTTTAGCTTTAAGTCTCAGTAAGTGCCAGCCTGGTGTACGGGCTTTTTTCTTAGTGTACTGCAAAGTGACTCCTGAAGCCACCTAGGAAAAGTACCATTTAGGTCTGTTGGAGACAACGTCTGCTTTTTTTTTAAGAATCTGTGAGAAGAAAAAGGAAAATCTGGGTGACAGCTTTTCTTAGAATGTTGTAAGAATTGCAGTTTGGCTACGTGTAGCCCAGTGAAGCTTGATACTCCTACAGGCACAGATTCCACGTTAGCAGAAGTAAAGTTGAGTGCAAGGCAGAAAATGTTTACCAATTTTGGAACTATGAAAGAGGAGAAAAACGTGATACTGATTGGAAAAAATGAGACTATTAGAACGAAAAGTTTTGCGTTACAGGTGAAGTTAAAGAGCTAAGCTGTATAGCAAGGAGGGCAGGCAGTACCTAGCTCTATCTTCCCCTTCAGGACTGAGAGAAAAGAACCCAACTACATAGCCAGATGATATATACCGATGTTAAGAATGAGATACGGTACAAAAACAATACTTTATAAATACATAGAGCCTTAAAATGACTTAATGTGATAGCTGTTAAAATGTCTTTATGTGACTTAATGATAGATGTCATGGTCTTGAGTAGATGCAAATGACTTCTAAGTGCTGATCAGGAAAATGTTATCTCTCTGCCCAAGGAAGATGAAAATGGAGTAGTGGCCATTAGCTTTACTAGTGAAAAGATATTTGAAACATTACCATGAATGCAGTTTCAATAAAAAATCTGGGATTCAGAATTAGCTGTATTCTTTATTACAACACTCTGAGCCATTCAGAGAGCAGTTATTATATAAATGTAATAAATAGATTTGGGCTTATCTAGTCATTTGAAAGCCATCAATACTGAATTAAACTGCAGAATGGCAGAGCTGACATTTCTCAGTAGAAACTAATGACAGACTTGAGAGTCTCATAATGTATACACTCACCATTACTCTGCACATTGAGGTTAACCGCTTGAATTTGTGAGGTTTTGATTTTTTTTTGTTTCAATAATTTTATCCCTTTATAATGTGTTCCAATTTTAGTTGTTGGTAGTTGAAAACTAAACAAGTGCTATTCACCATCCATCTCCTCTATCTCTTTCATTTTATAACCTTTTGTTTGTTTGTTTTTTGTTTTGTTGTTTCATAGACCCTGCTGGAAACAACAACTAGCCTTCTAAACCAAGATCTCCATTGGTCATTGTGTAACCTGAGAGCTTCAGTCACCAGAGGACTGAATCCCAAACAAGATTACTGCTCTATATGTTTGCAGCAGTACAAGAGACGCCAAGAAATGGCTGATGAAATTATTGTCTTTAGGTAAGAAAGGGAAATAAATGTTACATGTATGGTACACATACATCTGTGGCATTACCAGGCAAGAATACACATGGATACACAGACAGGCAGTCATTCTAGCAATGAACATGATAGGCAAGTTCCTGCCCTCACAGACCTTACATTCTGCATTGGGGTGGAGGTTGGGGTGCCCAGGCGAGACATAAATACAGAGGAATAAGAGCTTTGGAGAAAAACAGAACGCAGGACAAATGGATAGAAGGATGACGTGTTCAGGACAAGTGCTATTGAATGAGGGATGGCATATCTGAGGACGTGACCTTTGAGCAGAACAAGAGAGGGAGGAGCAAGGGTGCTGAGAGGTGTTTGGATTCTGAGTATCCTTTAAAGGTAGGGATAATTTGCTGGTGTATTAGATGTGGAATATGAGAGAAAAATGAGTCTTTGGTCTGAGCAATTGGGTAAACATGTACCATTGTCTAAGATGAAGAAGATACAAGGAAGTGGGGAATTCAGGAGTTTCGTCTTGCACATGTTAGGTTTGATATGTACTGTTAGACATCAAGTAGGGATGCCAGCTAGACAGTTCTTCAAGTCAGAAATCTGGAGATGTGTTGAGACTGGAAAATTTTAATTTATACGTTGTCAGCTTATGATATTTAAGCTACATTGCAAAGAGAGAAGAACCCTAGTGCAGAATGAAGGTGTTGGTCTCAGGAGCAAAGACAGCTCATCTAGAATGTAGGGATAGAGGTAACACAATATGGCCATGGAGCCAAACTTCCTGAGTTCAGATATTGACTCCGCTACATGCCAGCTGTGAGACCTTGGGCAAGTTATTTAACTTCTTTATATTTTAGTTTCCTCATCTGTAAATAGGATAATAGTACCTACCTCCTAGGGTTTTGTGAGGATTGAATGAAATGATTTATATAAGGCACTTGTAACAGTGCCTGGCATGAGTAAGCACTATCTGAGTGTTAGCTCTGCATGAAGATTGGTAGACTTGATGGTTGGAAGAGGAAGTAGTTCTCTTCACACGAAGAGCCCATTCAGGCGAGAAATATTTATTGAGCACCTGCTATATGTGAGCTGCTATTCAAGGGGATAGGATACAGGATGAATGAAACAAAGGATCTACCCTCATGGAGTTTACATTGTAGTGTCAGGGATAGACCATAAGCCAACAAGTGTAATGCCAGATACTGATAACTACCACGGGGGAAAAAATGTTAAAGGAGATACAGAATGTTTGGTGGGGGGTGCAGATATTTTATATAGGTTGGTCAGGGAAAGGCTTACCGTTAAGGTGACTTATGAACAGACAACTTAAAAATTAATTAATAGAAAAATAATTAATAGTTACATGAATAAAAACGAGCTATGCTATAGAGAAAAAGGAATGTTGGGAGCTACTAATTTATAGAGTAGCCCGGAAAGCCTTCTTGTTTAAATGACATTTGAGGGGATCTAAAGGAAGTGGCCATGCAACCTCAGAAGAGAGTACACCAGGCAGAGGAGCTGAGTGCAGAGGCCATGAGGCAGGAGAGCCTTGGCATGCTGGAGGAGTAGTGAGTGAGGAGGCTAGCGGCACCTGAGCAGCCAAGGAAGGGGACAGTGAAAGAGACTTCAGAGGAGCAGAGGCCAAATCATGTAGGAGCTGGCCCAAGTCTAACTCATTTTTATAATGAAAGTGAGACTTTTACTCTGAGATGCGAAGCCATTGGATGATTTTGAGGACTGGGGCAGTGACATGATCTGACCTATGTCTTAAGGATTACTCTGACTGTTGTGTTAAAGGACTAGACAGATCAAGGGGGAAAGCAGACGGATCAGTTAATATATATATATATATATACACACACACACATACACAGAGAGAGAGAGAGAGACACAGAGAGAGAGAGATAGGAAGAAAAAAGAAAAAGAATATAAAGACTATAGAAAAGAAAAGGATTGATTTCTGAAATGTCCAACACTTTAGGTTAGAGAAATGAAGACAAATCAGTGTAGATGGCTGAGAATTATTCTCAGTACTCAACTTCTGGGAGGATGATTTGGTCATTTAATGTAATCAGTAGGGAATTTCTTTATATGAATAGTGTAAGGATTTACTACAGCAGTGACATTTTTGTAAATGTTTAATCAAATCACAACCCTTGCCTTGAATTTGGTGATGAGACCATTCATGTTGTTATCAAGCTACTTAAATAGTTACGATTTTTTCCAGTTGCCTTTTTAAAATTTTTTTTTTCTTTTTGAGATGGAATCTCATTCTGTCTGCCAGCCTGGAGCGCAGTGACGCAATCTCAGCTCACTGTAACCTCTGCCTCCTGGGTTCAACCGATTCTCGTGCCTCAGCCTCCTGAGGTAGCTGGGACTACAGGTGTGTGCCACCACACCTGGCTAATTTTTTGTTTTTTTTGTTTTGTTTTGTTTTTTGTTTTTTTGAGACAGAGTTTTGCTCTTGTCACCCAGGCTGGAGTGCAGTGGCACGATCTTGGCTCACTGCAACGTCTGCCTCCTGGGTTCAAGCGATTCTTCTGCCTCAGCCTCCCAACTAGCTGGGATTATAGGTACCTGCCACCACACCCGGCTAATTTTTTGTATTTTTAGTAGAGATGGGGTTTCATCATGTTGTCCAGGCTGATCACAAACTCCTAACCTCAGCCGATCTGCCCGCCTCAGCCTCCCAAAGTGCTGGGATTACAGGCGTGAGCCACCATGCCCAGCCCCCTGTTGCATTTTTCTCAGACTATCTGAAAATGCCATCCGATTTCATAGTTTGGTAAATGAACAGAAGTTCAACTCATCCTTTGAGTAGTTTGTAGTCAGAGAACGGTGATTTGTTTGTACTCACAACATAAGTATACAAATATATGAATGTGAATTTTTAAAAAGAGAGGACAGCAGCAAGTACATTCTCTTTCTTGTTTCTTACCCTGTACAGCCATCAGTGCCTTTCTACTTGTTAGATATCTTTATTGCTTCTCAGTACACTTACAAGCTTATGTTTATGGATTTTGTGATAATAAAAAGGACACATTCGTTGCCTACATTTTGCAGCTGTGGCCATTTGTATCACTCATTCTGCCTTCAAAACAAAGAATGCACCATGGAAATTGAGGGCCAAACAAGATGGACATGCTACAAATGCAGCTCAAGTAACAAAGTAGGAAAACTCAGTGAAAATTCATCTGAAATTAAAAAGGGAAGGATAACCCCATCACAGGTAAGACTTGTTTTCGTGGCAAAATGGAGATGGTCTTTTCTTACCAATGTCATTTGGGCCTGGTTTTCATTTTCTTTGGTTCCCATAGGTCTCAACAAATTTACCTGGTGGGTATTGGGTACATGAAATATTCTTTTCAGTCCTATTTAGTGTTTGAAGAGCCTCTCCTCTCTACTCAGTACAGAAAAAACATGAATTTGAGAGCAACAGATGACATTTTCTGCCTTTAAAAGGCTGAAGATCTAGTTGGACAGATGAGGTGTACACACATGAGCCTGTTTTTAAGACCCTTTGACAGAGTAACAGCCCAGCAAGTACGACTGAATACTTGCAAGTACCAATGAATACCTACATGATAAGAGTGCAAAATTATGACTTTTAAGTAGGGCTGATGATGGACAAGGTGCATGCACATATGCTCTTTCACTGCCTTTGGAGTCTGACTGCTGGACTAGATGATAATTTTATGTATTTTACAGCCTTTTTTTTAAAGCAGGTAGTGGAGCAGAATTTGAACTCTACCACTTGATAGTTTTCAGGAGAACAGAGCTTGACAACACAAGGGGTTCAATGTGGAGAAGTTACTGGGACTGGGACTTGATCATTGTGCTCTACCCAGCTATACTTCCTCTTTGAAGTAGTATCATATTTTCGGCTTCCCGTTCCTTCCTCTGTGCTACCCTATCCTATAGTTGGCCCTCACATCACATAGTGAAAAGTTGGGCTTGTTACTTTTCTCTTTTTGTTTCTTTGTTTTTTTTTTTTTGAGATGGAGTCTTGCTCTGTTGCCCAGGCTGGAGTGCAGTGCTGTGATCTCGGCTCATTGCAAGCTCCACCTCCTGGGTTCACGCCATTCTGCCTCAGCCTCCTGAGAAGCTGGGACTACAGGTGCATGCTACCACGCCTTGCTAACTTTTTGTATTTTCAGTAGAGACGGGGTTTCACTGTGTTAGCCAGGATGGTCTCGATTTCCTGACCTCGTGATCTACCTGCCTCGGCCTCCCAAAGTTCTGGGATTACAGGCATGAGCCACCACACCTGGCCTCTCTTTTTGTTTCATCAGCCATCAGCATTGTATTAGAAGCAAAGCCTGAGAAAACCTCGTGACTAACGTCTCTCCAGATAACAATGTAGAACTTCTGCTCTCCAGTGGTAGCCTTTCCATTTATACCTTCCCCAAGTTTGTATTGAACAGTGTGATAGGCTCTTGCCTGGTGCCTGGAGATACAATGGTAGACAAGGCAAACATGGTTTTGTCTTGCAGAGTTTACAGTCAATGAAATTATAAAAGGGTTTTTAACTAAGTACTCTTAAGTTTTTTCTGACTCCAATTCAGTTCAATTCTAATACTACCTAGAGTTAGAGACTCCATAGTTTAAGGGTTCAGTTCCATAAGACAGTCCTCACTTTAGATGCCAGTCACAAAGTACTCAGGCTACCTACTTTTGTCTGACTTGGCTGCAAATTCAGTGGTCCCCATGACCCCCTCTCGGGTTCCATAATTCACTAGGATGACTCACAGAACTCAGGAAACACTTTATTTACATTTACCAATTTATTATAAAGGATGCGACTGAGGAAGAGCCAAATGGAAGAGATGCATAGGGCAAGGTTGGGGAGGGGGATGAGGAGTGGTAGAGATTCCATGCCCTTTCTGGGCCTAGCACCTTCCTAGCACATCAGTGTCTACACTAACCCATAAACTCCTCAACCCCACCATTAACAGGTTTTTTTGGAGGTTTCATTATGTAGTCATGCCTGTTTAAATTATTGGCCGTTTATGATTGAGCTCAATCTCCAGCCCCTCTCCCCTCTGCACAGGTTGGGAGATGGGGCTGAAAGTTCCAAACCTCTAACCATGGCTTGGTCTTTCTGACACCCAGCTCCCATGCTGAAGCTACCTAGGGGTCTCCAGTCACCAGTCATCTTATTCTCATGCAAAAGACACTCTTATCACTCAGGAGATTCCACTTGTTTTAGGAGCTGTATGCCGGGAACCTAAGACAAAGGCCAAATATATGTATTTTTATTATACCTCAAGTACTTACAGATGAACTATGCTGTAAGATAATGAGTAGATATAAAATAGGTATGAGGGATCATGGAAGGCTTCCTAGAAGTGCCATGTTAGCTTCCCTTGAAGGGAAAAAAAGAGGAGTAAGCTAGACAAGTTTAAGTGCAAGGGTAGACAGCAAGGGGAGTATTGCAGGCAGAGGAAACAGTACATGGAATAAACACAGAACTAGAAGGTAAGCAGAATGGAATCAAGAGGCTCAGAGAGAGTGGTATGAGGTGAGGCTTATTAGGCAAGCAGGGACCAAGTTAAGTACTTAGGTGTGCCAATACTTATGGCATTATATTTTTTCATTGGTAAGTATAATGTTAACTGTAGAATTTTAGTATGTAACCTTTATATCATGTTTAGGAAATTCCCTTTTATTCCATGTTTTCTTGAGAAATTTTTCATGAATTGGTGTAAAATTTTGAAAGCCATTTACACTACATTGGTGGCCCTCTTCCCTTATTCCCCACACCTCCTGCAGCAAAGAAAGGTAATCTGTTTCGTTGAATTTCTTCCTTCTCAAGCATCAAGAAAGGGGAAACCATTTTATTTAATTTTATTTTTAAATTTTTTATTTCCATAGTTTTTGAGGAACAGGTGGTTTTTGATTACTTGGAAAAGTTATTTAGTGGTGATTTCTGAGATTTTGGTGCACCCATCAGCCAAGCAGTGTACACTATGCCCAATGTGTATTCTTTTATCCCTCACTTCACTCCAGTCCTTCCCCCCTCCCTGAGTCCCTAAAGTCCATTGCATCCTTCTTATGCTTTTGCATTCTCATAGTTTAGCTCCCACTTATAAATGAGAACATAAGATGCTTGGTGTTCCACTCCTGTGTTACTTCATTTAGAATAATGGTCTCCAACTCCATCCAGGTTGTACAAATGCCATTATTTTGTTTCTTTCTATGACTGAGTAGTATTCCATGGTGTATGTATACCACATTTCTTTATCCACTCCTTGGTTGGTGGGCATTTTAGGTTGGTTCCACGTCTTGCAGTTGCAAATTGTGCTGCTATAAACATGCATGTACAAGTGTCTTTTTTGTATAATGACTTCTTTTCCTTTGGGTAGATACCAAGTAATGGAATTGCTGCATCCAATGGTAGTTCTACTTTTAGTTCTTTAAGGAACCTCCATACTGTTTTCCATAATGGTTGTACTAGTTTACATTCCCACCAGCAGTATAAACGTGTTCCCTTTCCACTACATCCATGCCAACGTCTAATTTTTTTTATTTTTTAGGGCCATTCTTGCAGGAGTAAAGCGGTGTCTTACTGTGGTTTTAATTTGCATTTCTCTGATAGTTTAGTGATGTTGAGCATTTTTTCACATGTTCAGCCATTTGTATATCTTCTTTTGAGAATTGTCTATTCGTGTCCTTTGCCCACTTTTTGATGGGGTTGTTTTTTACTTGCTGATTTGTTTGAATTCCTTATAGATTCTGGATGTTAGTCCTTTGATGGATGCATAGTTTGTGAATATTTTCTCCCACTCTACGGGTTGTCTGTTTACTCTGCTGATTTTTCTTCGCCTGTGCAGAAGCTTTTTAGTTTAATTAGATTCCATTTATTTATTTGGGCTTTTTTTTTTTGCATTTGCTTTTGGGTTCTTGATCACGAAGTCTTTGCCTAAGCTAATGCCTAGAGGGGTTTTTATGGATTCAGGTCTTAGATTTAAGTCTTTGATGCATCTTGGGTTGACTTTGTATACAGTGAGAGTTGAGGATCCAGTTTCATTCTTCTACACGTGGCTTGCCAATTATCCCAAGCACCTTTTGTTGAATAGGGTGTCCTTCCCCCACTTTATGTTTTTGTATGCTTTGTCAAAGATCAGTTAGCTGTAAGTATTTGGCTTTACACCTGGTTTCTCTGCTCTGTTCCATTGGTCTGCATTCCTATTTTTATACCAGTACCATGTTGTATTGGTAATGATACCCTTGTAGTATAGCGTGAAGTTGGGTAATGTGACGCCTCCAGATTTGTTCTTTTTGCTTAGTATTGCTTTGGCTGTGTGGGCTCTTTTTTGGTTCCATGTGAATTTCAGGATTTTTTTTTTCTAGTTCTATTTAGAATGATGATGGTATTTTGATGGGAATCGCATTGAATCTGTAGATTGCTTTTGGCAGTATGGTCATTTTCACAATATCGATTCTACCCATCCATGAGCAAAGGTATTTCCATTTGTTTGTGTCATCTATGATTTCTTTCAGCAGTGTTTTGTAGTTTTCCTTGTAGAGGTCTTTCAACTCCTTGGTTGGGTATATTCCTAAGTATTTTATGTATGTATGTATGTATGTATGTATGTATGTATGTATGTATGTATATGTATTTATTTATTCTCACAGCTATTGTAAAACGGATTGAGTTCTTGATTCTCTTGGTTTGTTGTTGGTGTATCACAGTGCTACTGATTTGGGTATGTTAATTTTGTATCCTAAATCTTTATTGAATTCCTTTATCAGATCTAGGAGCTTATTGGATGGGTCTTTAGGGTTTTCTAGGTATACAATCATGTCATTGGTGAACAGTGATGGTTTGACTTCCTCTTTACTGGTTGAGTGTCCTTTCTTTCTTTCTCTTGTCTGATTGCTCTGGCCAGGACTTCCAGTACTAAGCTGAATAGATGTAAGTGGGCATCCTTGTATAGAAATCTTGCTATTAATTGTTTAAAAAATAGTATTTGTTAGTCAATGGGCAACTTGATATAAATTCAAAGAAAAATATCTAAGATTTGCTAGATTTCAATGAACAGGGCTTGGAGTTCTTGAGAGTAGGTAATAAGCTAACACATTGTTATGGACCAGAACATTCAAGTTGTTATTCCTTTTAAAACTTCAAAAGCAAGAACATTCTTAGACACTCATTAGGGAGTTTTATATGGTATTGTTCAAAATCAACCGAGTTTTTCCCCACTACTTGGAACTGGTTTTATTTCTTGGTGTTTATTGTTCTCTAGGAAAATGTTTTGTCTTTTGGGGTAAATGTACAAATAATGCCAGGAGGAAGTATGAACAACTTCCAAGTAAGTATTCAGTAAATGATATTTATGTTCACTAGCCATAATTTTCTGTTAACCATTGCACATTGCTTAATTATTTTGAATTCCCACTATACTTGGAGATTCAGTTTACATGCCATTTAATGAAATAGGAACAGTGATGTTAATGCCTGTTTTCATTTGTCCGTTTTAAAAGAATATTAGCTTTCTGATATAAATAGGTCATATCAATACTCTGTTACTATAATTAAATATATATTACTATAATTAAACCAAATACTAAAAAATGAGATTTCAGTGTTCAGCAGTAGTGTCATTTCTCAAAAGAGTGTCTTCAACATTAAACTTATAAATTAAATGAAGATTAGTATGTCTCAGGAGTACATAGAGATGATTGATCATCCTAATATAAATGCAGCATTTTGAAGATACTTTTGCCCATTTTCCAATAATCTTGTTATTGTACTATAGTACTAAGTGATTCATTACTTCAGCCAGTATTTAATGTTAAGTGATTCATTACTTCAGCCAGTATTTCATGTATGCCTGCATTGAGCCAAACACTATTCCTGGTATGACAATACATTGGTGAATAAAAAAATAACCATAGTTCCCACTATCATATAGCTTGCCATCTAGTAAGGGAACTAGACATAAATAATTAAATAAACAAGCATTATATCAAATATATAGCTTCAAATTGTGATAGGTACATAATTGGCATAAAGGGAAACAGTAGAATAGTATAGGGAAAATAACATGAGGGAAACGTACTTTAGATGGTTAGGGAATCTTTATATGCAGAGGTAATATTTAAGCCAAGACTTGAAGGCTAAGGTGGTACCAGCCATGTGAAAAACATTTCAGGCAAGAAATTTCAGGCAAGAGATAACAGCAAGCACAAAGGATCTGAGGAGACAAATGACTTGTTCAAGGAACTGAAAAAAGATCAGCAGCTGGAACATAGTGCCTAAAAGGGAAAATGGCCAGAAATGAGGTTGAAGAAGTGGGTAGACAGGGCCTGGTTAGCCTTAAAGACCCTGGTAAACAGGTAAGCATGCATTATATCAAATATATAGTTTCAAATTGTGATAGGTATTTAATTGACATAAAGGGAAAGAATAGAATATTACAGGGAGAGTAACATGAGGGAAACCTACTTTAGATTAGGAGACAAATGACTTGTTCGATCAAGAGTTTGGTTTTATTCTTAGGAAACACTGAATGGTGATTGCAGTTGTAGAAAATGGATAGCCAGATTTGTATTACCAGCCCAGTTCTCACTTGTTTTCCAGAGCTGTGTAACAGTCAAGACTTTTGAAGTTCTGTAAATTTGTACATTTCCCTTTGATGCAGAAAAATCTTCATACAGACAGAACTAAGGATGAAAATAATACCAAGAAATTGTTTTTAGTATTTTTATAGAACTAAGGCTTTGATGGAAATATGAGATAAGGACATAAATTCTGTTGTCCAATAAAAAGTGGAAAAAAATGCAATTTTACCAGTGATCAAAGAAATGCAAGCTAAATCAACTATACAATACCATTTTTTTTACTTATTAAGCTGGCAAATATTTAAAAATACATAATTAAACTGAGACACATTAAAAATACATATGCATTTACATTGATAAGGATGTGAGGAGAGAGATACTTTTATGCACTACTAGTGGGAATGCATATTTGTGTAAGTCCACAAGCCCTTGTCTAAGTCACTTTGGCCAGATATGTTTCAGAATTCAGAATTTTTTGGATTTTATAAATGTAACATGAAGACTTTCACTTCAGGACAAGATGCATTTGGAGGGTTTTTTTTGGAGGGGGGAGGGGCAAAATATATAAAATAATGGTTCATAAGACATTGGACACCAGGCAGTGAAAGATAGTGACCCCTGAAAAATAAGAAACAAATGACATAAACCCTAGGATTTCTACCAGATTACTCCCTGGAGAAAGTTTTCACGCCATGACTCAGAGAGGGAGAACCAAGGCAGAGCTTAGTCTCTCTGGGTCGAGGGGACAGAGTTCAGAGTCCAGGAAAGACAAGGCGGCTAGAGTTTGCAGGATGGAGTATCAGGAGAGAGCCATACAGAGGGCTCCATAGATCTGCAGAAGGTAACTTTTGAGTATTCAGTTTAGTACTTACCCACTTACCCACTGTGTGAGGAAACTACTTAAGGTTGAAAAAAAAAGTGCCACCCAAAATGATTAGATTGAACAATGTCCCAGACTCACAGAGAGCCAGAAATAATGCTTGCTCCCACCAGCCAGCCTGGAAATCTTCATAAATCCCAAGGTAGCACTGAGAGTACTAAGTAAGTTCTTAGCCTCAGTAGTGGGGAAAAAATTAACTTTAAACTAACTGCCACTTTGATCTCACCTAACAAAGCTTAAAAGCAAAAACCTAAAAAGATAAAACTATTTCCAAGTGTTTTAACCACATTGCAGAACAGAACTTAGCAATGTATAAAGAATTATTAAAATATCCAATACCCAACAAGATAGAATCCACAATGTCTAGTATTTGATCAAAAATTACTAGGCATGCACAGAAGCAGGAATATACAAGCCATGATAATGAGGGGAAAAAAAAAACCCATTGAAACTAACACAGAAATGACCCAGATGATAAAATTAGTAGACAAGGACATTTAAAGTTACAATTGTATTCCATATGTTCAAGAAGCTAAAAGAACAATTGCATATGTCAAATGGAAATATGGAAGTTAGAAAGAACCAGTAGAACATCTGGAGATTAAAACTACAATGTCTGAGATGAAGAGTTATACTAGATAAGATTAATAGCAGAATGGACGTTGGAGAAGAAATGATTAGTGAACTTAACAATATAGCAATAGAAACTATGCCAAATCAAACACAGAAAAAAGACTAAACAGAAATGAACAGGGCTTGGTGCAGTGGCTCATGCCTGTAATCCCAGCACTTTGGGAGGCCAAGGCAGGAGGATCACTTGAGCCCAGAAGTTTTAGACCAGTCAGGACAACATGATGAGATCCTGTCTTTACAAGTTTTTTAAAAATTAGCCAAGCGTGATGGCACATGCCTGTAGTCCCAGCTGAGGAGCTGAGGCAAGAAGATCACTTGAGCCAGAAGGTCAAGGCTGCAGTGAGCTATGATTGTGCCATGGGACTCCAGCCTGGGCACCAAAGCAAGACCCTATCTCAAAAAAGAAAAAGAAATGAATAGATCATTGGTGAACTGTGGAACAACTTCAAGTGGCCAAATATACATCTAATTGGAATCCTAAAAGAAGTAGGGACACAGAGTAAAAAAAAAAAAAAAAAAAAAAAAAATCCGAAGGGACGTAATAGAGTTCTAATTCCAGTAATGGCAGAGCAGCCTATATTAGATGACTTTTCTGCTAATAATTATAAGCCCTAGGTAAAATATGAAAAAAACATTGTTTAGAGAGCAACTGGAAGCAGGCAAAAACTATAGGGAATGCAAACCTTGAAAGAAGAGAAACAAACTAGACGAGTTTTACATTTAACCAGCTTTTCTAGGGCACTTCTTGGCTTGCCATGGAGCACTGGAGAGAAGAGCTTGAATAGCAAGTCTCATTCTTACTGGGTTGAAGAAACAGAGGTCAAAGTACAAGACTACCAAAGCAGCTCTAAATTGAGGGAGAAAATCTCAGAAAGAAGCATGCCACTGAAGAGGGAGCCCCAAGTTCTCTTTGCAGTTTTCCAAATTGTGCACAAACAGACCGTGCTTCCAAAAAGCAGCATCAGGTCCTAAAGAACTAAGCAGAGATTTCAGCAGCTGCCTGGTGCTGAGTTTTGAATGTAAATGTTGCTATGTTACAGGGATTGATAAATACCTCAAATTTTTTGAAACTGCAGAAGGGCTATGGTTGAGGACTAAGGGATTTCTCAGGACTAAGGGCAAAAGCACAATAAATCCTAACAAAGCCAAAGCCCAAACTATCATAGGATCAGTAGGAGGAAGAAGGGAAGTGTTACCTATAATCAAGAGAGAAAGCATCAGTAGAAGCAGACCTATGTATGACCCAGATGCTGGAATTGGCTGTGAAGGACTTTAACATAGAAATTATAAATATGTTAAATTATTTTGTGGAAAAGATTAGCAGAATGATTGAACACATGGAGAAACCTCAGCACAGAAGTAGAAACTCTGAAGTAAAACCAAGTGTAAATTGTAGAGCCAAAAAACATATCTAAAGTGAAAATTTTATTAGATGTCCACAGCATTTTTAATGCTAAGAAAAAAATTAGTAAATTTGAATATAGTTCAATAGAAATGATAATTGTAACTGAAGCACAAAGGCAAAAATAATTGAAGAAAGTGAAAAAGCTCTCAGTGACATGTGAAACAATATCTGGAAGTCTATCATATATACAAATTATAGCTATATCTATATTATATAGATATATATTAATATATAAGTTAGATATTTATAAATTATAGATATATGTATACTATATATCTATGATATATATGATAGACAAATATATGAATATATATGTAACAAATATAGAATATATATATAATTGAATTTCTGGAACATTAGGAGCAAGAGACTGGGAGCTGGGGACATTGGACCTAATAATATCTGAAATTTTCCCGAATTTCATAACAAACATCAACCCATAGAGTCAAAAACTCAGCAAACCTCTAGCATAATAAATATAAAGAAAACCGTACCCAAACACATCATAGTCATAGTCAAGCTGCTGAAACCAAAGAGGAAGAAGAAATCTTAAAAGGAGCCAAAGACAACAATAAGAATGATGATGACTAATTTCTTATTTTTAAAAAAAGGAGGCCAGAAGACAATAAACTGGCATTTAAAATGCTAAAAAGTAAGTTAATATGGTGCATGTATTATACATGACATTCCTTGCCAAGACCAGCTCAGTCGTGGAGACCATAACCCAGCAGCACTAGAGGAATTAGACACACACACAGAAATATAGCGTGTGGAGTGAGAAATCAGGGGTCTCACAGCCTTCAGAGCTGAGAGCCTCAGACAGACATTTACCCACATATTTATTGACAGCACGCCAGTGATAAGCATTGTTTCTATAGATTATAGGTTAACTAAAAGCATTTCCTACAGGAAATAAAGGGATGGGCCAAAATAAAGGGATGGGTCTGGCTAGTTATCTGCAGCAGGAACATGTCCTTAAGGCACAGATCGCTCATGCTATTGTTTGGGGTTTCAGAACACCTTAAGCAATTTTCCACCCAGGGTAGGCCAGGTGTTCCTTGCCCTCATTCCAGTAAACCCACAACCTTCCAGCATGGTCATCATGGCCATCACGAGCATGTCACAGTGCTGCAGAGATTTTGTTTATGGCCAGTTTTGGGGCCAGTTTATGGCCAGATTTGGGGGCCTGTTCCCAACATGTCCCCCTTATTTGTTTTGCAAAGCGATAAAAGCAAAGGCAGCTTTGCATGGTGAGCTACTTCTCACAGGAGTCAGGATCCACATCTGCAGACTATACAAAGACAAACAACACAGATTAAAAGCACAATCATCATTGAAATCACAGACCTTCCATGTATTTTTATCCATTTTAATGGATTACTAGCTGCTAATTTGTCTGCAGCTCCTTCAAGCACTCCAGTTCCTGGCATTATGCCTGGGACACTTTAAGTATTTGTTCTTTCAATTTCGTAATATCCAAAGACAAGTTTGTAGAGTGTCCTTCTAGATGCTTTTTTATTCTTTCCTAAATTTTGATCTTATTAAGAGCTATTCATAGTTTCCACAAATCCTTATGTTTAACTCCTACAACAGGCCATATCATTGGAGGTTGAGGTGCCACTATACCACCATGGTTCCAGATAATAGGAACTCTTGCCGTACTTCTTACCATTTCTGCCACTGACCATTTTGTTCAGACCAGCTGAACACAGTGTGGCCGTGGCACCCAGACTGAGAGGTGCAATTTAAGCTAAACATCCCGTTAGGGGACCAATCAATAATGATTCCATAGGAATCGTTGTGCAGCACCTCTGCCTGTTCTGCAATGCAATCTTCCCAAACAAGTACACTGATTTTTTCTAACTGGAACCAATCCTGTTTACAAATAGGTTTTTGAGGGTGGTATGCCTCAATTATTGGAGCAGATTTATTATGGTAAATCCTGAGATCAGAAAGCATGTGTAACTGTGTCAAAGTGATTACATCCAGGTATTATTGCCAGCCAAGATTGATAAATATGCCCAATAAGTATAATTGTTCTCTGTGCCAGCCCTTGTTGAAGGAATATTCATGGCAATGGTAATCACCACTATCATAGCTACCATTAAATTACTCATTGTGACTGGTTGTCCCGCTTTCCTCAGGTTTTCTTCTGCCATCTGTGACAGCTTCTTAATCTGTCCCCCAGTAGGTGGCTGTGTTCAACGGGTGTTGCTCTTGACAGTTGGGGTCCTCCTCAGCATCAGTCTTGACATGGCTGCAACCGGGGGGTCCTCGGGTTCCTCCCAGAATCTCTTCCTTGGCATCTGGCTTATGATAAGGTTTCAGGTGTCTTAATGGTATCCAAATCAGCTGTTGATTCGGTCCTGGAGAAACACAAGCATAACCTGTACCCCAAGTTATTATTTTACCTATTTCCCAACTTTTTGTTATCAGATCTCTCCACCAAACCAGTTGTTCTGCTTCTGTCTTTGCAGCTGGTTTCTGCGGATGCTGTTCAGCTGCTGATAGCATCTGGCCTTTAGACAGGCTCAAAAAATTTAAAGTTAATAATGCTAGATTCACTTGCGTATCAGGTGTCCCATAGTACCTGTTTCTCCCCCTTTTTTGTTTTTGTAACTGCTGTTTCAGGGAGAGATTCATTCTTTCCACTATGGCTTGTCCTTGAGAATTATATGGGATGCCAGTAGTGTGTTTAATATTCCATGTAGAGAAAAATGTAGGTAGAGCTTGGCTAGTATAGCCTGGGACATTATCTGTTTTAATAGAAGCTGGAATGCCCATCACTACAAAACACTGCAAAAGGTGACATTTAACACAGGCAGAAGACTCTCCTGATTGGCATGTAGCCCAAAGTGAGAAAAGGTGTCCACACATACATGTACATAAGCTAGTCTCCCAAATGAGGGAACGTGTGTGACATCCATTTGCCAAAGAGAATTAGGTTCCAGTCCTCAAGGATTAAGTCCTCTTGTAAAAGATGAGGAATGCACCATTTGGCAAGTTGGGCATCGCTGGATGATAGCTTTAGCTTCTTTCCAGGTAATGCTGTATCTGCATTTGAGACCAGAGGCATTAACATGGGTTAAATTGTGAAAGTGTCTAGCATTAGACACTAGCGATCAGCCATTTGATTTCCTGCAGTTCAAGGTCCTGGAAGAGGTGTATGAGCCCTAATGTAAGTGATGTAAAAAGGGTGCATTCTCCTCTTAACTACTGTTTGCAGTTGGGTAAATAAAGTCATCAGTTGTTCATCTGTATGAAATTGTAACAGCATTTTCTACTAATGTTGTGGAATGAACCATGTATGAAGAATCAGAAATCACATTAACAAGCATATCAAAAGCAGTCATACCTCAATTACAGCTATAAGCTCCGCCTTTTGAGGTGAAGTATAGGGCGTCTGAAAAATTTTACCTTTTGATCTGGAATAAGAAGCTTTACTGTTAACAGACCCATCTGTAAAAACATTCCCAGCACCTTCAATTGGCTTAAATTTAGTTATTTTAGGGAGAATCCAATTAGTTAATTTCAAAAATCGAAACAGTTTTGTTTTAGGAAAAGGGTTATCGAGAATACCCACAAAGTCAGCTAAATGGGTTTGCCAAGTAAGACTATAAAAGTTTGCTGTATTTGTGCCTTCGTGAGAGGAACAGTAATTTTTCCAGGATCATATCCATGTAATTTAACAATCCGAGTTCTCCCATTTCCTATCATAGTAGCGATTTGATCCAAATAAGGAGTTAGGGTCAGTGAATTTGTATGTGGAAGAAAAAAACATTCTACTAAGCCCTGCTCTTGGGCAATAACACCAGTAGGTAAATGCTGAGTTGGAAAAATTAGCAAATCTAGAGTCTTTTCTGGATCTATTTATTTGAGCTTTATGGACTTGCTTTTTGATTAGCTGCAGCTCTGCCTCAGCTTCTTTTGTTAATTGCCAAGGGCTAGTGAGACTAGGATCTCCTCTAAGGATAGAAAACAGATTACTCATGGCATAGGTAGGAATGCCTGGAGAAGGTCATATCCAGTTAATGTCCCCTAGTAATTTTTGAAAGCCATTTAATGTTTTCAGTTGATCCCTACGTATGGTTACTTTCTGTGGCACAATGGTAGTGTTATTTATTAAGGCCCCTAAGTAGGAGTAAGCAGTGGTAGTCTGAATTTTGTCAGGAGCTATAATTAAACCAGTGTGAGAAATCGAATTTTGCAAGTGATCATAACATTGGAGTAATATTTCTCAAGTGGGGGCAGCACAAAGTATATCATCCGTATAATGAATAATGTAACACTGTGAACATTTTTTACAAGTAGGTTCAATTGCTTGTCCTACATACGTCTGGCAAATTGTTGGACTGTTTAACATGCCTTGTGGCAACACTTTCCAATGATAACGCTTAGCAGGCTGCAGGTTGTTTACTGCAGGAATTGTAAATGCAAACCTTTCAGTCCTGGTCAGCTAAGGGCATAGTAAAGAAACAGTCTTTTAAATCTATGACTATTAAAGGCCAGTTTTTCAGAATCATAGCAGGAGAAGGCAATCCTGGCTGTAATGTCCCCATTGGTTGTATAACTGAATTGATGGCTCTTAAGTCAGTTAACATTCTCCATTTACCTGATTTTTTCTTAATTACAAAAACTGGAGAATTCCAAGGGGAAATTGTTGGAGCTATGTGTCCATTTTCTAGTTGTTCAGTAACTAATTCCTCTAAAGCCTCCAGTTTCTCTTTTACTTAGTGGCCATTGTTCTGTCCAAATTGGCTTATCTGTTAACCATTTTAAAGGTATAGGTTTTGGAGGCTTACCAATGGCTGCCATCAAAAATGATATCCTAAACCTTGGCAGGAACTTTGTCTTTCCACTTGAAGTAGTTCCTTCAAACCTTGTAGATTTTTTCCTAATTCCATACCAGGGGCATACCCCATTTCATGCATTATATGTTGACTTTGAGGGCTATATGATTGTTCTGGAATTAGAACTTGTGCTCCCCATTGTTGTAATCAGTCTCTTCCCCATAAACTCATAGGTACAGAAGTTATAATTGGTTGAATAGTCCCAGGTTGTCCATTGGGCCCTTCACAATGCACAATATAACTACTTTGATATACTTCAGGGGCTTTACCAGCTCCAACTATGTTAAATTGAGCAGATTGAATTGGCCATGTGGACGGCCACTGTTGTAGAGAAATGATTGAAATGTCCGCTGCTGTATCTACCAAACCTTTAAATTTCTTTCCCTGAATAGTTATTTCACAGCTGGGATGTTCATCAGTAATTTGATTTACCCAATAAGCTGCTTTCTCTTGTTTATTTGTGCTTCCAAATCCTCCTGTTCATTTAATTTCACTTTTCCCCATTTCCAGATATGGCACAATCAGGAGCTGTGCTATACGCTCTCCTGGCTCTGCTTTCCAGGGAACAGAAGTAGATATAACAATTTGAATTTCCCCATTGTAATCTGAATCAGTGACTCCTGTATGTATTTGCACTCCTTTTAAATTTAAACTAGACCTTCCTAGAAGTAATCTTATCATCCCTGCTGGCAAGGGTCCACAGACCGCAGTTGGAACTTTTTGTGGGGGTTCCCCAGGCAGAAGACTCACAGCTTTTGCACAGCATAAATCTACTGCGGCACTACCAGCTATAGTGGGAGACAGACATTGTACAGGGGTGAGGGAATGGCCTGAGCTGGAAATGCCCCGGTTTGGAATGGAGCCCAGGACGGCCCCTCATGGTGTTTCCCAAAATCAGGTTCCCATCTTTATCAAACTTAGAATGACACTGATTAGTCCAATGTTTTCCTGTTTTACATTGTGGACATATTTCAGGCTCAGCAGTTTTCTTTTTTTCCTTCAACTGGCAGCCTGACTCGCTGATTTTTTCTACATGCTTTTTTAGTATGACCATGCTTCCCACAGTTAAAACAAGCTCCAGGAAACGGAATATTTCCTTTATCCACTCTCAGTCCTGCCATTGCCTGGGCTAGCAGAGTAGCCTTATGCAAATTACCTCCAATACCATCACAGGCCTTGATATAATCAACTAAATGTGCTTTCCCTCTAATAGGTCACAGAGCAGCCTGGCAACCAGGATTAACATTGTCAAAAGCTAATAACTGCAACACTATTTCCTGAGCAGCTGAATCTGCAATCACCTTTTTAAGAGACTCCTGTAATCGAGCTATAAAATCCGTGTATGGTTCTCTTCACCCCTGTTTTACAGTACTAAGGGAAGCGTATTGTTCTGCACCTGAAGTGATTTTTTCCCAAGCTCTAATGCACACTCCTCTAAGCTGTTCTATGGCATCATCCTGCATGACCACTTGTGCATCTAAACCAACCCAGCTGCCAACCCCCAAAAGTTGGTCTGCACTTATATTAATTTGAGGTTGGGCCTGGGCGTTGTGAGCAGCCTGAATGGAAGCTTCATCTGCCCACCAAGTTTTAAATTGTAAGAACTGAGCAGGAGTTAGACAAGCTCAAGTAAGAGCATCCCAGTCAGTAGGAATCATGTGACTGGAAACAGCAACATTCTTTAACAGTCCCATTAAGAAAGGAGAACCTGGTCCATATTGATTAATAGCTTGTTTAAATTCTTTGAGTAATTTAAAAGAAAAAGGCTCAAATGTAGCTATAATATTTCCTTGTTTATTATGGGGGTGTATTCTAACAGGGAACTGCCAAGCCTCTAAATCACCCTCTCTTCTAGCTTGCTGAATTTCTGCCTGAATCGAACTGAGAGCAGTTGCTCAAGGCGCTGCTTGAACAGTCACTGGGGCAACTACTTTTCACCCAGTATCCTCTGGAAAAGAAAGATCTGGAGGATCAGACCGCTCTTTTTCTTCAAAATAATGAGGGGGTGTAGAAGGGTAGGGATGAACCTCTTCCTCCTTCCTCCTTTGCTGCTTTAGCTTTAGCTGGCAAACAGACCTGCTCTCTTACCTCTTCTGTTATTTCATTGTACTCTCGTTCCCCCTCATCATTGGTGTGAAAAGGTTCCAAGGTGGAACGAACCAGAGCCCGCTTGTCCCATTGTTACCCTGATGCTTCCAAGCTCCCCTTCTTACTCACCACAGGGATTGCTTAAGAGTACTCGGGTGTCCTCCAGCTTGGTTCCACATTCTCCAGCCGTCACTCTGGCGACCCTTCGACTCAGGTTTGAGCCCCCACGTTTGGGCACCACTTGCCAAGACCAGCTCGGTCATGGAGACCCTAACCCAGCAGCGCTAGAGGAATTAAAGACACACACACAGAAATACAGGGTGTGGAGTGGGAAATCAGGAGTCTCACAGCCTTCAGAGCTGAGAGCCTCAAACAGAGATTTACCCACGTATTTATTGACAGCAAGCCAGTGATAAACATTGTTTCTATAGATTATAGATTAACTAAAAGCATTTCTTACGGGAAATAAAGGGATGGGCCGAAATAAAGGGATGAGTCTGGCTAGTCATCTGCAGCAGGAACATGTCCTTAAGGCACAGATCGCTCATGCTATTGTTTGGGGTTTCAGAACACCTTAAGCAGTTTTCCACCCAGGGTAGGCCAGGTGTTCCTTGCCCTGATTCCGGTAAACCTACAGCCTTCCAGCATGGTCGTCATGGCCATCACGAGCATGTCACAGTGCTGTAGAGATTTTGTTTATGGCCAGTTTTGGGGCCAGTTTATGGCCAGATTTGGGGGCCTGTTCCCAACAATTCCTGGTATGGATTAGTCTTTATTTCATAATTAAATACTTTTGAGAGACAAGTGAAGACTATAAATGGTCTCACTTTGGTTCAGGCCACGTTTTGCTGCCAGATGACTTTTGGTGTGAAAAATATTTTTTAAACAATCCTTTTGGTTTCAGAGCTTTTTGCATGTCAGAATTATAGGAAAGGGATTTGTGGACCCATCTTGTCTGAAGAAAAAGTAGTAATATATATTTTTAAATGGTTACACCCTTTGAAGCAGGGACTTACAAGAATATGTCCAACAGAAATCATCAAGTTTGTGTGCCAAATATTATATACAAGGATACAACATTTTTTTTTTTTTTTTTTTTGAGACGGAGTCTTGCTCTGTCGCCCAGGCTGGGGTGCAGTGGCCGGATCTCAGCTCACTGCAAGCTCTGCCTCCCAGGTTTACGCCATTCTCCTACCTCAGCCTCCCGAGTAGCTGGGACTACAGGCGCCCGCCAACCCGCCTGGCTAGTTTTTTTGCATTTTTTAGTAGAGACGGGGTTTCACCATGTTAGCGAGGATGGTCTCGATCTCCTGACCTTGTGATCCGCCCGTCTCGGCCTCCCAAAGTGCTGGGAGCCACCGCGCCCGGCCAGATACAACATTTTAAAAAATAATTTTTAAAAATTGAAAATAACCTAAATGTACCAATAGCCCACAGCTGATTAAATTAGTCATGGTATGTCTAGGCAGTGAATGAACTGCTTTGTAGCCATGAAAAATCATATGGTAGAAGAATATTGATATGTCAAAGTAAACATTCATAATGTGTAACATAGATCACAAAGCAGTGATTCCAAATTTTAATAGCAGTTATTGCTGTATGATTGGGTTTTGCTTTTTATTTGCCTTGTTGAAGCTGTTATATTTCTTAAATTTCCGTGACAGAACATGTATTTCTTTTGTAATCAGAAAAATTAAGACTTTTTTTTTTTAAAGATTTAAAAAGGCTTCACTCTGTTGCCTAGGCTGGAGTACAGTGGTGTGATCATAGTTCACTACATCCTGGATCTCCTGGGCTCAAGCAGTCCTCCTACCTCACCCTCCCAAGTAACTGAGGCCTCAGGTGCATACCACCACTCCAGGCTAATTTTTAAATGTTTTGTGGAGATGGCGTTTCGCCATGTTACCCAGGCTGGTCTCAAATTCCTGGGCTCAAGCCAACCTCCTTTTGGCCTCCCAAATTGCTGGGATTACAGGTATAAGCTACCATTCCTAGCCCTATTTTAACAACAACAATAAAAGGCCTGGTGTGGTGACTCATGCCTGTAATCCCAGCACTTTGGGAGGCCGAGGCAGGTGGGTCACCTGAGGTCAGGAGTTCGAGACCAGCTGACCAACATGGTGAAACCCCGTCTCTACTAAAAATACAAAAATTAGGCATAGTGGGGTGCACCTGTAATCCCAGCTACTCGGAAGGCTGAAGCAGGAGAATTGCTTGAAGCCAGGAGGTGGAGGTTGCAGTGAGCTGAGATTGTGCCATTATACTGCAGCCGGGGCAACCAGAGCAAGACTTCATCTCAAAAAAAAAAACAAAAAACAAAAAACAAGATGATGAAGAAGAATTCATATTGCTCATATTGCTTTTAAACTTCAGCTCAGATTGTTTCATTAAGTCAGGAATCATTTTATTAACAAAGATCACAAAAAGTTCAGCATTATTAAGGCCCTAGCCTAGTATGTCATCCATATCCCCAGATCTAGTGTCTGCACACCTGGATTTAAAGTGTCTCTTTTAAGCTTCATTGCCTGAGGCATTTCCAGAAGGAATCCTGTTAAGTGAAAAAATAAGGCCTTTCATGAGGGATGCTGGACCACTTCCGTTGCCACTTCAAACATGTTCTGACTTAATCTCTAGAGAACAGCCTTTTCCAATAAATTGTCCACCAGCACATCTAATTCTTGGCTTGTTTCTAAAAGTCTGCAGGTTCTTTCATGAGGTCACTTTTTTAAGCTTAAATATCTACTTTGCTTTGAAAATCTGTTTTCTCCCTTTTCAAAAAGAGCATACCAGAAGTTAAAATTGGATCATTTTTAGCAAGCTGCATCGTACATCTGGAGTGAATTGAAGAGTATGAATGTCATAGTATGTTACAGCAAAGACTGTCAAGTCTAATTTTTGCAGATCTACTAAATCTGAAAGGACAGTCTGGACAGCTAGCAGTTTTGATTGTTGAGCTGAGGTGTGTTTCCTAAAGTTATTCTTAAAATCAGAGAGGTTAAACAAAACCTGCAGCGTGGTCCTACTTGAATAGCAATGCAACGGTGATAGGAAATATCTTTATCATCTATATTATAGTCTCTTATAATTAGAGTTGAAAGAGGCTTGAGATCTTGTAACTGTTTACCAGTACCTCATTCTAGTCAGATAGTATCTAGTATCCATTGAACTACTTATAGTAATAATTATATTTTGCCCTTGATATGGTTTGGCCATGTCCCCACACAAATCTCGTCTTGAATTGTAGTTCCCGTAATCTCCATGTGTTGGGAAAGGGACCTGGTGGGAGGTAATTGAGTCATGGGGCTGGTTACCCTCATGCTGTTCTTGTGATAGTGGGTGAGTTCTCATGAGATCTGATGGTTTTATAAGGGGCTTTTCCACTTTTGCTTGGCACTTCTCTCCTACTGCCTTGTAAAGAAGGATGTATTTGCTTCCCCTTCGCCATGATTGTAAGTTTCTTGAAGCCTTCCCAGCCATGTGGAACTGAGTCAATCAAACCTCTTTCCTTTATAAATTACCCAGTCACAGGAATTTTTTAATAGCACCATGAGAATGGACTAACCCCTGTAAATTAATAAGTAGATATTCTGGTCTCTGTATATTTAATATTTTTGCTAGAATTCGCTGCTGAAACCCTGTGGGCTAGGAATTTTCATTGCAAAAGGATGTTTGATAACAAATTGAATTTATTTAATAGATATAAGGCTATTCATATTTTCTGTTTTGGGTCCATCTGTTTTTAAGGAATGTATCCTTTTCGTTTAATTTGTCAAGCTTATTGGCATAAAATTATTCACAAAAGGCTCTTACCATCTTTTAAATATCTGTAAATGATGTTGCATGTTGTAATATATCCTCTTTCATTGCTGATACTGGTAATTTATAGTCTCCTTTTCTTGATCAAGCTCCACAGCAGATTATCAATTTTATTATCTTTTCAAAGAACCAATTTTGACTCTGATAATTTTCTTGGTTGTTTATTTTTATTTTTATATCATTGATTTTTGCTGCTTATTATTTACTTCTTCCCTACTTAGTTTGGTTTTACTTTGATCTCTTTCTAGTTCCCTAAATTGGAAATTTGGATCCTTTATTTTAAACCTTTCTTGTTTTCCAAAATAACGTATGGGCTGTAAATTCTTCTAACCACTGTTTTAGTTATACACTTCCAATTTCTTTAAATGCTTTATTGAAGTGTAATAACTGATATAAACTGGACATATGTAAAGTGTATAAATTTGACATATGTATACATTGATGAATCTGTCACCACAGTCAAGATAATGACTCTACCCGTCACCACCAAAATTTTGCTTAATCCCTCCCTTCTGTTCCCTGATTATCTTTACAAACTAATTAAACAGTAGATTACTTTGCATTTTTTTGAATTTTAGATTAATGAAACTATAAAATAGATACACTTTTTTATCTGACTTCTTTCACTCAGCATAGTTCTTTGCATGATTGCATCATGTATTTTTTTTTTTTTTTTTTGGAGACGGAGTCTCGCTCTGTCGCCCAGGCTGGAGTGCAGTGGCCGGATCTCAGCTCACTGCAAGCTCCGCCTCCCGGGTTCATGCCATTCTCCTGCCTCAGCCTCCTGAGTAGCTGGGACTACAGGCGCCTGCCACCTCGTCCGGCTAGTTTTTTGTATTTTTTAGTAGAGACGGGGTTTCACCGTGTTAGCCAGGATGGTCTCGATCTCCTGACCTTGTGATCCGCCCGTCTCGGCCTCCCAAAGTGCCGGGATTACAGGCTTGAGCCACCGCGCCTGGCCTGCATCATGTATTTTTAAGCTATTAGGTGCACAGATGGTTAGCATTGTTGTATCTTCCTGATGAATTGACCCCTTTATTATTATGGGATGACCCTTTTTGTACCAGATAGTAGTCTTTGCTCTAAAATCTAGTGCTATCGGCCAGGCGTGGTGGCTTATGCCTGTAATCGCAGCACTCTAGGAGGCCAAGATGGGCAGATCACCTGAGGTCAGGTGATCTCTACTAAATACAAAATATTAGCCAGGCGTGGTGGTGCATGCCTGTAATCCCAGCTATTTGGGAGGCTGAGGCAGGAGAATCACTTGAACCTGGGAGGCAGAGGTTGCAGTGAGCCAAGATCATGCCATTGCACTCCAGCCTGGGCGACAGAAGTGAAACTCTGTCTCAAAAAAAATAAATAAATCACATGCACACGTATGTTTATTGCAGCACTATTCACAATAGCAAAGACTTGGAATCAACCCAAATGTCCATCAGTGACAGACTGGATTAAGAAAATGTGGCACATATACACCATGGAATACTATGCAGCCATAAAAAAGGATGAGTTTGTGTCCTTTGTAGGGACGTGGATGCAGCTGGAAACCATCATTCTCAGCAAACTATCGCAAGAACAGAAAACCAAACACCGCATGTTCTCACTCATAGGTGGGAACTGAACAATGAGATCACTTGGACTCGGGAAGGGGAACATCATACACCGGGGCCTATCATGGGGAGGGGGGAGGGGGGAGGGATTGCATTGGGAGTTATACCTGATGTAAATGACGAGTTGATGGGTTCTGACGAGTTAATGGGTGCAGCACGCCAACATGGCACAAGTATACATATGTAACAAACCTACACGTTATCCACATGTACCCTAGAACTTAAAGTATAATAATAAATAAATAAATAAATAATTTTAAAAAATCTAATGCTCTCATGGTATATTGTCCTCATCCTTTTCCTTTTAACCTATTTGAGCCTTCATATTTAAATGGTGTTTCTTGTAGGCAGCATGTAATTGGCTCTTTTTCATTTATCTAATCTGAAATCTCTATATTTCAGCTTTTCAAATATTTAAAGATATTTCTGTACCATTATCTTTTCTTCCTTGGACTAAACGTCGTCTTATTATGGTTTGGCTGATACTTTTTCTAAATCCTTCACTATTATCAAACTCTTCTGTCCATGCTTTGCTTCAAAGGGATATTACATCACAATAGAGATTTTGAGTCACCTTCTGCAAGAAATGCTGATCATTTATTACTTCATTTGCTTAACATGATCACCAAAGATCTATTTAGTCCCTCACCATTTGGTTAAAACCCATCTAGACCATCTGTCCCACTTTTCTTACCCAAATCATATTTTTTTCTTGGGTCACTACTGATTTTTTGATCTCCAGAAAAATTTCAAGGGGGCGTAAGAAAACATCTATTAATCAATTAATTTCCTCTGGAAATATCTGTTTTATCTTAGTTATACCAATTCTAGTTGAATTATTTTGAATGTGGGTCAAACAAAACTAGACTATAACTGAAAGGGTATTAAAATGTTTGCCTTTTTCTTCCAGGTAAAAATATCTCCATCATATCATCAGTCCAAAGGGGATCCCACTGCTAAGAAGGTGAGTTTGTTTTAATAAAGGCAAAAAAACAGTTCCTCTTCTCCATGTTTATTCTCCTATGTGGAACAATATTCTCAACATGGCAATGATTTTTAATCATCTTAATGCTCTCCAGGGTTATTTCTGATTAGATGCTTTAATGACATGTCTCCAGGCCCTCTTGGCTCCTCCAGAGAAGCCAAGTTGGGTTTTGACATCAGTCTCCTAGCAACTATCCGTTTCTAGAATTTCCATCTTCTATACCAGGCATGGTATCATGGTAGCAGGTGAAAGGTATTCAGAGGAAAGCTATATAGTTTGTCTTAATAATGTGCTTTACTTCGGCCGGGTGCAGTGGCTCACACCTGTAATCCCAGCACTTTGGGAGGCTGAGGTGGACGAATCATCTGAGGTCAGGAGTTCAAGACCAGCCTGGCCAACATGATGAAACCCCATCTCTACTAAAAATAGAAAATTAGCTAGGCGTGGTGGTGCATGCCTGTAATCCCAGCTACTCCAGAGGCTGAGGCAGGAGAATCACTTGAACCCAGGAGGCAGAGGTTGCAGTGAGTCGAGATTAAGCCACTGCACTCCAGTCTGGGCAACAAGAGTGAAACTCTGTCTCAAAAAAAAAAAAAAAAAAAAAAAAAAAATGTGCTTTACTTCTACAGAGCTGTGCCTAAAAAAACTGGCCTGAGATATTAACAGCACATGAGAAGGTCTTCAATAAATACTGGCAGAAGAGAGCTCTCATGTGTGCCGCTTCAGTTCCTGACTGTAAGCTTTGTGACCACAGATAGGGTCTGACTGTTTTACACTCTATCTGAGCAATGCATAGATGATGTCAAGAGAACCACTAAAATCTTTTCCTTTATCCGGCTGCAAAAGTGCGGTTGAAACATGGTAAACAAATTGACATTTCTGCTCGTTTCTTTCATCATTTTTCTTTCTCTAATAGTCAAAGTGTTTTTTTTCCTTGCCCTTTTTTACCATTTCAGCCAGCATCCGTATCAGTGAAGGACTATAGAACAAAAATAACCACCTGCTGGTTCTGTTGACTAACAGCAGGTTTTAGCTTCAAAGCAATGTTCCAAAAATGGGTCCCCCTCCTCTGACTTCAGAATCCCCTGAGACTTTTTCAGAAGAGAAGAGTCTAAAAACAAAATATGTTGTCTGAAAAGGCCTATAACACACTGCACATAAAAATCCTCTTTCACGCTTGTCAAGGCAGTAAGGGCAGGCGAGACTGAGGCAGTGACTGTTGATACTTAGAACCATCACACTGTAACGCGAAGAGTGGGGGGAGCCTGTCATTTTAGTCTCGCTCAGTAAATAGATGAGGAAATGGGAATCCAGAGGGATTCCAATTTTTTGTCTTGGCTCTCCAATGTTAGCTATGGAATACACTTCTAACATAGTGATGTCAAGCATGTGCTTTGGATACCACCAGACTTGGGTTCAAAGATTTACTCTTCTACTTATTTATCTGAATGACCTTGTGTAAACTGGCCCCTCTGTTTCATCTTATGTAAAATGGTGATGCTACTCTCAGAATTGTCCTGAAGATTAAATGAAATACTCGACTGTTTAAGAGTCTAACATTGTGTTTGACATATAGTAAGTACTCAAGCTGTTGTTGACACTAGTATTAAAATGCAGGTCTCCCGCCTCCTAATCAGATGTCCTCTTACTTTATCATGCTGCTTGTATAATATTGTTCATTGAGCAAGTATAGTCTACCCTTCACATTTGTGGGTTCTGCATCTGTGGATTCAACCAACCACAGATTGAAGATATATGGGGGGGGAAATGATAAAAAATAATGATACAACAATAAAAAACAGTACAACTATTTACATTGTATTAGGTATTATAAGTAATCTAAAGATGATTTAAAGTATATGGGAGGATTTACACTGGTTATATGCAAATACCATGCCATTTTAAAGGACTTGAGCATCCATGGATTTTGGCATCCACAGGAGGTCCTGGAGTAAATTCCCCACAGATACCAAGGGATGACTGTATTTCTTTCTTTCTTTCTTTTTTTTTTTTTGAGATGGAGTTTCCCTCTGTCGCCTAGGCTGGAGTACAGTCACACGATCTCAGGTCACTGCAACCTCCGCCTCCCAGGTTCAAGCGATTCTGCTACCTCAGCCTCCTGAGTAGCTGGGACTACAGGGATGCACCACCACACGCAGCCAGTTTTTGTATTTTTAGTAGAGATGGGGTTTCACCATGTTGGTCTCGAACTCCTAACCTCATGATCCGTCTGCCTTGGCTTCCCAAAGTGCTGGGATTACAGGTGTGAGCGACTGTCTTTTTTTTTTTTTTGAGACAGAGTCTCACTCTGTTGCCCAGGCTAGAGTGGAGTGGCACAATCTCAGTTCACTGCAACCTCCGCCTCCTGGGTTCAAGGATTCTCTTGCCTCAGTCTCCTGGGTACCTGGGACTGCAGGCACCCACCACCACACCCAGCTAATTTTTTTGTATTTTCAGTAGAGACAGGATTTCACCATGCTGGCCATGATAGTCTCAATCTACTGACTTCATGAGCCACCCGCCTTGGCCTCCCAAAGTGGTGGGATTACAGGTGTGAGCCACCACGCCCAGCCAGCTGTATTTTGTTACACTGGTTACTGAGATAAACAGTGGACTAGAGATGAGGTCCTGTTCTCAAAGGCCTCAGCATTTATTGAGAAAAGTAGACGGGTAAACTGACAGTTACCATACACCTTGACACATACCATGGAAGGTGCACAGGGTTCTGTGAAGGCGCCAAGGAAAGGCCCTATTCTGAGATGACTAGGCTAACTTAGTGCAGTTCTTACGTTCTTTATGGCAGAAACCTCCATGAAGAACTTTGAGGAATGGTTAGCTGCTTCCCTACAACACTGTTACCACATTAGAGTGACAGCAAATTCTGCCGTGTATATAGGCATTTATTAAATAAATACTCATTTAGAAATAGGTTCTGCAACCTATTTTTCAAACTGAGTAATGTCCCAGCTCTTTGTCATTTTAGGTGTCTGACCTCTTGTAAGGGATGTGACATTACAGAAGCAAGATTCTGTTACTCAGAATCGGCATCAGGCAAACAGACGCTTCCTAAGCCAATGACTGCACACAAGTGGCCCGGGCAGCATTCCTTTGTGATCAGATGCAGACTTATTCCTGGTTTATGCAAAAGTTGGGACTATCTCTAAAATATTTTATTCAGTATACATATCTCAGATACCTTTTACTTTATCAATGAGAGTCCATTTCCAATATTCACGATGGTGGTTAACAGGTCATTACTTTCACCAATAAAAATATTTCCATTTTTAAGCTAATGAGCCAAGTCTTAGTGTTGGTGAACATAGAATAGCTGAAGAGCTTTTTTTAGTGGCTGCCTTGTGGAGTTCATGTTAGCTGGCCTCTTCTGAAATACAGATTCTTAATTTGGGCCATGACCATTCCTGAGTTGAAGCCCAAAAGTAAATAGCACATACTTACTATCACGCTGTTTATGCCGTCTATCCTTACTTGAAAATATATATCATAGTGGGTGGCCATTCCAGATTAGGGGTCAGGAAAGGCTTCCCCGCAAAGGTAAAGTTTGACCTAGTCTTAAGAAACAAGGGAAATGATAACCTACGCAGATGGAGGTGAATATAACACATTGTAGGAAATGGGAGTGGTTCTGCATGTCTTCAATATAATATGAAAGCATGGAGAAGTCTGGTAAAAGATAAATAGGGATTCAGACCACAAAGAACCCAAGTCTGTGAAGTTTGCTTTCTATCTTGACGATAAGGTTTCCAGCAAAGGTAAGATTAAAAGCAGAAAGACCAATTAGAAGAGTAAGATATTTGTCTAGGCAAGAAAAAAGGTCCTAACCCTAGGCTATCTTAATGGAGTAAAGAGATTAGATGGATTCAATTATTAGCTATTTTTTCTCTCAGAAAACCCTGACACTCTCCTTAAATCTGAGTAAGTGTCCTTCCTTCCCTGAGCTCATAGCACCCTGAATTAGTCCCTACCAATACCTGGATGGGTTGAGGTTGCCTCTCTACTTAATGCCCATCTCCCATTAGGCCATATGCCTCGTGAGGGCAGAGCGGTAACCATGTCAGTCTTGTTTACAGGTTGTATCCTTAAGTGTAGAACAAAGTAGTCACTCGTTCGTTGTTGAATAAATGAGAGATATACGAAAGAGATTTCATAGGACTCCGTGGCTGTTTATGAGAAGTGAAGGGGAAAAGAAATTTCTGGCTCTGATGACTAGAGGAAAAATAAATGAAACATCATTATTGTTTCACGCTTGTCTCCCAGGCATGGCCAGTTCCTTATTTGAATCAGCAGTACTCGAAGAGAGATTTACCTGAAGATCAGTGTGAAACTCAACACCTAATTATTACTTCCTTAGTTGGGTATATATTTTTGTGTTGATATGCTTGTATGCTCATGTACATCTATGTATATATTCTGGTTCTTATCCTTGAGCTACCGTCTCTCTTCCCAAAGTTGCATTGACAGATGGAAGCAGCAGTAGTGTCTGTTGAACAGAGTGACTGCCAAAGTGACATGTGTAGGAAACACAAAGGAAGCAGTAATGTTCTTGATTTAGCTAAAAAGTCTCTGTTGACCGATAACTGAAGGAAGTGTTTGGTGACTCTGCTGTCAATATTGGCCCTGCCAAGAGCTGGATTCAAGTGCTAAGGAAACCAGAGTCATGTTCTGTAGGACTCTGCTCACTTCCTGGGGCTTCTTTTTAGGTATTTCATGTAGGAGTCACTCTGTAGAATGTCACTGTTCCGCTCTGCCGCTGCATGTCAGAGTGTGCATCACATTCCACAACATGGATCTTTTTTTCTTTTTCTTTTTTTTTTTTTTTTTTTTTTGAGTTGGAGTCTCACTCTATCACCCAGCCTGGAGTGCAGTGGTGTGATCTTGACTCACTGCAACCTCTGCCTCCCAGGTTCGAGCAGTTCTCCTGCCGCAGCCTCCCGAGTAGCTGGGACAAGCACACGCCACCACACCCAGCTAATTTTTTTGTATTTTTAGGAGAGAAGGGGTTTCACCGTGTTGGCCAGGCTGGTCTCAGACTCCTGACCTCAACTTCCCAGAATGCTGGGATTACAGGCATGAGCCCCCATGCCCGACCCACAACATGTATCTTTTTACTAGCATTTTGCATTATAGATATTCTTTATAAAAGCTTTAGATTGGCAATATTTATTGTATATAAAATTGGTATATATTTACTTTATATAAAATTTCTTCTTAGTGGGCTCTAATTGATAGTTTCAGTAACAGAGTTGGAAGATACACATGGTTCCTTAGGACCTTTAGTATTTGATCATGTATGACCAGAAATTTAAAAATCAGGAATCATTGCCTTCAGATAAAAATTGACATAAAACCCATTGCAGTGAATTCCCCAGGATAGATCCAAATGGAGGTGTTGACAGTGTTTAAGGTAGGTCAGAAGAGTTAGTTTGGGGCAGCATCAGACACCACTCAGCTATGATGCATCTCTTCTTGACTACCAAAGAAACACCAACCAAGAATTTTCACAGAAAAGTTGGGTCTGTTACATTTACGATAACTAGAGAAAGCATTTTGTCTTATGTCTTGATCACAGGTACATGGTTACTTCTCTGAGCAACTCCTGGTTTTAGATCGGCTTTCTCTGCCAGTGTGTCTGCAGAAGCTGAGGGGCCAGGTGCTCTGGCTGAAGACTATCCTCAGGCTGCTGGTGCCACTGGAGGTTCTCCTCCAGTGTTCTCCTCAAAGTAACTTCTTCCAGTTAGGGACAATGCATAGGGAATGAGACAGTGGAAAGCCTTTCCAATAGTTCTGTGAATCCATTCAGTAGATACTCCGCAAGCCTCTGTTAGGTGCCAGGGTTCAGAGGGACAAAGGACAGTGAAGAAATACAGTTCCCTCTCTCAGCACATTTACATGTTAATGGTGACTGAACTGGTGGATGTCATAGCCAAGCCTCTCAGAAGTTGATTTTCAGTTTGTTAAGTATTCAGGTAGGTTATAAGAATTTGGAGCTGATTTTTGGAGTTTTTTAAGAGACAGTGTCTCACTGTGTTGCCCAGGCTGGAGTGCAGTGGCACAGTCATAGCTCACTGCAGCCTCAGACTCCTGGGCTCAAGTGATTGTCCCACCTCAGCCTCCTGAGTAATTGGGATTATAGGCATGAGCCACCATGCCTGGCTGTGTTTTGTTTTTTGTTTTTTTTTTTCGGTGGTTGTTCCAGGTGTTCTTACGAAGTAAGGTTTTTATAACCAATTCCCAGTCTTGCTGCTCATGTCAGCAATATAGACAGCTATACTTGCTCATAATTTTTGTTGAATTACAGGTTGGCTTTTTTTTTTTTTTTTTTTTAAGGGAAAAAGCCTCACAAAGGCCACTGTTTCCATAACAACCAGAAAAGCTGGCCACGGTGTCTCAACTGACTGGCCCTAAGAATGGCTGGTTGGTAGTTTCACAAAAGTCAAGGGAAACATGAAATGAAGAAAACACTGAGATAGATGCAGCATTTTCTAGCCATCATTTGATGGAGGCTTAAATAAAATAAAGATACATTCACCTTTTGATGCCTCACCCTTAACTCTTTCCTGCAAAGATGCGAGTTCTCATAAACAACAAAATGATAGCCCTTGATGGATATAGATGCTTCTTCTCTAGAGTATTTGTCTTAATAGGACTCCAAATATGACTTCATTGCCTCTACTGAGCACCCCCGCAATTAACGGAAACAGAGAACATGATTCAATCTTTGTTTTTGTATTAGTAGAGTTGAAAACCTCAGCAAGACAGATGCCTTTTTATGGATGTGAAGAAGCTGGAGTCTAGTTGCCTTTAGACACCTGGAGGGCAGTGATCTGGAGGACAGTAACTGGAAGAAAGCATAGGTATCCTTAATTGTTGAGAGGACAGAGCTGGTACCTGTGGGTAGCTACTGTGTGAATGGAAATGTCAGCTTGGTATGAGAATTTCATAATGGCAGAACAAGCTATCTTGAGTGACACTACATTACCTACTACTAGAGGTGTTTGGTCAGTGACAGGATATCTATTGCTCAAAGCTCCTGCCATTGGTCAGAGTTGGGACTAGTTGATTTTTAGATCCCTTGAAGCATTAAAATCTTACAAGCCTATAATTGTATTAAAAACAAGTTGCAGCCGGGCTCGGTGGCTGATGCCTGTACTCCCAGCATTTTGGGAAGCCGAGGCGGGCAGATCACGTGAGGTCAGGAGTTCAAGACCAGCCTGACCAACATGCTGAAACCCTATAATTACTAAAATTACAAAAATTAGCCAGGCGTGATAGTGGGCACCTGTAATCCAGGCTACTCAGGAGGCTGAGGCAGGAGAATTGCTTGAACCCGGGAGGCAGAGGTTGCAGTGAGCTGAGATCACGCCATTGCACTCCAGCCTGGACAACAGAGTAAGACATTGTGTTTTTGTTTTTGTTTTTTTTTAAAACCAAGTTGCATGTTCACTGATGTGGTGAATGATTTTAGTTAAAACTAACTAAACAGCCTAAACTAATAGAATGTATTGTCTTTCAAAGAAAAATCTGGATTTATGTAAGAAGAGACTTGATTCAGAAGAATCATTGCAGTAGAGGTGAGGGGGCTATTGCAGTAAGGGGAACGCTCCAACCATAAGATCTGCAAGGGTCTCAAAGATCACACAGAAAGGAAATTTATTTCCTAAGAGGGGGTGGGTAAACAATGCTAGAAAGAACCAGGTGTGAAGGAGTGGGTGGAGGGAATGGACAGCTGATCAGAGATGCTTTTCCTTGTGGTCAGCTGATTCTCAGAAGCAATTTTCAAAGGAGAGATTCTATACTCTGGGTCAGAGTTCAGGGGCTTGGGGAAAGGAAAGAAGCTTAACCAAAATTTGGTTGTCCAGCAAGCATTTTGATTTTGTTAATAATTTTTGTAATTAATAGCCTTTATTTTTTAGGAGTACTGTAGTTTTAGGTTTACAGAAACGTAGAGCAGTAAGCACAGAGTTCCCATATGTTCACTTTCCCTCCCCATCCCCACAGTTGCCCCTGTTACTAACATCTTGCATCGATCTGATACACTTGTTCTAATTGATGAGGCAATATTAATACGTTATTATTAACTAAAGTCCATGGTTTACATTAGGGTTCACTCTTTCTGTTGTATATTCTGTGAGTTCTGATAAATGTATAGTGAAATGTATCCACCATTACACCATCATACAGAATAGCTTCACTGCCCTCCAAATCCCTGTGCTCCACCTATGTATCCTGCTTTCTCCCCAAACTTTCGGCAACTACTAATCCTTTTACTGTATCCATAGTTTTGCCTTCTCTAGAATGGCATGTAATTTCATAGTGTGTAGGCTTTCTAAATTGGCATCTTTCACTCAGCAGTCAGCAGTTAGGGTTCCTCGGTGTCTTCATGGCTTAATAGCTCTTTTCTTTTTATCACTGAGTAATACTCCATTGTCTGCTTGGACTATAATTTGTTTATCCATTCACCTACTGCAGGACATCCTAGTTGCTTCTACGTTTTGACAGTTGTGACTCAAGCTGCAGTAAATATCCATGTGTAGGATTTTGTGTGGGCATCTCAACTCATTTGTGTAAATACCTAGGACCATGATTGCTGGATTATGTGGTAAGACTATCTTTACATTTTTTAAATTGCCAAACTGTCTGCCAAAGTGGCTGTGCCATTTTACATTCCCAGCAGCAGTGAATGAGAGTTCATGTTGCTCCACATCCTCACCAGCATTTGGTGTTGTGGTGGTATCAGTGTTTTGAATTTTAGCCATTCTAATAGGTATGTAGTGGTATCTCATTTTCTTAAATTCACAATTACCTGATGATATAGGATGATAAGTGTCTGTTGACTCATATGTTTATTTTCCATTTGTGTATCTTTTTTTCAAATTTTATTTTAGACATAGGGTATATATGTGCAGATTTGTTACATGAGAATATTGAGTGATGCTAAGGTTTAGTGTATGAATCCTGTCACGCAGGTAGTGAGCATAGTACCCCCCACCCTCTAGTATTCCATAGGGTCTATTGTTCCCATATTTATCTCCATGTGTGCTCAATGTTTAGCTCCCACTTATAAGTGAGAACATGTGGTATTTTGTTTTCTGTTCCATGTTAATTTGCTTAGGATTGCAGCCACTAGCTCATCTGTGTTACTGCAAAGGATATAATTTCATTCTTTTTTATAGTTGTGTAGTATTCCATGTGTACCAGATTTCTTTATGCAGTCTATCATTGATGGACACTTGGGTTGATTACATGTCTTTGCTATTGTGAATAATAGCCATGCTGATGGTGTGAGATGGTATTTCATTGTGGTTTTGATTTGCATTTCTCTGATGATTAGTGATCCTGAGCATTTTTTCATATGTTTTTTGGCCACTTTTATGTCTTCTTTTGAGAAATGTCTGTTCATGATCTTTGCTCACTTTTTAATTCGGTTATTTGGTTTTTGCTTGTTATTTTGGCTCTGTGTAGAGTCTGGATATTAGGTCTTCGTTGGATGCATAGTTTGAGAATTTCTCCTCCTGTTCTGTAGGTTGTCTGTTTGCTTTCTTGATAGTTTTGTTATTGTTGTTGTTTTGTGTGTATTTTTGCTTTTGTTTTTGTTTTTGCTTTTTTGGCTGTGCAGATGCTCTTTAGTTTAATTAGGTCCCGCTTGTCTGTTTTTGCTTTTGTTGCCATTGCTTTTGGAGACTTAGCAAAAAATTATTTGCCAAGGGTCAGTGAATGAAACCAAAACTTGGTTCTTTGAAAAAATAAACTAGATTGATAAACCACTAGCTAGGTTAACAAAGAAAAAAGAGGAGATCCAAATAAATACAATCAGAAATGACAAAGATGACATTACAGCTGATCCCACAGAAATAGAAAAGATCCTCAGAATATCAGGAACAACTCTATACACACAAATTAGAAATTCTAGAGGAAATGGATAAATTCCTGGAAACATACAGAATCTCCTAAGATTGAATCCAGAATATATCGTAACTCTGCATAAACCAATATTAAGCTCTAAAATGGAATCAGTAATAAAAAACCCACCAACCAAAAAAAGCACTAGACCAGATGGAGTCACAGCCAAGTTCTATCGAATTATACTTCTTTCTACCAAAAGAAGAACTGGTACCAGTCCTACTGAAAGTATTCCAAAATATTGAGGAAGGACTCCTCCTTAACTCATTCCGTGAAGCCAGCATCAACCTAATACCAAACTCTGGCAGAGACACGATGAAGAAAGAAAACTTCAGGCCAATATCTCTGATAAACATAGATGCAAAAATCCTCAACAAAATACCAGCAGACCAAATCCAGCAGCACATCAAAAAGTTAACTCACCACAATCAACTAGGCATTATTCCTGATATACAAGATTGGTTCAACATATGCAAATGAATAAATGTGATTCAGCACATAAACAGATTCAAAAGCAAAAACAATATGATCATCTCTATATATACAGAAAAGGCTTTCAATGAAATCCAACATCCCTTCATGATAAAAACCCTCAACAGACTAGGCATCAAAGGAACATACCTCAAAATAATAAGAGCCATCTTTGACAGATCGCACAGCGAACATCATACTGAACAGCCAAAAGCTCGAACCACTCCCTTTGAAAACTGGAACAAGACAAGAATGTCCACTCTAACCACTCCTATTCAACATTGTATTGGAAGTCCTAGCCAGAGCAGTCAGGCAAGAGAAAGAAAGAAAAGGCATCCAAATAGGAAACAACGTAGTCAAATGATCTTTCTTCATTGATAATATGATTCTATACCTAGAACATCCTAAAGACTCTGCCAAAGGCTCCTAGAACTGATAAATGACCTTAATAAAGTTTCAGGATACAAAGTCAATGTACAAAAATCAGTAGCATTTCTATACACCAACAGTGTTCAGGCTGAGAATGAAATCAAGAACAGAATCTTACTTTCTATAGCCACAAAACAAAACACAACGAAATGACATACCAGGAAGATAGTTAACCAAGATATCTTCTACAAGGATAACTGCAAAACATTGCTGAAAGAAATCAGAGATGACACATATACATGGAAAAACAGTCAATGCTCATGGATTGGAAGAATCAATATTATAAAGATGGCCATGCTGCTCAAAGCAATTTACAGTCAGTGCTATTCCTACCAAACTACCAATATAATTCTTCACAGAATTAGAAAAAAACTATTCTAAAATTCATGTGGAACAAAAAAAGACCATGAATAGCCAGCCACAGCAATGCTAAACAAAAAGAGCAAAGCTGGAGGCATCACACTACCTGACTTCAAACTATACTATAAAGCCACAGTAACCAAAACAGCTTGGTACTGTTACAAAACAGACACATAGATCAATGGCACAAAATAGAAAACTCAGAAATAAAGCCTCAAACCTACAACCACCTGATCTTTGACAAGGCCAACAAAAACAAGCAATGGGGAAATGACTCCCAATTTAATAAATGGTACTGTATATCTTTTTGATGAAGTCTTTAACAACAGTTTTTCAGGTTTTTTTTAGTGGTGGCCTAGGATTTACCATATGCATCTTAGCTTTTCATATTCAGCTTTTGATTTAAAGTAGCTTAATTCCATATATATATATATACACACATATATATATATATATATACACACACACACTCTCCTATATAGTTTTATTCCCTTTCCCCCACTTTTGTGGTATTGCACATACAACAAAATATATTTAGTACCTTTAGTAATATATAGTACATATATAGTTATATTGTTAGATATAGTGCATCTAGTAGTGTTACAAATGCAACAATACGTTGTTGTAATTTTTACTTTACCATCTGTAGTCATTTCCTTAGCTTAGTAAAAGCTTGTTTTCACCTACCTCCTTTGTGTAAATGTTACATATATTACATTTCCACATATTATAAGCCCAACATTTATACACACTTTGTATGATTGCTTTTTAAAATAAGTTATTAGAAGAAAAAAGCAAATATGCATTTATACTATATTTTATAATCTCATGCTTACCTTTTGCAGTTCCTTTTTTTTTTAAACATGGATTTGAATTACCCTCCGCAGTCAGTTGCTTTCATGCCAAATAAATTGCATTAGTAGTTCTTACAAGCCAGGTCTGCCTATCAACAAATTCTCTCAGTTTTTGTTTAGCTGGGAAAGTTTTTATGTCACCTTCATTTTTGAAAGCCAGCTTTGCTGGATATAGAAATCTTAGTGGGCAGTTTTTTCTTTGAGCATTTTGAATATGTGGCCTCCATTGTTTCTGCTGTTAGTTTTATTGAGGTTCTTTATAAATTACTAGTCATTTTTCTCTTGCTGTTTTCAAGTTTTTCACATTGTTACTGACTTTTGGCATTACATTATTACGTACTTGCAGATAAATTATTATGATATATCTGTTTGTGGATCTCTTTGTTTTCATCCTACTTAGAATTTGTTAAGCTTCCTGAATGTGTAGGTTATTGTTTTTCAATGAACGTAGAACATTTTAGCCATAATATATTCAAATATTTTCCCTCTCCTTTCTCTCCTCTTCTGGTCCTCTCTTTATGCGTATGTTGGGCTGATGATAACTCCACATTTCTCTGCGACTGTGTTCACTTTTCTTTCTTTTTTCTCTCTGTTGTTCAGCTTGTATGATCTCTACTGAACTGTCTTCAAGTCACCAAATCTTCTGCTAGCCAAATCAACCGCTGAGCCCGTCTTGTGAATTTGTTTCAGTTGTAGTTTTCAACTCCAGAATTTTCATTCATTCTGTTTTATAATTTGTATCTCTTTATTGATACTGTCTCTATTGATGTTATATTGTCATCATACCTTCCTTTACTTTGTAAGCCATGCTTTCCTTTAGTTCTGTGAAGATATTTATAATGACTATTTTGAAATATTTTTCTGTTAAATCTGACATCTGTTTACTCTTCCAGACAGTTTGTTTTGTGCTTTTTTTCCTGGAGTTTGAGCATACTTTCCTGTTTCTTTGCATGCCTCATAACTTTTTAATGGAAACTGGACATTTTAGAAAAATATATTGTATACCCTATATACTAGTCCCCCTACCCCCAGGGCTTGTTATTAGTGACTGGCTAGATGAATTTAGTAAAGTCTATTTTTCTCCACAATATTAAGCTTCTGACGTTGTTTCTCAAGTAAGTGTAGCCTTGGGTATGTCTGCAGTCACCCTGGAATGACAGTGGTATTGGCTGGGCTCTCGTTTTGTTGTTGTTTGTTTGTTTGTTTTTCTCTGACCATACCCCACTGTTAAGCTCTACAAATTGCCTGATGATTGCTCTACTGTTTCCACTAATGCCTTAGTACATAAATCGTCTATAAACTAATCCAGTCAAATTGCAGTTTCTTTTAAGTAATAGTTTCTGAGACCTAGTTTTGATATTTCTTCTGACCTCACAAGGTCTCCTGCAGTTGTCTTTTTCCTCAGTTCTCTTCTGCAAAGTAGCCAGCTAATAGTCTAGGTTGTATCTTCATTAAATCCAGAAGTCTGTTCCCAGTTGCATTTCACCACTACCTCCACTGTTCTTTTTTTTTTTTTTTTTTTTTTTTTTTTATTATTATACTTTAAGTTCTAGGGTACATGTGCACAATGTGCAGGTTTGTTACATATGTATACATGTGCCATGTTGGTGTGCTGCACCCATTAACTCGTCATTTACATTAGGTATATCTCCTAATGCTATTCTTCCCCCCACCCCCTCCCCACAATAGGACCCGGTGTGTGATGTTCCCCTTCCTGTGTCCAAGTGATCTCATTGTTCACTTCCCACCTATGAGTGAGAACATGCAGTATTTGGTTTTCTGTTCTTGCAATACTTTGCTGAGAATGATGGTTTCCAGCTGCATCCATGTCCCTACAAAGGACACAAACTCATCCTTTTTTATGGCTGCATAGTATTCCATGGTGTATATGTGCCACATTTTCTTAATCCAGTCTGTCACTGATGGACATTTGGGTTGATTCCAAGTCTTTGCTATTGTGAATAGTGCCGCCATAAACATACATGTGCATGTGTCTTTATAGCAGCATGACTTATAATCTTTGGGTATATCCCCAGTAATGGGATGGCTGGGTCAAATGGTATTTCTAGTTCTAGATCCTTGAGGAATCGCCACACTGTTTTCCACAATGGTTGAACTGGTTTACAGTCCCACCAACAGTGTAAAAGTGTTCCTATTTCTCCACATCCTCTCCAGCACCTGTTGTTTCCTGATTTTTTAATGATTGCCATTCTAACTGGTATGAGATGGTATCTCATTGTGGTTTTGATCTGCATTTCTCTGATGGCGAGTGATGATGAGCATTTTTTCATGTGTCTGTTGGCTGTATGAATGTCTTCTTTTGAGAAGTGTCTGTTCATATCCTTTGCCCACTTTTTGATGAGGTTGTTTGTTTTTTTCTTGTAAATTTGATTGAGTTCTTTATAAGTTCTGGATATTAGCCCTTTGTCAGATGAGTAGATTGCAAAAATTTTCTCCCATTCTGTAGGTTGCCTGTTGACTCTGCTGGTAGTTTCTTTTGCTGTGCAGAAGCTCTTTAGTTTAATTAGATCCCATTTGTCAATTTTGGCTTTTGTTGCCATTGCTTTTGGTGTTTTAGACATGAAGTCCTTGCCCATGCATGTGTCCTGAATGGTGTTGCCTAGGTTTTCTTCTAGGGTTTTATGGTTTTAGGTCTAACATTTAAATCTCTAATCCATCTTGAATTAATTTTAGTATAAGGAATAAGGAAAGGATCCAGTTTCAGCTTTCTACTTATGGCTAGCCAATTTTCCCAGCACCATTTATTAAATAGGGAATCCTTTCCCCATTTCTTGTTTTTCTCAGGTTTGTCAAAGATCAGATGGCTGTAGATGTGTGGTATTATTTCTGCAGGCTCTGTTCTGTTCCATTGGTCTACATCTCTGTTTTGGTACCAGTACCATGCTGTTTGGTTCCTGTAGCCTTGTAGTACAGTTTGAAGTCAGGTAGTGTGATGCCTCCAGCTTTGTTCTTTTGACTTAGGATTGTCTTGGCAATACGGGGTCTTGTTTGGTTCCATATGCACTTTAAAGCAGTTTTTTCCAATTCTGTGAAGAAAGTCATTGGTAGCTTGATGGGGATGGCATTGAATCTATAAATTACCTTGGGCAGTATGGCCATTTTCACGATATTGATTCTTCCTATCCATGAGCATGGTATGTTCTTCCATTTGTTTGTGTTCTCTTTTATTTCATTGAGCAGTGGTTTGTAGTTCTCCTTGTAGAGGTCCTTTACATCCCTTGTAAGTTGGATTCCTAGGTATTTTATTCTCTTTGAAGCTATTGTGAATGGAAGTTCATTCATGATTTGGCTCTCTGTTTGTCTGTTACTGCTGTATAAGAATGCTTGTGATTTTTGCACATTGATTTTGTATCCTGAGACTTTGCTGAAGTTGCTTATCAGCTTAAGGAGATTTTGGACTGAGACAAAGGGGTTTTCTAAATATACAATCATGTCATCTGCAAACAGGGACAATTTGACTTCTTCTTTTCCTAACTGAATACCCTTTATTTCTTTCTCTTGCCTGATTGCCCTGGCCAGACATCCAACACTATGTTGAACAGGAGTGGTGAGAGAGGGCATCCCTGTCTTCTGCCAGTTTTCAAAGGGAATGCTTCCAGTTTTTGCCCATTCAGTATGATATTGGCTGTGGGTTTGTCATAAATAGCTCTTATTATTTTGAGATACGTTCCATCAATACCGAATTTATTGAGAGTTTTTAGCATGAAAGGCTGTTGAATTTTGTTAAAGGCCTTCTGCATCTATTGAGATAATCATGTGGTTTTTGTCTTTGGTTCTGTTTATATGCTGGATTACGTTTATTGATTTGCGTATGTTGAACCAGCCTTGCATCCCAGGGATGAAGCCCACTTGATCATGGTGGATAAGCTTTTTGATGTGCTGTTGGATTTGGTTTGCCAGTATTTTATTGAGGATTTTTGCATCGATGTTCATCAGGGATATTGGTCTAAAATTCTCTTTTTTTTGGATCTGTTCCTATTCTGCCATCTTGGGCGTGCCCCCCTCCACTGTTCTTAAGAACACACTTAGGACTGAAATTCTCTATATTCAGTTTCAAGTGAAGTCTGTTCCTCTGGGAAAAGATTAGAAGTTATTTATTTTAGGATCTACTTTTTTCCCAAGGAAAAATCTCTGAGCTGGGGCTCTGCAGCTGGGGGTAGGCACAATGGCAAGCTTTTTGCTGACTGTCATCCCCTGGTCTACTAGTTGAATGCTGTTGGAAGTGGGGAGGGACAGCAGCCTAAGGTGAAAGCCTAAGCAGCCTCCTGGCCTGCCTCTCCCAGACTCATAAGCCAGGGCAAGGGTGATCAGAGACCAAAGATTTTCAGTGCACAGCCTCCAAGGTAGAGCTTCCATTCCATGAGTAGAGGCTTCCAGAAGAAGGGAACACCCATTACCTCTTGACTCTACTCACCTAGGACTTAGCTCCAGCAACACGTAGCTGATGGCAGGATGAAAAATACCAAAGTCCTGCTCCTACTGGGAAGAAAGCCTTCCAACTGTGGTCTTGGGATAAAGAGAGCCTGCTGTTCTTGGTTGCAGTAGTGTAGAGTTCTGTCTTGCTGAGTTGTGAAGGTGGGGAAGGGAGCAGTCGGTTCAGAAACCATAGTCATCTTTCTTACCAAATTTTCATAGTGTAGGGAGGATAGTTTCTTCATTTGGTCATTAAATGCTTGGAGTTTTTATTTTATAGTTTTCACCAGTTTTTATTTGGAGTTTATCTTAATCCACTTGTATTGCTATAAAGGAATACCCACAGCTGGGTAATTTATAAAGAAAATAGGTTTATTTTGCTCATGGTTCTGTAGGCTGTACAAGCAGCATGTACGAGCATCTGCTTCTGGTGGGAGCCTCATGCTGCCTCCACTCAAAGCGGAAGGCAAAGGGGAGCCAACATGTCCAGAGATCACATTGTTACCAAGAAAAAGGGGCATTGCTGGCCTGATACGTTAGAAGCCAACACTATGACACTGTGGGTGTTTTTTGTTTTTGCTTTTGTTTTTGTTTTTAGAAAAGAACTGCTTTTTATTATAAATTGACTAGCAAGAAGACAGGAGTCCAGCTCAAATCTGTCTCCCTATGCTGGCTCTAAGGCAGTAATTTTATTAGTAAAGGTTCAAGGGGTAGATTCTGGGATCAGCAGGTGATTAGTAGAAAAGAGAAGGTCTGGAAAGTCCTCAGGGATGCGTGTTTATCTCTGCATGCTACCTCATGGGTCTCAAGTGCAAGTTTGGGAAGAATTAGTGTGAAATACGCAGTAGAAATTGGGCTGTGACATCAGTGAGCTCATTCCGTACAAACTGCAGTCAGCCATGTTGCTTCCAGCCAATTTCAACCGTTTTTTAATCTCACAAGCAGAGGAAGTTTTAGCATTTTAGCAAATTGTTCCTTATCTGCTATGTTGCAAACTCAAGAATTTCTGTTAGTCGTAGATTGTTTTTAACTCTTTGGGGCATTGTTTCAGCAACACAAGAGGAGCACCGGGAGAGGGAGGGGAGGGAAGTACCAGGCTCTTTTAAACAACCACCTCTCATGGGAACTAATAGAGTGAGAAATCACTCACCTCCTACCCTCAGGGAAGGCACTAATCTATTCATGAGGGATCCACCTCCATAGCACAAACACCTCCATTAGGCCCCTCCAACATTGGAGCTCCAATCTCAATACAAGGGTTGAAGGGAACAACATCCAGACTACAGCAGAGCTCCTCAGGCTGTCATGCTAGAAATAGCCTCTCTCCTCATCCATTGGAACAAGCAGTGTTCTGCCTCTGCTTGAAAACCACCTTCTTAGGGCAGGATATTCCATCTTTGGAAGCTGTAACTAAGATAATTCTTCCTTGTAGTAGGTGAAGCCAATTGATCCTGGTCCTTCCCCTGGGACCTACCAAAAACAGCTTAATCCTTCTGTTACAGTGCAGCCTTTCCAGTCCTTCATGTAGCTGAGGTCCTCAATCTCCAGCCCTCGGTGGTCCCTTGTCCAGGCAGAACATCCACAATCCATTTCCTCTATCTTCTCCACGCTATCATACCACATCTTGAGTATTACCATTGTACTTCAGGTGAGGTCATTTTAGAACAAAATGACGTTATCATCTTCCTTACTCTGGAATCTGTTTCTGTAAATGGGAACCAAAAGCACATTAACTTTTTTAGCAGCCACTTTGCATGGTTGATTAACAATTAACATACTGATATCAAACTCCCAATTCTGTTCACACATGCTATTGATGCATATACCCTTGGTTTCTGGAGCCAAGTGCCAGGCATTGCTTATATTGTTTCAGTTTCTGACCCTTGGGAATCATTTTTTCCTCCCAAGGATAGGGTTATTTTCCCTTTAAGCCATTGATAAAATATTTGTATATAAAAAAGCCAAGGTTGGTCGGGCGCGGTGGCTCACACCTGTAATCCCAGCACTTTGGGAGGCCGAGGCGGGCGGAACACCCGAGGTCAGGAGTTTGAGACGAGCCTGGCCAACATGGTGAAACCCTGTGTATACTGAAAAACACAAAAAATTAGCTGGACATGGTGGCATGCATCGGTAATCCCAGCTATTCGGGAGGCTGAGGTAGAAGAATCATTTGAACCTGGGAGGCGGAGGTTGCAGTGAGCCGAGGTCACGCCATTGCACTCCAGCCTGGTCAACAACAGCAAAACTCCATCTCAAAGGGAAAAAAAAAAAGCCAAGGATAGAGCCTTACAGCTCATCATCAGAGACTTAGCTAACATCATTTATTAGCTCCCATGCTAATGCAGCTGAGAGCTAATGGCTGTGGGTTTTGCACTTCTTAATATGACACTTCTGCTTGAGTAGTTGTCTGTTCCCACTCAGATTGTCATATGTGTGTCTTATTATGGGGCTGTGTGTGAGACCATCTCGGTGCCAGTAGTTCTCTATACTATCGTATGCCCTTTCTATATGGAAGGGAACTCCCTCAGCAAAACAGGAGTTCGCTCATGGCTACCATCTTCTTGGACGTTGAGATTATTGATCGAGTTACAAATGGGCCTTTCCCCTCCAACATGTTTCCTGATGAAGCTTTTAGGCACTTCCCACAATACATGGTAGTTATCTTCTTTCTCTTCAGTATGTGTGACAGAGCCACTAGCAGCCTGTCACTGTGCATTAAAACAAGTCAGGAGGCCGTTCTTAATTGTGCTGTGCTGAATTATCAGCCATTTGTAAAGGTCATGGGATTCGAACAGGGCTTCATAGATTGTACTGCTCTAATGTGTGTGATGTTTTCTGTCACTGCAGAGCGTAGCCTTCTGCCTGGACCTCTGTCCCAAATCAATTGTGCCACCCTGAAAGCTCCCACGTCTTCATATAGTATCAAACATTGGATTGGGCGTGTTCGGGAAACTGGGAATCTCCATTGGCTAACGCAGAAGGGAAGGAGGAGGAGATGAACATGGAATGTAGGCGGGGGCTTAGCGCAGTCTCTGCTGTGGCTGACAAGTCACTGCCTTGGGACTTTTATGTTTTGTTGTTTTCTACAAATATCCTAGGTGTGTTCTGGTTAGAATTTACATTTCTTCCATCACAATATTGAAATTTTGCTCCCTGGTTTTCCATGAAATATCAACTGATGGTGGGTATTATTCAAGACATAATAACACCTCCTTAAAAGAGAGCCCCTACTCTGTGTTGTCAAGCATCTGGATTGTGTTGTCTTCCTTCAGAGACTTTTGAGGTTTTTCTCTGGCAAGCTATTAATTACTATTAAATCAGCCACATATTTTTGAGGCTTATTTTGAAGTTCTACTAGGGCAGATCCCCAGAGTATCCCTTTCCCTAGTACATGCCCTGTAACAGTAATCTTTCTGGATTTTTTAAAGATCTTCCTGTACTGACAAAAGAATATGTAATTATGAAATGGCCACAGTATGCTGTGTGGCAAGACTCCAGGTTTGCACAGGACAGTGGCCCCAGGAAGGGGGTCAGTCTCACTGTCATCCATCTGTGTCCCTGTGCTGTCATTTTCATGCCTGTTTGTAACGGTCCTGCTCTCTGTCCTGGCATCTCGGGATAATGATGACTCGGGAAAATACCTCTGCTACATTGTGGGTGGCAGAATCCAGCTGTGATTTTTTAATGTTTGGGAATTTGAGCTTCCCCTGCCTGTGAGGCAGATACATTGAGATGGCCAACCCTTTCCAACCCTGTCAAGAAAACAGGAAGGCTGTCATGAATTTGACCAAGGAGCTACATTAGTTATCTAAGAATTCAAACTGTATTCTACATTTTTTTAATCCAAAATGTATAATGAGATGATCAGCTTTTGTCACCACAGATTTTCCCCCAAGCTGTTGCCTTTCAAAGCAGGTTGGGCAAGGAGTAGCCAAGTCTATGCAGGAACAGCATATGGGTTTCAAAGACTTTAAACCAATTGGGGGACATTTTCTTTTGTGAGGGAGCAAAACAGGTGACCAACACCAAACAGAAGATACTTAGGTTTCCTTATCTAATGACACAGCCTTCACCTAGTGATCACCTTATGATGGCACCACAAAGGATCCCGGGAGGCACTCGGGCAGATTCAGCATCAGCCCCTACAGACACAGACCAGGCAGCCCAGGGTGTCCACGAGAAGCCCTCGAAACTGTATACATTCAGAGCACCTTATGTTTGTCACTAACATGTCATAGTGGGCTTTAGGGTTAGACCCGTTATCAAGAGTTACCCTGTCTCTTACAAGCTGTATTTTAATATGTCTAAACTTCCGTTTCCTCACAGGTAAATTAGAGAAAATAATTTCTCCTTCAATGGGCTAATGTACACATTAAACATAAAAGTAGCTAGCAGAAGGCCAGAGACTAATGGACAACAGGAAATGAGCTTTCTCCATTTCCCTTCCCAGCCCTTTCCTCACAAGAAAGAGCCTTGTAAGGTAGGCTGTGCAGAGATTTTCCCCGTTTGTAGTTGAGATAACTGATATGAGGGATATCAACACAACTAATTAGTGTCAGAGCCAAGTTCAGACTTTTTTCTGTGATGGCAGAGGCATTCGTGAATGCCTAGTATGTACCCAAAACTGTCATTACGTTGTATGTGAAATGTCTCACTGCAGAACGAAGCTTAGTTCTTAACACTGGGCTTTGGTCTAGGCTTCCAAAGTCATTTTTAAGCAGAACACTAATAGCTAGCTATATTTATTTCCATTAGCTGCTCTCTCCTCTCTCCTGGGTCTTTTGTTTATACTTTATAGAATGATGGGATGAGTTTTGAAATGAAAGCAGAATCGTGAAGGATCCCCAGAAGGAGGGCAGGTGTCCATCAGTTTCACAGGAGCTTGATTAAGCAGATTGATCCAGGCGAGTCCTACACTGCTCACATAACCTTTTGGGGCCCTTGAAAGTGACTTAGTCAGCTGGGCATGGTGGCTCACGCCTGTAATGGCAGCACTTTGGAAGGCTGAGGCAGGCGGATCACCTGAGGTCAGGAGTTCAAGACCAGCCTGACTAATATGATGAAACCTCGTCTGTCCTAAAAATACAAAAATTAGCTGGGCATGGTGGCATGTGCCTGTAATCCCAGCTACTTGGGAGGCTGAGACAGGAGAATCACTTGAACCTGGGAGGCAGAGGTTGCAGTGAACCGAGATCGTGCCACAGCACTCCAGCCTGGGCAACAAGAGTGAAACTCCATGTCAAAAAAAAAAAAAAAAGAAAGTGACTTTCCTCAGGCTTGTTTCAGACCGCTACCAAGAGAATGGCAGATGAAAGGCACCTCTGGAACCGGGCTGTCCCAATTCAGATCTGGGCTCCACCACCAGCCAGAGTGACCTGGCATATCACTGAATCCCAGGACCTGAGTTTCTTCACCTGTAAAATAACAATAAGAAAAGTACCTACCTCGTAGGGTTTTTGAGATGATTAAATGAGATGATCCATGCGCAGTACTTGTGACAGTGGCTGGCACATGGTCATTACACGATCGATAAAGCGAGCTGCTGCATCGGGGAGGGAGGATTGTTCCTCTGTGTCACATCTGAGAAAACGTAAACCAGCGTTTTCCCCTGTGCTGTGAACGGCCACCATGTTGTTTCTTTTTAATTGTGGTATTGAAGGGCTTGGGTTTTTAAGGTTATTTTTCAGTTAGCCTTTCAGTCTGTCTCTGTGGCCTCAAGCACTCACCTCCCCTAGAGCTGGTCATTCTAGGGTCATGACCACTATAAAAGAATCTCCTGCAGAGACGTTCTGCCACATTTTCCCCTCCTCTCTCTAGGCAGCTTAGCAGCTTGTCTGCCTGTCGTATTATTTCATTACCTAATTCATTATTAGCTGTGACCTACTGAGAGTTTTGAGGCATTAGAGAATGAGGGGCTATGAGGAGTCAGGTTCAATCTGAGAGCAAACTGTGTTGTGGGTGGGAATTTAGAAAAAGTATTTCCTGTTTGCAGAGGGGAAGGAGGTATGTATGTGGCTTTTCCTTTATCTCTGAAGCCAAACTTTGATTTAGGCAAAACTTTTAAATATTAAGGACCTCCAGTGTGAAACAGCTTAAGTGGTGGCAAAAGACTGGCTGAGGCTATAACAGATATAGGGAAAGATTTGAAAGTGAGGTGGAGGGCATACAGGGAGAAAAGGGGGAAATATGCTTCTCATTCCACTCATCCTACTTCATCTCCACCTTCATTGCCACCAGAAAATTACAGAAGCGCCTGTAGGAGGCTTCTAGAATACCGAAAAGACATGATTGTGTTACGAATTATACAGAGTGGCCCGTGTCTCTCTCAATGATTTGATCCTCTCATGTGTTAGTGTGGAAAGATAATTAGGAAAGGAAATGTTAGGGTTTTGATTTCAGGATCTTAGTAGTTGTAGAGAGTAAGAAATGAACAAGCAGAGCTCAGACTTCTGTGACAGTCTGTGTCTTCCAGTATGATTTGGAAGGCTTCGTGTCCAATATCCCTAGGAGTAGAATCAGCCCTGTTCTTGAGAACTTGGTCTGTAAGGTGGCAGTGGATCATGGTTGTTTTCCTATATCAGAGCTTGATACGTTTGTTAAGAGGTCTGTGGCCAGGCACGGTGGCTCACGCCTGTAATCCCAGCACTTTGGGAGGCCGAGGCAGATGGACCACCTGAGGTCAGGAATTCAAGACCAGCCTGACCAACATGGTGAAACCCCATCTCTACTAAAAATAGAAAAAATAGCCAGGCGTGGTGGTGCGCACCTGTAATCCCAGCTACTGAGGAGGCTGAGGTAGGAGAATCGCTTGAACCTGGGAGGCTGAGGTTGCAGTGAGCTGAGATCATGTCTCTGCACTCCAGCCTGGGCGACAGAGCAAGACTCTGTCTCAAAAAAAAAAAGAAAAAAAGAGGTCTGTGGATCCTGAGAGCCCCGGTTTGTTTTCTTCCTTCTAGCTGATATGGTTACTGCTCCCACTTTCACCTCTGTGAGTCACTGAGCTTCGCACTGTGCTGGCAGCCGTGTTAACCCAACACGCCTCCCTGGGCTCTCAGAGACCATCAGGACCTCGCTTTCCACTGGATTTACTTTAATGCTGAGTACTACAAGGTCATTTCCAGGGTGGCCACTGTTTCTTCCTCTCACACTCGCTACAGTTTAATTTTTAGCTCTTAACACTGGACTTTGTTACATGGAAAGAAAGAAATTTGCTCTAACAGACAGCAGCAAATGCATTTTTCTGTCTTTCCAATTGGAAAATCACTCCTAACCAGTTTTATCCTGGGGGATTTAGTGGTCTGAGAATACTTTTATGTTTTTAGATGTGAACAGAGATTATGTTCATATTTAGTTGCTCCTCCTTTATTTTTTGTCTGACCCTAATTTGGCATCTGTAGATGGAAACTGTTATTTCTCTTCAGGGCTGCCATGTGTCTTTGTGACATTACCCCTAATTTGCTTCCGAATATGCAATAAAAGATAAAAGCCATGATTAGGCTCAGTATACATTACTAATTTTCTTGAACTTTCCATGCCCTAAATGCCTGTTAATCTCGTGGTGCCCACGTCTTCCCTGGATGGTGGAGTGTGGCCGGGGTGGCATGCCCTTTAATCAGTTGGAACATAGACTCAGAGGAGAGATGTGACCTCCTCAGGTTATACAGGGAGCAGGTAACAGGATTGGAGCCCATGTTTCCTGATTTCATCCCACTGTTCTTTCTAGGGGGCACTTCTCTCTGGGAGTATAAACAACACAATCACAGTAATTACTGCCATTGATTGAGCATCAAATAGATGCTAAGCCCATATATGATGTCTAATTTTCACAACAATTCTGCAAAGTAGAGTTTTATAGATAAAGAAACTGAGACTGAGAGAAGCTAAATTCCTTGCCTAAAGCCACTCACCTAGTCTTGGGCAGAGTCCAGATTGAGCCCAAGTGTGTCAGAAGCCCTGCCCTGTGTTCTTACTGCATGGCAGAGGGTTGGTCACAACTCCAGTGATAAATAGTAAGAAATCGGAAATCTGCATGTCAGCCCTCCCATCCCTTCATGTGATAGCAGATGATGACTCTGTGGCTGCTCTGTGCAGCACAGTACTGGGCACTGGTGAGCAAGACAGACAGGGAGCTGACCGTAGCAGCTCTCATTTCCATGAAGCTTTCCCTCTCGCTCCGCATACCCACTCCTGCACATCCCCCAGCCTCCTTCATTACCCAGTTTTGCCTGTGCATGATGCTCTGATGCCCCCTTCCTTTCTGTTTCTGTAGCCACATCAGGACAAGGGCCACATGACGTTGTCCCCTGGAGACCGGCCCTGTGCGTGGTACCTGTGGGCCTTCCTGTGCTCTCTAGTTAGTAGTGCTCAGTGAGAACCTGCAGAGTCCCGTGCATCTACTATGTGTTCTGCGTGCATTACCTTCTTGAATCTTCATAGCCACTTTATGTGGTATAGCTATAGTCATTATCCCCATGTGAGCAAAAACAAACAAGCAAGCAAAAAGTACCCACCTCAGAGAACTTGCCTAAGATTGTGCTGCTCATAATTGTTAAAGCCAGGGTTTGGGCTTAGGCTGATGAACTCTGGAGTGCAGGCTCTTACCCACCAACCTGTACAGTGCAGACGCTTGGGACAGGTTCATAATATAGGGCAAAGAAAAATGTCTTTCAACTAATCTTATACATAAACAAAAACGCTTCTGAAATCAACTTTTAACTATGGGTATCTCTGAATTGTAAGAAAAGCTAGTGTGTACTGAACCCTCGCCTGGTTCTAGGCAGGCGACACTTTAAATATATATCTCATTTAATTTTTGGTAATCTCAAAAGGTAAGCATTACCCCTTCCTTCCCACAGGTGAGGCAGCTGAGGTTTAGAGAAGTGAGGTGACTTGCCTAAAGTTACATAGCAGGTTACTGTCAGAACTAGTATCCAGATTCTCCTCTGACTCCAAAACCTATGGCCGCCTCCCCCAGGATTCCATTTCTTCTCTCTGCATGTGAGTTGGATCAGGTCCACTGAGAGAAAAACCACAGTTTGGCAGGTCCCACCACAGTAACAGGTGGAACAAAACAAGGCTGCTGTAAGAGCAGGCTAGACCGGCCCTTTTCCCAAAAGCAGCAGATGAATCTTGCAACCCCATAGGTAGCTACCAGCTTTATAATGAAACAGGGAGAGGATGAGATTTTTAAATGACAGTGCATCTCCTGTTACCAAGACAGAGAAAAGGGGTATCTTTGCTGGCCATGTGAAGTGATGGACATGGGAATGCAAGGCTGGAAGGAACTAACTAGCTCTGCATAGTGATACCAAAGAGGGATCAAGAAACCTGAAAGGAACCTGTACATACGGGACATTTGGAGACTCCATTGGGAAAAGGGTCCACAGACAGGTCAACCTGCAGCCACACACCAAGGAGAGTTCTTAGGGGACGTGCCAATTTCTAACTCATGTTCAGTATATATGTCACTTAATTGCTGGTAGCATGGATTGTTTTCAGAAGAATGAAGGAAGCACCATATTCTGCTTCAGCATCGTGTAGAGCACATTCAGAGGCTGCCTAGCCACATGATGTTGTTAATCGTATCGGTTTTTATTCTTCAGGGAACCTCAGAACCTATTCTGGATCCACAGCAAATCCAAGCATTTGATCAGCTTTGCCGTCTCTACCGAGGAAGTTCTAGGGTAATGTTTGTGTGGTTGTTTATATTTTCATTTCCCTATTTATAATTTACTGCTTTAGAAAGGCAGTGTCTTGGAACCTCCCTCTAGCCTCCTCCTAACCTGGAAGGTGCCCTGGCATCCCTGTTATGGCTACATGGACAACAGACCCTGGCCCTAGGGAGCACTCCGAGCTTGGCAAAGAGAGCAAAGGAAGTGGAAAGCTGTCTGTCCCTTACCTACCATGACCTGTGAGGACACAGAAGGGCTTCTGTGTTTGACCTCCCTCCAGAGAGAGCAGGCCAGAAGGCTGATCCCAGGAGGGCTTTGCTTAGGATATGGATAGGTGCCCAATCTGTCCGAAGCCCTAGACCCTCCTGGGCATCTGCATTGGTTGAATTCGTTTTGGCCATGAAAGACAAATGCAAAGTAGTAGTGGTTTAAGCAAGAGAGAAGTGTAACTGCAGCCAGCCAGGGCACATCCACGCACCTCCCTCCAGCTTTCGTGTGTCTTGTGCTCTGCCTTCCTTAGCACGTGACTTAAACTTCTGTGGTTCAACCTGGTTGCTTCCACTTATCTCCACTGTCTAGAATTTAGACCCATGACCATGCCTCACTGCAATGACTGGGAAAATTGGATTTTATTCCAAAAGACCTCAGGCTACAATTCTTGGTCTACTCTAACTGGGGAAGAAGAGCACAGACTGGAGGGCTTCTAGCAGTCGCTGCCACCACATCAGACCAGGTGTCCCCCAGGCACTTCAGAAACATACTCATCGCTTTCTCAACCTGTTCTTTGCACCTGGTGCCTGCCTCAGGAACAACACCTCTGTCTTCCAGCCACCCAGAGCAGAGACCTGGCAGCACTAGGCTCACCCCTCCCCTTCCTTCCACCCAACTGGGGACATCCTGTGGGATCTTCTCTACTAATCCCCTTTTGCCACTACACCCAGTGGGGCCGCCTCATCACTCACGGAAGCCACTGCAGGTCTTCTGATTGGCTAGAAACCCTTCTGTCCCTTCTCCATGCTGCTGCCTGGCCACCCTTTCTAAACCCAAATGTGTCATACCCTTGTTTACGACACATTCTGGATCTCCACCACCTAAAGAATGAGTCCAAACCCTAGCATCTCCACTCCCCAGATCACACCTCAATTCTAGCTGGTCCCATTTGTTTCTGAGCTTATCTCAAGCTTGTGCAAACTGCTGTGTCCTCTGCTTCTCTACCTGGGCCCCCTTCACGCACTCCCCATTCTTAGGCAGAACCTACTAGGTTACTTGGCAGCCAGAGAAAAAAGTGGTGTTCCTTCTTTGAGAGTTGGTCTGGGCAGAGGTTGTTATTCCAGGAAGCTTCTCCAGGGGTCTCCTGGATGCAGTCCAGCAGCTTTATTGAACTGGCCTCACCCCATCCCTTTCCAGCCTCAGCCAAGCTCTGCCCCAAGAGTTGGGTTTCTGGGGCCTTCCAAGGAGGTTCTTCTGCTTCAAACTGTTGAACTCTGATTTAGGGCTCATTGATTTCCAGATCACAAAGTTACCAAAGTAGAACACAAAAATACCTCTTTTCCTGGGAAATATATATATATATATTTTGCAATTGATCTTCCCACCTCACAGTGTCAGAATGTGAAAGCATTGAGTTGAGCATCTGTTGCCCATTCTGTTCAAGGCATCGTACATAACAGTCATTGCAGAGAACGTCGCAGGCTGATGGGCAACTGAGAGGGTTATGGAAGAAAGGAAATGGCACAAAGTGGACTCGGACAGAGCAAGGGACATCTCTTGGCCCCTGGCGTATTGCTTGAGTGGGCCTGCTCAGTAACTTGCAGTTAGAGCTTGAGTCAGAGTTACTGAGTTGTAAATGACACCATACATGTGTCTCTGGCCAGGACCTGGATTACTTGTGATAAATTGACACTTAGAACTTTGGGGCCTTTAGCTGTCTTCCCAGTTACCACAGCCACTGGTACTGAGTTTTCCACAGAAGTGACACATGGACACATGTGAACTTGTGCCAACGTTGCCTGTGAGGGAAAAACCCTTTGCCAGAGGTCGGAGGCACCTCAAAGACATGGTGCCTGGCGGGTGAATCCCACATCGCTACTCACTGCTGGTGACCGAGGGCAAGTCACTTCTCAGGCCGCAGAGTTTCTGCCCCAGAGGTATGTTGTGAAGGATGAGAAATAACACACGTCAAGGACCTAGCAAAGTACCTATCATGGAAAGACACTTGATGCAGTCACGAGAGGCTGTTAGACATCCCCTCGGACTCCTGGCGTGTTTAGTAGACACAGACAGGGCTGCCCTGAGGAGTCTGATGGCCCGCTTGTCTCAGCTGTGAGCTCTCCATGGGCCAGGCTTTCACTGGCCTCCATGTGAGCCTGCGCAGGGTCCCTTAGAGTATTGGTAGTGGGACATGGTGGCCCGTCCCACAGGTCCCAACTGCTGTTATTAGGGACCGTATTGACCTGGGCTTGTGGGGTGGAAGTTAACTCACAAGGTTCTGGGAAGCAACAGGCAAAGACCCTAATCAGTCAGGAAGTCTAAGGACCTTGGGTGTAGAATTCTTATCTCCTCTGACCTTCAGGGGTACCTCAAGAGCCAGGCTGCCAGCTCCCCGCTTTTGCAGAAAGCCTCTTTAGGTGAAAGGGATGGTCCCCCCGTGGGGCAGAGTGCTAGCATCCCAACAGGCCGACATTAGCATCTCCTCCTACCCTTCTATCCTCCTCGACAGGTCTTCCAGAATTGAGCCACTGACAGAACGAGGGTACTGCTAATGTCATTGGTGGGAATAAGGAAGCTGGGAGCAGGGAGGACTTGCTTGAAGGAGAAGGTAGAATCCAGGGGTTCCACTCTGGAGCCCCTGAGTTTGAGTTGGCAGAAGAGAGGTCAGAGTCAGCGGTCATAATTAGTCATTCACCCCCAAGGAGAGTGCACCAAGGTGGAGAGCCTGGAATGAGCAGAGCTGAGAACAAGCTCCTCAGCACAGGGCACATCCACAGGGAGAGAAGGGCGGCAGCAGGGGCAGCTGGAGGAGCCCTCAGCGCAGGGCCAGCCCAGGGTGGGAGAGCTCTCCAGTGCCAGGGAGAGCACAGTTTGTGTGTCCTTGGGAGCGAACCAGTCCAGTCTCATTATTGAATGAGGAAATTAAGGCCCCAAAGTCACACTGCTAGTTTGTGATATATGGACCTAAGATCCAGACCGTGCATGTTACTATTCCTGCAACATAGCACTGTCTCTCATGTACCTGAAGCAGTGGATTCAGGAGCCTCTCTTCCCTCTGCTCTCCACAAACCTTAGCTGATGTGTGTCCTTCCTTTGCAGCTGGCTCTTCTCACAGAACTCTCCCAGAATCGCAGCAGCGAGAGCTATAGGCCATTCAGTGGCTCGCAGAGTGCTCCTGCTTTCAATAGCATCTTCCAGAATGAGAACTTCCAGCTGCAGCTCATTCCCCCACCTGTGACTGAGGATTGATGACTCCGTGGAGCCTAGCCCAGGAGAACCAGAGATGATCCCAAGGCCGCTGGAGAGAGACCCCGCCTCTGGTGGGCTTGGCCTCCACCGCCTCCCACGCTTCTGAGAAGAGGTTCCAAATTGGGATCCTGTGCCCAGAGCGTCCACAGCACCATTCCCAGCGTAGACTCCCAGTCTTCTCCACATTGTTGTCATGGCGTCAGTTCACCAGACTCGTTGATTTTGTTTTGCCTGTTAAGCAAAGGAATGTCACATACCTCTGTCCAGCTTTTTAGGAAACACATTTTGCCTATTGGGACTTTTTCCATTTCCCCTGAAGCCTAGAAAGTAGATGGAACTCACACAAATGGCATTCCAGAGTCTGCTGTACTCCGTCTCCTCCAGCTGCTGGATAATACAGAGGAACTTCAACTTCTACAGGGAACAGTGGTTGGCCAGGCTGCAGTATAACTGAAACATGCCTTGGAGAGAGCAGAGACACTGTGGGGGCCAGGGCCATCTCCCTTTTAATGTGTTCGTGTTAAAACCTATTTGAGTATAAGACTTGCCCTTTCTAACAATAAATGCTCTGTGTTTAAGTTCTGCAGGTCTCCTGGCTGGCTGGCTTAGTCTGTCAAGTCATGGAGGACATTTAGAGCCCTGTTGTCACAATTTTATTAGCTCAAAGTCAGGAATCCTGACTATGACAACCCTCCTTAATTCAGATAAGCAGCTCCATCGTCAACTCTATTCAGAGCAGCCCAGCCACCCAAATGCTCCTGTGACAGGGGCTGGGCTGCCAACGAGAATAGTACTTAACTCAGTTTTTGGCTATAGGACTTCATGTATCATTGAACCAACCACCACAGGAGGTCACCACACCCAGAGACCTAGGTTTCCACCTTACATACTCAGATGATCCTTTTCTCAGCGCACTGGAATGATTAGGCTCTCATGGACTGATACTAACCAAACCCACAGGAAATAGATACATAAACTAGATACAATTTTTTTTTATTATTTTATTTTATTTTTTGAGACAATTTCACGCTTGCTGCTCAGGCTGGAGTGCAGTGGTGCTGTCTCGGCTCACTGCAACCTCCGCCTCCCAGGTTCAAGTGATTCTCTTGCCTCAGCCTCCCGAGTAGCTGGGATTACACCCAGCCACCACGCCCAGCTAATTTTTTAATTTTTAGTAGAGATAGGGTTTCACCATGTTGGCCAGGCTGGGCTCAAATTCCTGATCTCAGGTTATCCACCTGCCTTGGCCTCCCAAAGTGCTGGGATTACAGGCATGAGCCACTGCACCTAGCCAATACAAATTTTTAACCCTTAAATAGAAAATAGATCTTGTTTCTGCCATGTACTACCTATAATCAACAATCAGTTAACCTCTCTAATCCTCTGTTTCTTTATAAACAGAACTGTTATGAAGATGAAACAATACATGTAAATGTTTGCTGTGTGCCATTCAGGCACATGGCAAATACCCCAGAAATGCAAGCTTAGCTTTTATTATATAACTTCTCCCAAGACCTGGGCTACAAGGGTACTGCTTCCTGATGAAGGTGCCAGGATATAAAATTGAGGGAAGTGGTTAAACCATTAAGTCGTCACTGTTTGGATGCCTGCCACAGCCAAATGACAGTCTCAAGCCGTTTACAGGTGAGAAAGCTGAGGCTCAGAGGTGATAAGTAATTTCACCAAGGTATCATACCGAAGAGCTAGCAGAGCAGGCGGAATTCGGAGCTGTGATTCCAGAGCCAGTGATGCTTCCTGCCCCAAGTTATGTATCAAAAGATTTCTCATTGAGCCTAAAATTAAGGCCAAAGGAACTTGATATTCTCAAAGCAAAACTCAGTTATTCCCCTTCATCTTTTATAGTGTAAAGAACTAAGGCAAAAGGAGTATTCAGTATAAAAATGTAAATTGTGACATCAAAAACATGAAATGTATCTGGGAGGGGTGAAGTAAAAGCAGAACTTTATGCAATCAAAATAAAGTTGTAATAAATTTAAAATAGCCTGTTACAAACTAAGATGTTGGCCGGGCACAGTGGCTCACACTTGTAATCCTAGCACTTTGGGAGGCCAAGGAGGGCGGATCATGAGGTCAGGAGTTCAATACCAGCCTGGCCAAATGGTGAAACCCTGTCTCTACTAAAAATACAAAAATTAGCTGGGAATGGTGGTGCGTGCCTGTAATCCCAACTACGTGGGAGACTGCGGCAGAAGAATCGCTTGAACCAGGACCTGGGAGGCAAGGGATGCAGTGAGCCGAGGTCGTGCCACTGCACTCCAGCCTGGGGTACAGAGCGAGATTCCATCTCAAAAAAATAAATAAGATGATTTATGTAAGCTTCATGGTAGCCACAAAATAAGAAATTAGGTAGATAAAAAGTATACCATTAGAGAAAATCATCTAATCAGAAAGAAAGCAAGAGAGGAAGAAAGGAACAAAGGATCTACAAAACAATGAACAAAATTGCAGTGATAAGTCGGCAGGAGAATGGCGTGAACCCAGGAGGCGGAGCTTGCAGTGAGCCGAGATCGCGCCACTGCACTCCAGCCTGGGCAACAGCGTGAGACTCCGTCTCAAAAAAAAAAAAAAAGATAAGTCCTTACCTATCAATAATTACCTTGAATGTGAATAGATTAGATTTGCCAATCAAAAGAGAGTGGCTGATTGGATTAAACATAAGATCCAACTATATGCCACCTAAAAGAGACTTAATTCACCTTTAAAGACACACGTAGCTTGAAAATTAAAGATGGAAAAAGATACTCTGTGCAAAGGAAACCAAAAGAGAGCAGGAGTAGCTGTACTTCGATAAAATAGACTTTAAGCCAAAAACTGTCAAGTGAGACAAAGTTATATAATAATAAAGGGATGGATTCATGAAGAACATATAACAGTTGTAAATATATATGCATCCATTATCAGAGCACCCAAATCTATAAAGCAAATATTAATAGATCTGAAGAGAGAAACTGAAATACAATAATAGGGGACTTCAACAAGGGACACATTTTCCAGACAGAGAATCAGTAAACACTGGACTTGAATTACACATTAGACCAAATGGACCTAACAAACATACACAGAACATTCCATTCAACAGCATGAGAATACACATTTTTCTCAAGTGCACATTGAACATTCTCCTGGATAGACCATATTTAGGCCACAAAGCAAGTCTTAACAAATTTTAAGATTGAAAATCATATTTTTTCTGACCACAATGGTATGAAACTAGAAATCAGTAATAGGAATTTTAAGAAATTCAGAAATCTGTGGAAATTAAACAACATGTTCCTAAACAACCAATGGGTCAAAGAAGAAATAGGAAAATTTAAAAATATCTGGAGACAAATGAAGATGGAAACATCCCATAAAAATATCATTTATGGTATGTGGGGCAAAAGCAGTTCTAAGAGGAAAGTTTATAGCAATGAAGTCCTACATCAAGAAAGAAGAAAAACTCCAAATAACCTATTGGCATAGCAACTTAAGGAACTATAAAAAGAACAGACTAAGCCTAGAGTTAGTTAAAGGAAGAAAATAATAAATACCAAAGCAGAAATAAATGAAATAGAGACTAGAACTAGAAAAATAATTTTAAAAAATCAGTGAAATTAAGAGGGTTTTGTTTGAGACAGGCTCTTCCTTTGTCACCCAGACTGGAGTGCAGTGGCACAATCACTGCTCACTGCAGCCTCTCCCTTCTGGGCTCAAGGGTTCCTCCCTCAGCCTCCCAAGCAGCTAGAACTACAGGGGCATGGTACCATGCCCAGCTACTGTTTTTTGTTTTGTTTTGTTTCATTTTGGATGAGGCAGGGTCTCACTGTGTTACCCAGGCTGGTCTCAAAAAACTCCTGGCTCAAGTGATCCTCCCACCTCGGCCTCCCAAAGTATTGAGATTACAGGTGTGGACCACTGTGCCTGGCCAAGAGTTGGTTTTTTGGAAGGATAAACAAAATCAATAAACCTTTAACTAGACTAAAAACAAGAAGACTCAAAATCAGAAATGAAAGATAAGACATTACAGCTGTAAGAAGGATCATAATAGATGACTGTGGACAAGCATACGTGAACAAATCGGATAGCCTAGGAAAAATAGATAAATTCCAAGACACGTATACCACCTACCAAGACTAAATCATGAAGAAATAGAAAACCCAAACAGAACAATAATAAATAATTAGATGGTATCAGTAATTTAAGTCTCCCAACAAAGGGAAGTCCAGAACCAAATGGCTTCTCCACTGAGTTCTACCTACCATTTATAAAATAATTAGTACCAATTCTTTTCAAACTATTACAAAAAATTGAAGTGGAGGAAACTCTTCCTAACTCATAAAGCCAGCCTAAACCTCACACCAAAACCAGCAAGGACTCTATAAAAAGAAGAAAATTATAGGCCAATATCCCTCATGAACATAGCTGCAAATATCCTCAACAAAATACTAGTTAAGTAGGCTGGGCATGGTGGCTCATGCCTGTAATCCCAGCACTTTGGGAGGCCAACACAGGTGGATTGTCTGAGGTCAGGAGTTCGAGACCAGCCTGGCCTGTAACATGGTGAAACCCTGTCTCTACTAAAAATACAAAAATTAGCTGGGCATGGTGGCGCATGCCTGTAGTCCCATCTACTTGGGAGGCTGAAGCAGGAGAATCGCTTGAACCTGAGAGGTGGAAGTTACAGTGAGCCAAGACTGCATCACTGCACTCCAGCCTGGGTGACAGAGTGAGATTCTGTCTCAAAAAAAAAAAAAATCCAACAATACATCAAAAAGATTATAAAGATAATACACCATGATCAAGTAGGATGTATCACAGGAATACAAGGATGGCTCAGCATATGCCGATCAATAAACATGATACGTGACATCAATAGCATGAAAGACAAAAACTATATGATCATCTCAATACCTGCAGAAAAATCATTTGATGAAATTCAGTATCCCTTCATGATTAAAAAAAAAAAAAAAAAAAAAAAAAAAAAAAAAAAAACTCTCAATAAGTTAGGTATAGAAAGAAAGTACCTCAACACAATTAAGGACGTGTATGGCAGACTCACAGCTAACATCATACTGAACAAGGAAAGACTGAAAGCTTTTCCTCCAAGAAATGGAACAAGACAGGGATGCTTACTCTTACTACTCTTATTCAACATAGTATGGAAGTCCTATCCAGAGCAGTCAGGCAAGAGAAAAGAGGAAGTCAAATTGTCACTCTTTGCAGACAACACAATCTTACAAATAGAAAAACCTAAAGACTCTAGCAAAAAAACTCATAGAACTGATAAATGAATTCAGTAAAGTTGCAGGATACAATATCAACAGCAAAAATCAGTAGTGTTTCTCTACACGAATAACAAACTAGCTGAAAAATAAATCAGGACAATCCCATTTACAACAGCTACAAAAAATAAAAACAATCTAGGAATAAATTTAACCAAGGAGGTGACAGGTCTCTACAAGGAAAACTAGAAAACACTGATTAAAGAAATTGGAGGTCAGGTGCAGTGGTGGCTCATGTCTGTAATCCCAGCACTTCGGGAGGCCGAGGTGGGAGGATCACTTGAGCTCACAAGTTTAAGACCAGCCTGGGCAAATGGCAAAACCTAATTTCTACCAAAAACACAAAAATTAGCCAGGCATGGTGGCATACCCCTGTTGTCCCAGCTAAAAGCGAGGCAGAGGTGGGAGGATGGCTTAAGCCTAGGAGGTGGAGATTGTAGTGAGCTGAGATGGCACCACTGCACTCCAGCCTGGGTGATAGAGCCAGACCTTGTATCAGGGGGGAAAATGAAAAAATAGAAAGAAAGAGAAAGAAAAAACAAAAAAAGTAAAAGGAAGGAAGGAAGGAAGAAAGATACAGAGAAAAAAGAAAAAGAAAAGAAGTTGGAGAAGACACAAATAGACATCCCATGATCATGGACTACAAGAATTAACATTTCTAAAATGACCATATTACCCAAAGCAATCTACAGATTCAATGCAGGCCCTATCAAAATACCAATGTCATTCTTCATTGAAATAGGAAAAAAAAATCTTAATATGTGTATGGGACACAAAAGACCCTGAATAGCCAAAGCAATTCTGTGCAAAAAGAACAAAGTTGGGGACTCACACTACCAGACTTCAGAATATTCTACAAAGCTATAGTAACCAAAACACCATGGCACTGGCATAAGAATACACATAGACTGAATAGAGAACCTAGAAATCAATCCATGTATATGCAGCCAACTGATTTTTGACAAAGACACCACATACACTTATTGGGAAGGACACCCTCTTCAGTAAATGGTGCTGGGAAAACTGGATAGTCATATGTAGAAGAAAGAAACTAGACCCCACCCCTCTATATAAAAGTCAACTCAAAACAGATCAAAGACCTAAATGTAAGACCCAAAACTATAAAACTACTAGAAGAAAACATAGGAGAAACACTTCAGGACATTGATCTGAGAATAGATTTTATGACTCACAGGCAACAAAAGCAAAAATAAATAGGATTATTTCAAACTAAAAAGTTTTTGCACAGCAAAGGAAAAAATCAATAGAGTGAAAAGACAGCCTACAGAATGGAAGAAAATATTTGCCAACTGTTCATCCAACAGGAGTTTAATATCTATATCCAGAATATACAGGCCAGGTGTAGTGGCTGACACCTGTAATCCCGGCACTTTGGGACGCTGAGGTGGGTGGATCACTTGAGTCCAGGATTTTGAGACCAATATGGTGAAACCCTGTCTCTACAAAAAAAATACAAAAAGTTATCCAGGCATTGTGGTGTGCCCCTGAAATCCCAGCTATTCAGAAGGCTGAGGTGGGCAGATCACCTGAGCCTAGAAGGTTGAGGCTGCAGTGGGCCATGATCATGCATGCCACTGCACTCCAGCCTGGGTGACACGGTGAGGCCCTGCATCAAAAAAAAAAAAAAAGAAAGAAAAAGAAAAAGGGAAAGAGAGAGAGAGAGAGACAAAGAAGAAAAGAAAGTAAATAAAGAATATACAAGAAACTCAAACATGTCAACAGAAAAAAAATTTTTTTTGTAATGAGCAAATAATGTGAACAGGGATTTCTCAAAAGACATCTATAGCCACAGATAGATGATGAAATGCTCAATATCACTAATGATCAGGGAAATGCAAATCAAAACCACAGTGTGGTATCATCTCACTCCAGGATGGCTATGATCAAAAAGACAAAAAATATAAAATGCTGGCAAGGAAAGATGTGGAGAAAAGGGAACTCTTATATACTGTTGGTGGGGTTGTAAACTAGCACAGCCATTATGGAGAACAGTATAGAGCTTCCTCAAAAATTACAAATAGAACTATCATATGATCCTGCAATCCCACAATGTGGCACTTATCCAAAGGAAAGGAAATCAGTATATTGAAGAGACATCTGCACCCCGATGTTTATTGCAGCATTATTAGCAATAGCCAAGATATGAAATCAACCTTAGGTGTCCAACAACAGAGGAATGGATAAAGAAAATGTGGTATATATGCACAATGGAATATTAACCATGAAAAAGAATGAAATCCTGTGATTTACAGCAACACAGATGGAGCTAGAAGACATTATGTTAAGTGAAATAAGCCAGGAACAGAATGTTTAACACTGCATGTTCTCACTCATATGTGGAAGCTAAAAAAGTTGATCTCATAGAAGTAAAAAGTAGAACAGAAAATACCAGAGACTGGGAAGGGCAGGGGGAAGAGGGGAATAGGGAGAGATTTTTTTAAAGGATACAAAATAAATAACAGGAGGAAAAATTTCCAGTGTTCAGCACCACTGTAGGATGACTATAGTTAATAATATAGTCTCAGATAGCTACAAGAAGGATATTGGATGTTCCCAAAACAAAGAAATGATAAATGTTTGAGATGATGCTTATGCTAATTACCCTGATTAGATCCTTGCACATTATATGTATTGAAATATTACTATGTACCTGATATGGTTTAGCTCTGTTTCCCCACCCAAATCTCATGTTGAATTATAATCCCCAGTGTTGGGGGAAGGACGTGGTGGGAGGTGACTGTATCATGGGCACGGATTCCCCCCTTGCTGTTGTGATAGTTCTCACAAGATCTGGTTGTTTAAAAGTGTGTAGCACTTCCCTGTTCACGCTCTCTCCTGCCGCCATGTGAGGAAGTTGCTTGCTTCCCCTTTGCCCTTCTGCCATGATCGTAAGTTTCCTGAGGCTTCCCAGCCACGCTTCCTGTAAAGCCTGCAGAACTGTGAGTCAATTAAACTTCTTTTTTTTTCATAAAGTACCCAGTCTCAGGTAGTTCTTTATAGCAATGTGAGAACAGACTAATACAGAAAATTGGTACTGGAGAAGTGGGGCATTGCTATAAAGATACCTGAAAATGTGGAAGGAACTTTGGAATTAGGTAACAGACAGAGGTTGGAACAGTTTAGAGGGCTCAGAAGAAGAAAGGAAGATGAGGGAAAGTTTGGAATTTCCTAGAGACGTGTTGAATGGTTTTGACCAAAATGCTGATGGTGATATAGACAATGAAATCCAGGCTAAGTGGTCTCAGATGGAGATGAGGAACTTACTGGGAACTAGAGCAAAGGTCACCTCAAAAGTGACTTTCTGTGCTTTAGCAAAGAGACTGGCAGCATTGTGTCCCTAACCTAGGTATCTGTGGAACTTTGAACTTGAGAGAGATGATTTAGGGTATCTGGCAGAAGAAATTTGTAAACAGCATAGTGTTCAAAATGTGGACTGGTTGCTTCTAAATGCCTGTTCTCATTTGCATAACCAAAAATAGCTTGCATTTAAAAGGGAAGCAAAGCATAAACGTTTGGAAAATTTGCAGCCTGACCATGTGGTGGAAAAGAAAAACCCATTTTCTGGAGAGAAATTCAAGCCAGCTGCAGAAATTTGCATAAGTAAAGAGGAACTGAAGTTAATAGCCAAGACAATAGGGAAAATGTATCTAGGGCATTTCAGAGACCTTCACAGCAGCCCCTCCCATCACAGGCCTGGAGGCCTAGGAGGGAAAAATGGTTTCCAGAGCCAGGCCCAGGGACTCCTGCTCTGTGCGGCCTCAGGACATGGTGCCCTGCATCCCAGCTGCTCCAGCCATGGCTAAAAGGGGCCAAGGTACAGCTTGGGCTGTTTCTTCAGAGGGTGCAAGCCCCAAGCCTTGGTATCTTTCATGTGGTATTGGGCCTGTGGGTGTGCAGAAGTCAAGAGTTGAGGCTTAGGACCCTCCACCTAGATATCAGAGGACATATGGAAACACCTGGATGTCCAGGCAGAAGTCTGTTGCAGGGGTGAGGCCCTCATGGAGAACCTCTACTGGGGCAGTACAGAGGGGAAATATGGGGTTGGAGCCCCCACACAGAGTCCCCACTGGGGTACTGACTACTGGAGCTGTGAGAAGGCCACCATCCTCCAGACCCCAGAATGGTAGATCCACCAACAGCTTACACCATCTGGAAAAGCCACAGGTACTCAATACCAGCCCACAAAAGCAGCCACAGGGGTGGAGCTGCCTAAGGCCGTAAGCGCCCACCCCTTGCATCAGTGTGTCTTGGATATGAGACATGGAGTCAAAGGAGATTGTTTTGGAGCTTTAAGATTTAATGACTGCCTGTTGGGTTTTGGGCTTTCATGGGGCCTGTAGCCCCTTTGTTTTGGCCAATTCCTCCTTTTTGATGGGAGCATTTACCTAATGTCTGCACTCCTGCTGTATCTTGGAAGTAACTAACTTGTTTTTTATTTTAAAGGATCATAGGCGGAAGGGACTTGCCTTGACTCAAATGAGACTTTGGACTTGGACTTCTGAGTTAATGCTGGAATGAGTTAAGACTTTGGGGGACTGTTGGGAAAGCATGATTGGTTTTGAAATGTGAGAAGGACATGAGATTTGGGAGGGGCCAGGAGCAGAATGATATGGTTTGGCTCTGTGTCCCCACTGAAATCTCATGTTGAATTGTAATCCCCAGTGTTGGGGGAGGCACCTGGCAGGAGGTAATTGGATCATGGGGGTGGATTTCCCTCTCGCTGTTCTTGTGATAGTGAGTTCTCACAAGATCTGTTTAAGTGTGTATCACTTCCCCCTTTGATCTCTTTCTCCTGCAACCATGTGAAGAAGTTGCCTGCTTCCCCTTAGCCCTTCCGCCATGATTGTAAGTTTCTTGAGGCCTCCCAGCCTGTGGAACTGTGAGCCAATTAAACCTCTTTTCTTCATAAATTACCCAGTCTCAGATAGTTCTTTATAGCAGTTTGAGAAGGGATTAATACAGTACTCCATCAATGTGTATAATTATATGTCAATTGAAATTTTTTTAAAAAAGATTACAACTTTCATATGGGTTGTGCATCTGCTAGTGCTCTGCTCTCTCTCTCTCTCTCAATCTCTTTCTGCCTCCCCCACCTCCCCCTCCCTCCCCCTCTCTCTTTCCCTCCCTCCTCTTCTTAACTCACTCAGGAGGAAGCCAGTTGCCATTTTGTGAGCAACCCAGTGTACAGGCTCATAAGGGAAAAACCGAAGCTTCTTGCCAACAACCACAAGTACGCTTGGAAGCAGATCCTGCAGTCCCAATCAAACATCTAAGTGACTGGTGCCCCAGTTAACAGCTTGACTGGAATCTCATGAGAGAGGTTCTGAGCCAGAATCACTCAGCTAAGATGTTCCCAAATTCCTGAATTCTGAAAGCTGTATGAGATAATACATGTTTATTGTTATTTTAAGCAACAGAGTTTGGGAGTAATTTATTATGTAGCAATACACAATATTGTTTGCTTCCTAGGGAAAAAGAAAACAAAGCTCTAGGCATCACACTACCTGATTTGAAAACTAACTACAAAGCTATAACAAATCAGTATGGTACTGGCACAAAAACAGACGTAGACCAATGGAACAGGATGGAGATCCCAGAAATAAATCCATGCATTTACAGTCAATTGATTTTCAACAAAAATGCCAAGAACACACAGTGGGGAAATGACAATATCTTCAATAAATGTTGCTGGAAAAACTGAATATCCACATGCAGAAGAATAAAATTAGACCTTCATCTCACACCACATACAAAAATCAACCAAACTGTATTCAAATTTTAAATGTAAGACCTGAAACTATAAAACTACCAGAAGAGGCCAGGTGCAGTGGCTCACACCTGTAATCCCAGCACTTTGGGAGGCCGAGGCAAGTGGATCACTTGAGTCCAGGACTTTGAGACTGTCCTGGGCAAAATGGTGAAGCCCTGTCTGTACAAGTTGCCGAGACCAGCTTGGTTGGGGAGACCCTAACCCTGCGGTGCTAGAGGAATTAAAGACACACACATAGAAATATAGAGGTGTGAAGTGGAAAATCAGGGGTCTCACAGCTTTCAGAACTGAGAGCCCTGAACAGAGATTTACCCATGTATTTATTAACAGCAAGCCAGTCATTAGCATTGTTTCTATAGATATTAAATTAACTAAAAGTATCCCTTATGGGAAACGGGATTAACTAAAAGTATCCCTTATGGGAAACGAAGGGATGGGCCAAAATAAAGGAATAGGTTGGGCTAGTTAACTGCAGCAGGAGCATGTCCTTAAGGCACAGATCGCTCATGCTATTGTTTGTGGCTTAAGAATGCCTTTAAGGCCGGGCGCGGTGGCTCAAGCCTGTAATCCCAGCACTTTGGGAGGCCGAGACGGGCGGATCACGAGGTCAGGAGATCGAGACCATCCTGGCTAACACAGTGAAACCCCGTCTCTACTAAAAAATACAAAAAACTAGCCGGGCGAGGTGGCGGGCGCCTGTAGTCCCAGCTACTCGGGAGGCTGAGGCAGGAGAATGGCGTAGACCCGGGAGGCGGAGCTTACAGTGAGCTGAGATCCGGCCACTGCACTCCAGCCTGGGCAACAGAGCGAGATTCCGTCTCCAAAAAAAAAAAAAAAAAAAAAAAAAGAATGCCTTTAAGCGGTTTTCCGCCCTGGGCGGAACCACAACCTTCCAATGTGGGTATTATGGCCATCATGAATATGTCACAGTGCAGCAGAGATTTTATTTATGGCCAGTTTTGGGGCCAGTTTATGGCCAGATTTTGGGGGGTCCTGTTCCCAACAACAAGTAATACAAAAAAATTCAGCTGGGTGTGATAGTGTGCACCTATAGTCCCAGCTACTAGGGAGGCTGAGATGGGAGGATTGTTTGACCCTGAGAGGTTGAGGCTGCAATGAACCATGATCACTTCACTGCACTCTAGCCTGGGCAACAGAGTGAGACCCTGTCTCAAAAAATAAACACCTATCAGAAGAAAACATACGTGAAAAACTCCATGACATTGGTCTGAGCAAAGATTTTTTTAATATCCTAAAAGTAGCATTGGCAACAAAGGCAAAAATACAAATAGGATTACATCAAACTAAAAAGTTTCAGTGCTGTAAAGGAAACAACAGTGTGAAGAGACAGCCTATGGAATGGGGGGAAATATTTGCAAACCATACATCTGATAAGGGGCTCATATCCAAAATATCTAACGAACTCAGTAGCAAGAAAATAACTCAGTTTTCAAAATGTGCAAAGGAGCTGACTAAAGATTTCTCAGAAAAGACATACAAGTGGCCAGCAGATGTATGGAAAAAATGCTCAACATCACTAATCAGGGAAATGCAAATCAAAACCACAATGAGATACCACCTCACACCTGTCAGAATGCCTGTTATCAAGAAGGTAAGAGAGTGTTGGTGAGGATACAAAAAGGAATCCCTGTACACTGTTGATAGGAGTGTAAATCAGTATGGGCATTATGGAAAACAGTATGGAGGTTCCTTGCAAAATTAAAAATAGAACTACCATATGATCCAGCAATCTCACAACAGGGAATATATCCAAAGGAAATGAAATCAATATGTCACAGAGCTGTCTGCATTCCCATGTTCACTGCAGCAGCATTCTTAATACCAAAGAAAGGGAGTCAGCCTCGGTGACCACCAACAGATGAATGGATGAGGAAAATGCGGTCCATATCCACAAAGGACTACTACTCAGCCTTTAAAAAGAAGCAAATTGCACTTTTGGAGGCCAAGGCGGGCAGATCACGAGGTCAGGAGATCGAGACCATCCTGGCTAACATGGTGAAACCCCATCTCTACTAAAAATACAAAAAATTAGCCAGGTGTGGCGGCATATGCCTGTAGTCCCAGCTACTTGGGAGACTGAGGCAGGAAAATGGCATGAACCCTGGAGATGGAGCTTGCACTGAGCCAAGATCGCACCACTGCACTCCAGCCTGGGTGACAGAGCGAGACTCCGTCTCAAAAAAAAAAAAAAAAAAAAAAAAAAAAGCAGCAAATCCTGTCATTTGTGATATCATGGATGAAGCTGGAGAACATTAGGTTAAGTGAAATAAGCTAGCCAAAGAAAAATAAATGCTGCATGATGTCACATACAGGGAATGTAAAAACATCAAACTCAGAAACAAAGAGTAAAATGGTGGTTACTGGAGGCTGGGAGGTTGGGGAGATGTTGGTCAAAGGACACAAGATTTCATTTAGGAGGAATAAGTTGAGATCTATCATGTATTATGGTGATTGCAGTTAGTAATATATTGTATATTTGAAAATTGCAAAAGGAGTAGATTTTAATTTTTACTACAAAAATATAAGTATATGAGGTAATACATTTAAATAGCTCGATGTAGCCATCCCACAATGTGTACAGATATCAAAACAACATGATGTGTGCCATACATAGGTAAAATTGTACTTGTCCATTTAAAAAATAAATCAAGGCAGTTTATGGGGTTATCAGGACCTCTGTTCAAACCAGGACCAGCACACACCAACAAATCATTCTTCCTCAGCCCCTTTCCTATTTTATCAGTCCCCAAGAGTTCCTTTAGTTGTCATTCAAGTCACAGCACAATTGAATACATTGCAGCATTTTTACATTCAGGTCATGCCTCCCTAAGAATCTACTCTGGATTGGGTTTGAAGAGCCCTCTCATCTCATCTGATGGTAGATGAGACACAGGCTTGAGAGCTGGGCAGTGCTAGGCCCTGGGGATGTGGCAGGTCTGAGCTGAGCCCGTTCTTGCCACCGGGAAGCCTGACCCTGTCCCATCTTCTGGCACTTAGCGCACGTTCTACTAGCAGGTCTTTGGGGGCAAAGTCTCTTATCTGGAACTATCTTTAGAATCAGCAGTAGCACCTGGCTCTGCTGATACTGCCTTGGGAGCTTGGAGGATCACAGAGCAGGCTAGGAGCCAGGCCCAGGATGTGGGAACAAGCAGCTCCACCTGCCTTGTTCCAGCCCCAGGGAGCTCCAGCTGGGTTTCTAGGTCACATGCCCACCACTTGGCTGTGATGGGTGATAAGGAGGATCTGGGAAGACTTCATATTACCATTTGGGGGAGGCAGGTAACTGGTCTGAACATTCTCCTCCCCTCCTGCCCCCTGTGATGAGGAGAAGATGATCCCTGGATAAGTTCACTGATGGGAGAGGGGAGGGCATTTGAGTTGTCCAAAAAACAGCAGTCCATCACAGCTTTGCTTCTCCTTTGTACCTGGTGATATGGTTTGGATCTGTCCCCACCCAAATCTCATCTCAAATTGTAATCTGCAGTGTTAGAGGAGGGGACTGGTGGGAGGTGATTGGATCCCAGTGGTGGAGCTCTCATGAATGGGTTAACACCATCCTCCACTCCCCCTTGGTACTGTATAGTGAGTGAGTTTCACAAGATATGGTTGCTTAAAAGTGTGTGGCACTGGCCGGGTGCGGTGGCTCATGCCTGTAATCCCAGCATTTTGGGAGGCCAAGGAAGGGGGATCACCTGAGGTCAGGAGTTCAAGACAAGCCTGGCCAACATGGTGAAACCCCATCTTTCCTAAAAATACAAAAATCAGCCAGGCATGGTTGTGGGCACCTGTGATCCCAGCGACTTGGGAGGCTGAGGCAGGAGAATCACATGAACCCAGGAGGTGGAGATTGCAGTGAGCCGAGATGGCGCCATTGCACTCCAGCCTGGGGAACAAAGGGAGAATCTGTCTCAAAAAAAAAAAAAAAAAATTAGCTATGCATGGTATTGTGTGCCTATAGTCCCAGCTACCCAGGAGGCTGAAGCAGGAGGATCACTTGAACCGGGGAGGGGAAGGTTACAGTGGGCCATGATGGTGCCACTGCACTCCAGCCTGGGCAACAGAGCGAGTCTCCATCTCAAAAAAAAAAAAGTGTGTAGCATCTCCCCACCTCTGTCTTCCTCCTGCTCCAGCCATGTGAAGTGCTGGCTCCGCCTTCATCCTCCACCTTGATTGTAAGTTTCCTGAGGCCTTCCCAGAAGCTGAGTAGATGGTGTCATGCTTTCTGTACAGCCTGCAGACTCACGAGCCAGTTAAACCTCTTTTCTTTATAAATCCCCAGTCTCAGGTGTTTTATAGCAGTGCAAGAACGAACCAGTACACCTGACAGAGAATCTTTGCATGTGTAACCACCCAGTGGGTTCTTCCTGCCCCTTTCCCAGAGAGAGCTGATTTATCAAGACAGGGGAATTGCAATAAAGGCTTTAATTCACCGAGAGCCAGCTGAACAGGAGACTGGAGTTTTACTATTACTCAAATCAGTCTCCCTGAGCATCTGGAGGCTCGGGTTTTTCTGAAGTAGTTTGCGGGAAGGGGTGGGGATAGCTAGCCAACAGGTGCTTGCTGATGACTGGTTGGGGGTGCTATCATAGGGGTGTGGGAAACGGTCCTCCACGCTGAGTTAAGTGGCTGGCTTCTGGATGAGGCCACAGGAGAAGTTGGTGGGTCCATGTGGAGCCATTTTTTGTTAGACATGCAAAAAACCCAAAAAGATATCTCAAAAGGCCATTCTTAGGCTCTACAATTGTGATGTTACCTGCAGGAGTAATTGGGGAAGTTGCCCATCTGGTGGCCTCTGGAATAATGGCTGGCAATGGTCTATATCAACACCTTAGCAGACAGAATTCAGGCTCCTCTATCCTCCTAGCTTGGTGACCTCTCATTAGCTAACGAGAGACCAAGTTGAGTGTACAAAGGCAGTTAAGTACTGGGGAAAGGCTATTATTTAAACTAAAGTAAGTATCTTCCAAAGTTAGCTTGGCCTAAGCACAGGAATAATTAAGGGCAGCTTGAAGGCCAAAGGCAAAGTGGCGGTTGGCAGATGAGATCGTCTACACTGCCGTAATTTTTTCACTGTTAACAATTTTAACAAAGGTGGTTTCAAATGGATGTATCACACCTGAAGATGGTTACTGTCAATTTCCAGCTTCACTGAATTCTCCCCTGTGCCTTTTTCTTCCCTTTGAGTCCCCAGGATTGCTCAGTCGTTCCCTTGGGCAAGACACTGGGCTGGCTGCTGTGAACACAAAAGGGAGCTATATACAGCCCTGCCCTTAGGCACCTACCAGCTGGGGAAGGACACATTCAGCAGGAAATGCTCCCAGAGCTCTATCAGCACTTGTTTTTATTTTTATAGTTTAGTTCTTATAAAAAAAGAAGGCCTAGAGGTCCTTTGCTTTCAGGTTATACATTTGTTGAGGTGGGATGTATTGTCCGAACCTACCTCTACATAACTCTGTTCATTTGTTTTGGGCACTTTTAGAAGCGAATCTGGGCTTGGACCTTTACCATGTGTAATCCGTTACAGCCTCTGCTTTCCATTCTGCTTCTTTTTCTACATTTTATTATCCAAAGGGAGGTTTTTTGTTTTTTGAGATGAAGTCTCACTGTATTGCCCAGGCTGGAGTGCCAAGGCTCACTGCAACCTCCGCCTCCTGGGTTCAAGCAATTCTCCTGCCTCAGCCTCTCAAGCAGCTGGGATCACAGGCGCCCACCAGCACACCCAGCTAATTTTGTATTTTTAGTAGAGACGGGGTTTCACCATGTTGGCCAGGCTGGTCTCAAACTCCTGACCTCAGGTGATCCACCTGCCTTGGCCTCCCAAAGTGCTGAGATTACAGGCGTGAGCCACTGCACCCAGCCAGGTTTTGTTTTTTATATATGAAAACTCTGAAGTCCTCTTGCTAGGAGCATTGCCTTCCTCCGGATGGTGTAAACGAGCACAGGTTTTCATGTTGCTATGGTTTGAATGTGTCTCCTCCAGAATGCAGGTGTTGAAACTTAATAGCCAGTGTGTTAACAGGTGGGGGCTTTAAGCGGTGATTAGAGTGTGAAGGCACCTCCCTCGTGAATGGTAATAAGGCCCTCGTAAAAGAGGCTGCACACAGCATTGAGCCGGCTTGCCTGCTGCCGGTGAGGATGCGGTAATCCCCTCTTCCGGAGGATGCTACAACCAGGCGCCATCCTGGAAGCAGAGAACAACTCTCACCAGACAACTGAACCTGTTGGCACCTTGACCGTGGACTTCCCAGCTTCCAGAACTGTGAGAAATCGAGTTTCTGTTCTTTATAAATCACCTAGTCTCAGATATATATTCTCGAGACAGTTCTTGCTCTGTCACCCAGGCTGGAGTGCAGTGGTGTGATCTCAGCTCACTGCAACCTCCACCTCCCGGGTTCACGCGATTCTCCTGCCTCAGCCTCCTGAGTAGCTGGGATTACAGGTGCCCGCCACCATGCCCGGATAATTTTTGTATTTTTAGTAGAGACAGGGTTTTGCCATGTTGGTCAGGCTGGTCTCGAACTTCTGACCTCAGGTGATCCACCCACCACAGCCTCCCAAAGTGCTGGGATTACAGGCGTGAACCACTGTGCCGGCCAGTCTCACGTACTTTGTTATAGCAGTACAAAACAGACTAAGACATGTTTTCATAGGTGTCTGCACATGTCTCTCAAGTCTGGGGTTTATTGAAGGGCATGATGGGTGGTGTACATCCAAGTTCCTTTTCTCTGTGACGTGGACTAACTGTCCTAACATTAATCAAGAACTGAGCCAGGGAGGGTGAGCGGAGGTGGGGGAAGAGCCTCAGAGAGCCTTCCTGGCAGGAGGGGTGCCAGGCTGTGTGGTTTCTTTAGGACCTGGGGCCACTGACAGAGCTTCCGGCTTATGTGGCTCTCGGTCCAGGGGCATATGGCAGGGATGGTGGGCGGGGTGGCATCTGGACACCGTGGCTGGCCCAGGCTTCTGCCCCATCTGCGACCTGCGTGTGCCAGGTTCTGGGTGTGCGTCGAGGCTCTGTTCAACGTGATGGGTTTCTAGGCAGGGCCCGGGGCGAGGGTTCTGAACCACCAGGGTTGAGAATCACTGTGGTTATCCGTCCAGTTCGGTGACACACCCCACCTGGCCTATCTGTGTGTAAATGGCCTGGACACCCCTTTTATAAGCTATAATGAAGGGCTATAATGAAGCCACCAGCTACAAACACTACTATGCACAGCCACTTTATTCTCCCCAGTCACCCGGGAGGGTAGCTGCTATTGTCTCCATTTTCCTCAGAAGAAACTGGCTTCAGAGACCTGCCAGCTAATGAGTTGTATTTGGAGCTTGGGGTGTGCGACTTCCAATTTACCTGGAATGAACAGTAAAAGCCCTGACCGGAAAGCACGTATTCCCACAGAACGGCTGCGTGTAAGGGTGTTTAAAAGCTCCTCCCTAGATTCCCAGGCAGCGGCTCCCCATGCTTGCTCAGTGCCCACTCAGAGGTGTGGCTGCGCAGGGGCCATCCAAGGGCAGCAGGAATCCACAGTCCGCTTTCCCTGAAACGCGGCCCGCAGAACTTGTGAGAGAGGCCCGCTAGAGTGCACTGTCAGGGGCCAGTTTGTAATCTGTGCTATGTGTGGGGGAGTCAGAGGCACTGAGAAGGGCCTGCAAATGGGAAAGGGCTGATTCTGCCAGATGAGGGTGCCCTGCAGGGGGTTCTGGTTGTCTGGGAGGGCGCCCACCTTGGAGGGCTTCTCCTGGGCCGCATGTCTCGCGTGTCCTCTTGCAGCTGCTTTCCCAGCCCCTGAAGTGTGTGACATACTAAAAGAAGCTGACCCCTGGGGTTATGCAGGTGTGGTCACATCCCCAGAGTGAGGACCGGGGAATCCTTGAGCAAATGACTGGCCTCTCCCTACTCTGTTTAAAAAAAAAAAAATGTGGCCGGGCGCGGTGGCTCAAGCCTGTAATCCCAGCACTTTGGGAGGCCGAGACGGGCGGATCACGAGGTCAGGAGATCGAGACCATCCTGGCTAACACGGTGAAACCCCGTCTCTACTAAAAATACAAGAAAATTAGCCGGGCGAGGTGGTGGGCGCCTGTAGTCCCAGCTACTCGGGAGGCTGAGGCAGGAGAATGGCGTGACCCCGGGGGGACGGAGCTTGCAGTGAGCCGAGATCGCGCCACTGCACTCCAGCCTGGGGCACAGAGCAAGACTCCGTCTCAAAAAAAAAAAAATAAAATGTGTGTTGGGGAGGCCGGTGTTCCCGGCTGCTCACTGCAGCATCCGCAGCCACTCTGGTGAATTCGGGCCCACAGTCAGGGCCTATGAGTCAGTAATCTCCTGAGTGCCAAGTATATGCCGGACGCTGTCCTTTGCAATGGGGACAAGCAGGGAGTAGGTCGGACATGGTCTCCCCTCTGGAGGGGACAGAGGTGACACCCTGCACAGACAACACAGCATGAGACATTGTGACGTGGAGGGTGTGCCTGCTGAGGGCACGGGAGGGACCTGAACCTGTGTAAAACTTCTCCTTTCTATTTTTAAAATTTGGACTCCTCCATCTTGCTTCTGATCTAATCTTTCATTTCTTTACCCAGCAAAGGAATAGAAAGAAAAGTTCTTTGCAAGTTACCACTCCACAGAAATCAGAGCAGATCCCTGCAGAAATTGAGCAGCAGCTTAGAATGTTGGAGTCAGTGAATTCTAGCATCCAGGTGACCTCAAGAGTTCAGGGTGCCAGCTTCTCCCACCCAAACACAGACACCAGTCTTGGCCCCAGGGGCTGGGAAGGAGTGGGAGGGAGACTCTGGGGTGAGTGTTCCAGAAAGCAGAGGACAGGAAGCAGTCTGTGGCCAGCAGGGAGCTCTGCAGCCACCAGGGGCAGCTACATTCTCAAGTGCTGTGTGCCCAGGGAAGTCTGCCCAGAGTGGGGACAGGCCCTGCTCAGCATCTGGCCGGGCACAAGGAAGGCGAGGCTGAATCGGCAGGGCTGACACGGTGGCTCAGGGCAGGGAGGACTCAATCAGCAGGGGAAGGGCTTCATGGAGTAGGTGTCACTGTCCTCTCCCCTGAGAAAGTAGACAGGGAAGGAGAGGCGACAGCCTGAGCTGAGCCCATCAGTGGGGAGTCACCTGCAGGTGACAGGCCCATCCTGTACCCAGTCAGTTCTGACCTTACGGAACCCAGAAGTTACAGCGCTAACGTTGCTCTGATTCACGATTGTCCTGCTTTATTCTACGGAGCTCTGCAGGAGGCATGTTTGTGGGAGAGGGTGGGGCAACTTGGCCTTCACACCCTAGCCAGCGGCGTGGAGGTGGCGGTGCTTGGAAGGGCCCCTGGTGCCCCTCCATCTGCCCCTTCTTCCTGCCATCAGGGGGATGGAAACTCCCCCAGCTCTCCAGGAGGGGCAGTGTGGCCCGTTAGGAAGAGCGAGGCACAGCCCCATCATGGCCCCTGTGTGAGCCAAACAAGGCACTGGGCCTCTGAAAAATACAGACCATAAAAATGATGTTTCATCTGCAGCAAAGGTCCCAGCAACATGTGGGAAAATGCTTTACAAAGGTCACATATTACTTGTGGAAAAAGAAAGCCCACAGGGGCCTCCATCAATGAACTGCAGTGAATAAATCATTCAGAGCTTTGGGGATCCTTCTAGAAGCAGCGTATTTCCACTCAGCTCTGCTTGCTGAAAGTGTTTTTCCGAAGATGCTGCTCCAGAGTCAGATGTCTGTGACTTGCCCAGAGCTGCAGGAAAGGCCTCCTGGGGCTCCATCTTCTGGAGGTGGGGCGGACTCCAGGCCCCCAGTTGGGGGGTTGGGGGGGAGTCTGAGCTCCCAGTGGGTGTCCCCAGCTGATCAAAGGCCCCATCCCAGGGGCCTCCTCTCTCAGGGCAATCCATGGCCATCTTTCACCAATCTCCTCACACCACATCCTGGGTCCTCTCTGAAGCTTTCCCCAAGGAAAACGGCAGTTTGACACCTGTCCGCCTGCTCCAGGGACACACCACACCTGTGCCAAGGAAGCGAGTTTTCCCATCTCACTCTTCCTGAGGGCAGGACTGTGTCTGGCTCACTCCTATGTCTTACCTGGCACAGTCAATAGTTACTGAGTGTCGAGCATATACCAGGCACTTGGTGAGACAGAGTCTGTGTTGCTGTCCTTTAAGTCACTATCTTTTTCGAGTAAACTTTTGATGAACAGAATATTCACAAACCATATGTGTACCACTAGATTAACTCGCAGTGTGAACACACCGGTGTCACCAGCACCCAGAGGTCCCCTGGATTCCTCTGTCGCACCACACCCCCCAGGTGAACCACGACCCTGACTACTAGTGTAGATGGTTGTGCCTGTTTGGAATTTGGTACCAATTGAGTGATATATCAAGTCCCCCTGGGGAAGTGGCTTCTTTCACTCAGTGGTGTGTCTGTGTGACTCATCCATTCTGTTCATCCTCACTGCTGAAGAGCATCCCGCTGACTGGCTGCGCCATAGTTCATCTGTTCTGTTGTTAGTGAGAATTCAGTTGTTTCCAGTACTGGCCTGTCAGCATTTTTGCTTCTGTCTTTTGGTGGACGTAGGTGTCCATTTGTCAGGTATAAACTTAGGAATGGTTTTGCAGGGTCAGGGGGTAGATGTCATTAGTACCTTGTTGAATGCATACATGCCTGATGAATGAACAAGCCTCTGGCTCTGGGGGCAACAGGATAGGCAAGATGGGACATGGTACACACGCGCCCACACGCGCTCACACACTCAGTCTTTTCCTGAGCTTGACCCTAAGTGCAGGGCCTGCCATCTGCCTTCTGCCTCAGCCAGGGGGGTAGCCGGCTCTAGAGCCTGGCAGGATCTGCTGTTAAGCTGCTGGGTGGGGCTCGGTTGGGTCCAGCCTAACAGGCCTGGGGCTCTGAGGGGACCTCAGCTTCACATTTGAAGTTTTGTTTTGATTTTTCTTTGAGACAAGGTCTCACTCTGTCACATACACTAGAGTGTAACAGCGCAATCATGGCTCACTGCAACCTTCACCTCCCAGGCTCAAGAGATCCTTCCACCTCATCCTCCCAAGTAGCTGGGACTACAGGTGTGGGCGCTTAGCTAGTTTATTTTTATTTTTGTAAGGAGGTGATCTCACGTTGTTGTCCAGGCTTTGTCTCAAGCTCCCAGGCTCAAGTGATCCTCCTGCTTCAACCTCCCAAAGTTCTGAGATTACGGGGATGAGCCACCACGCTGGGCTCACCTTGAGGCACTTATGAGAGAAGCTGTAGTCCCCCATTCCTGACATCTGTTCCCTCAGATCCCTGTGCTGACCATCTCAAAGGTCAGCATTGGGTCCTAGTAGTCTTAGGGGCCATGTCTGAGCCTCTAGCAAACTTGGGGCCTGATGGTTTGCCCAATCCAGCCTCTTTTTTTTTTTTCTTTCAAAGACAGAGTCTCACTCTGTCACCCAGGCTGGAGTACAGTGGCATGATCTCGGCTCACTGCAACCTCCACTTCCTGGGTTAAAGCAATTCTCCTGCCTCAGCCTCCTGAGTAGCTGGGACTACAGGTGCATGCCACCACACCTGGCTAATTTTGTATTTTTAGTAGAGGTGGGGTTTCACTATGTTGGCCAGGATGGTCTTGATCTCCTGACCTCGTGATCCACCCGCCTCGGCCTCCCAAAGTGCTGGGATTACAGGCGTGAGCCACCGCGCCCGGTCCAGCCTCTTCTCTCTAGATGAGTCAGCCCATCCTCCTCCAGGATGCCCATAGCACCCACCCCCATACCACCCTGCCTCATCTCCACCTGAGATGGGGTTTCCAGGTAACTGCCTCCCTTTATACTCACCACTGCTGGCCTCTCCGTGACCCCTCAGCCCCTCTCTAAGTGGCATAATGTGGGCCTAGGTGACTCCCTGATTGACTCAGAAGGCACTGGATAGCTCTAGGAATTCACTGCCTGTGGCCCTTGGAAATGATGAAGGGGAGGCAGAAATCCTTTCAGGATAGGACTGACCTCTTTGGTCCCCCAGTGATGTAAAGGGACCTCAGTGACTTCTAGTTGGACGGGCTGATCTTCCACTGGCCTGTTGGTGACTCATCAGAGATCTCCACTGTGTGCCCCATGTTCATCCAGGTGTCTGAGTTTCCTGAGGAACCCTCATTTGGTTTCCTCAGGAAGCCCAAATGCCTGGTGTGCTCCCCACATCAGGGCAGCCTCTAAATCAGGCTAGAATCGCCTCATTCTAGATTCTTAGGGAAAACAGGCTCTGTGAATCCCCTGTGCAACTCACACCTGGGCCCCGGTGAACCTCCCCTCCTGGCACTGCGTGGCCTCCCGGCTCTTCCTGAGACCTCCGGAGTCCTGTCTGACTGCTTAGCGTGGTGACGCTCATAGACCAGGATGGCTTTTCCAGGTCCTTCTGCAGATAAACGGGTGTGCTTGTATTTGCTCTGTGAATTTTGGTATTGCAATTCACACAGGCAGATTCTAAACATGAGGGCTGAAATGTACTCCTTTGTTTACTGCACAGAGCCCTGGTTGAGGCAGATATGAGAGGCTCATGGCTGAGTAATCATTCAGGATCTACACAGTCACCTGAAGTAGACTGGCCCGGGAGGTGAGTCCAAAGCAGATGCTACTGAGGACATGCAATAGGTGAGGGAAGCAATCAGTATCGAAGGTCCCAATCACAATGGAGGTAGCAGCGAGGGGGACAGGAGAAGCGGCTTCTTAAAGAGCCAACCCGGCAGGCGTGGTGGCTCACGTCTGTAATCCCAGTACTTCGGGAGGCCGAAGCAGGTGGATCGCAAGGTCAGGAGGTCGAGACCAGCCTGGCCAACATAATGAAACCCGTCTCTACTAAAAACACAAAAATTAACTGGGCGTGGTGGTACACACCTGTAGTCCCAGCTACTCGGGAGGCTGAGGCAGGAGAATCACTTGAACCTGAGAGTTGGAGGTTGTGGTGAGCCGAGATCGTGCCACTGCACTGCAGCCTGGGCAACAGATCAAGACTCCGTCTCAAAAAAAAAAAAAAAAAAAAAAAAGCCAACCCGAGGCCAATTCCCAAGATGAGTTCTTAGGCCCAACGGCCACGCTTGAGCATGAGCTAGTTAGTGCCTGTTCTCCAGATCAGACTCAGATCTAGGTCAAGCCAGGCTGGCGCACAGTGATGTGGCACTAAGGGCAACCTCAGGCGATATCCGAGGGCTGAGCTGTAGTTCCCTTGATGCAAGGGATGCCCTCTCAGCCTCAGCTGTGGGGCGAAGAGAAAATGGGTTGCAAAACAGGGCAGGGTTTGACTGCAGGGGCTCTGCAAGTGGCAGAGCAGCAAGGCTGGGTTTGGAATCAGACATCTGGGGCTCTGACCTTGCTAATTCCTGCTGTGTGACCTTTAGAGTTAACTGTTGGCTGCTTCGCAAGAAACTCGCCAATATCCCTGCCCTGTCCACCACACAGAGTTGATGCGTCTAGCAGTTAAGCTGCCATCTGGGAAAATGCTTTGTAAACTGCAGGTCCCTGTTCACACATTGTGGTGTTCTGCTGATCCACGATGCTGTGTTATTTTGTCATCATCTTTGTCCTGGGAGAAATCATCTGGGGTTTGACAACAGGTGACCAGCCAGGTGTCATACAGTGCCAGGATGGTCCCCCCGGATCCCAAGCTTTCTCATCTCCGACCTCCAGAGTCACACACAGCTTCAGACTGGGGACTGAGGAAGACAGGAGGAGAAGCCTTACCCCTTTCTCCGACCCACCTGGCCCATGAACTCTCCAGCCATGAAAGGGGCCACTCCTCTGTGGAGGCCCATTAGCTTCAGGACACACACTCCCAGCCCAGCTGCTAGTCTCTTCCAGCGGGTACATGAGCAGCTATGGCCACGGCCTCGACTCACTTCCATGCATGGATCCAGCAACATTGGGCTCCACAGGTACTCACTGTCCTAGGACTTGACATCTTCAAAAGAACTTACTGGGTTGTTTCTGATTGTAAAAGTAATGTATCTTCATTTTAGAAAAGTAGAAAATTTACAACAAAAACACTATTAATCTTGGCACATTTGCTTTTGCCTTGCTTTTTACTTTATTTCCATAAATTTCCCATATATCCGATTCCTGAAGAATTCCATCTGACCTCTAACTGCCCCTCTCTAAACTCTACCGCAGGGAGGCCGAGTCCTGAGATCCTTCTTACTCCCTTCAGCACAGAACTGGGGTGGGACAGTAAGGGTTAAGAGCTTTACCAGTTCCCAGTGATTGAATTGTAATGAGGATGAGATGCTAAATTAAAGTTTATTGCAGAATAAAAGTGTGTGCAGTCAGCATTAAGAGGCTACAATGAGATGCCTTCCAGGACCGTAGCAATACAGTTAGGTAGAGAGTTAAAACAGTAGAGTGCACACGCAGATGAGATGCGCTGTCTGCAGGAATCACTTGAAAAGATCAGTTAGCTTTAGGGAAGGCAGAACTAGTCTTGAATGCTAGTCAAGAGGTGATTAAACATGAAAGAAGCAATGGCCTCATCAGAGTGTAGAGATATTTGCAGAAACAAGGCCTGGGGTGGGGGGTGGGGCTACTGTATGGAGGACAAAGAAGGGCATAAAGATTGAAGCCTGTCAGTGTTTCTCCTCCACTGTGTAGGGACCAGGTGCACCGCGATAGATGAGGCACTAGTCGGTGGGAAGGTGTCTGCTGGGTTAGGGGGATGGAGCAATGCAGACAATGGCCAAGAGTGTGGACTCTCGAGCCAGAGTGACCGGGTTCAGACGCTGGCTGCCATTCCTGTACAAGCTGTGCCACGCTGGGCAAAGATGTGGACTTCTTGAGCTCTTTTCCTGATCTGTGAAACGTGGCTGCTGTAATCTCCCTCACAGGGTTGCTGTGAAGATTACACATAGAAAGCTTAAGGTAGCCATTGAGCTATAATCAATATTAACAAGGATTTGATTACTGATAAATAATGACTTTATTTAGCAGTTCCTAGGAAGGTTGTTCAATAGAAGCCAACCCCTGAAGCTGTTCTTTTCCGAGTATGGACTTGCCACACTGGGGCCTGGCCCCTGAGCCTTGGTGACCAGGCAACCCCAAGGCTCTGCAGGGCAGCAGCCTCCCTCGATGCCCAATCTTCAGTCAGAACTGCAGCCAACACTGCCTGACATGGCATGTGTAAGCCGAACGGAAAGGCTGTAACTGCGTGTGAAATAAATGCTATTTGGTGGGGGGATATCAAGTTTTATTTGCTATAAACCCAATGTAGCCAGAGTTCTGGGAGTTGTGAGTGGTGACTATGAGTAGATACTGTGGATGGTACAATTTATCTGCACCTCATGAGGTCTTGTAAAGTTTTAATGTGGTAATAGGCATACACTATTTCCTAGCACGTTGGAAAGAGCTGGTATATAAATGTTTCACACTTTGCAAACGTGAGTTTCTGTTTTGGGGTCGGGTGGGAGGCATTACCCTACACTCCAAAATAGCAGATTTGTTCTGGTATAAAAGAAAAAAAAGCAGTTTATTTTACAAGGCAGTATTTTCCTAAAGTGTTACATATCAAGGAAAGTTGAGCTGTCTGTAGGAAAACAGTATAATTTTAGGAAATTACAGAAGAGTCAACATTGTGCTTAAAACTTTAAAATAGTTTTTAAAAATAGCAGTTAAGTGAATATTGCCAGGTATGAACAGCCTTAAAAAGTGAGGTGGATACGACATAGAAGCTCAGTGTTAAAGCCGCTAGTGACAGGTCGCTTTGAGAAGTGCTCAGGCTACTAAGAGAACACTGCTTCAACCTTAATCAACAAAAGAATTCATAACACTAACTAAAACATGGCCTTTTCCTACAATAGCTGACTCTCAGTTATCTACGGTGATGAAGAAGAGCAGTGACAATGTTTAAATGGTGAATCATTCCAAAATGAATGTTGAGAAGTGCCCTGTTTATGTTTTGATGTGAGAGACACTGACATCCGGGAACTTACAGCACTGATCACGTGCATGGAACTCCCACTGGCTTCTCCCTTCTTCCCTCCTCCTCAATGGGAGAAGACAAAACCGTACTACTGAAAAGCCTAAAATACAACTGGCCTCCTCAGTTCTGGTTCACACCTCCTCTGGAGAAGGGGATAGAAGAGAAAACTGTTAAAACTTTGTTTTCCTCATGTAAAAAAGCCAGAGCGTGATAATAAAATTTTGCAAACAAGATGCAGGAATAATTAAGAGCTGACTGGACGAATATTTTAACTTGTGCCTTTTTTCCTGCCCAGTAGTACCCGCACCACTAAACTGAGCTGGATCTGTGGACAGCTTTATAAATTATCCATGTGTGTATCCTATTACCCAAGTCAAGAATTAAATTAACATAAAGGGAGTTTGTTATCGGTCCCAAAACACTTGTGATGGTTCAAATAGACCAAGAAGTGGAGGTAAGAAGCAAAGCCACCACTCCCAAGATAGAATCAAATCCCACATCAAATCCAAAAAATATTTCAGGAAAACAACCACATCGTGTTGTTCTGCTCTTGATGCTTTTGTTTTTGTTTTGTGCTATATGCCCTTGAGCTACAAGTCTTCCTCCCAGGAAAGCAACTGTTCTTCAGGGCTGTCCTCAGATTCTTATTTCATATCTTAAAAATTGCCTCAGAAAAAAGACCTAGATGTGACAGTAAACCCTTATTTTTTAATATACAAAAGAGTTGTAACCACAAAAGCATTGTAATCGTCATTTCTTGGAAAAGTTATAAGCATATTTGAAACTTGAAACTTCTAAAATCTTGGTTAGAGAACACAACTAAAGTCTACATTTAGTGGAATTAAGCTTCCATCTAATAGCTTTTAAACCAACTTTCCAAAAGTAGGAGTGGTACCGGGTTCCATGTAAACCCAAGAAAGCAGTTTATCCATCCACACAGCCCAACCCTTGCTCCAATGAGCATATTACTGGGTCCAAATTATAAAGCTTTCACATCTGTCAGTGTGCAAGTGTTAACCACAGGCTACTTCATGCGATTGTGTTCAATGTTATAGTGCATGTTGCAGTCTAAACATTTTCTAAAGTGCCTATAAGTATACAAATTAGCAACATAATATCAGCGTTACAGAGAATTCCTTCATATAATATAGAATAGAATAGGCCTAGAATTTAAAGTGAAACTACACATTTTTATATCTGTTTCAGTTGGTTTTGGAATGCAAGCATAAACAATTCCAGTTCAACAATATATTTCAGAGTATTATCAACAGTGCTAGGACAAAAATAAATCTTGTGCTTATTTAGAAAAGGTCATTTTGAGATCCAGGAGTATCTGATACTTGGAATCCAATGGAACATCTTTAATTCTATATAGTAGATAGTAGTAAGTGAAGCTTAGTGAGTTTTTAATTATAAAGAGGTTGTGCAAATACTTAAGGTGATTATCAACTATTACATCCAAAAATTTCATTAAAATTGTGTCTAATCAGAATGGCAGTTCAGGAGTTTAAAAAAAAACAGGAACCTAGACAAAGTCCTAGATAGTACTGAGAGAGGGCCCAAGCCTGTCACTGAGCCAGCTGCAGAAATATGGCCCCGTGACCACGTATATCCATGGCTTTAGACATCTGGTTATCTGGTTGTTGACTCAATTGGTTTAGTGGGTGGGAATGTGGGCCTATAAAGAACATTGACAGGGCCGGGTGCGGTGGCTCACACCTGTAATCCCAGCACTTTGGGAGGCTGAGGCGGGTGGATCACGAGGTCAGGAGACTGAGACCATCCTGGCTAACACGGTGAAACCCCGTCTCTACGAAAAATACAAAAAACTAGCTGGGCGTGGTGGTGGGCGCCTGTAGTCCCAGCTACTCGGGAGGCTGAAGCAGGAGAATGGCGTGAACCCAGGAGGCAGAGCTTGCAGTGAGCCGAGATCGCGCCACTGCACTCCAGCCTGGGTGACATGAGCAAGACTCCATCTCAAAAAAAAAAAAAAAACATTGATGGGAATGGTGTAGAGGAGAAAGCCCCTGTATACTCCCATCTGGAGAACGGGCTCGCCCACAGGGTAGATCTAGACAGGGCCCTGGTGTTGCTGTTACAAACCTGAGTGCGTGGCGCGTGACTGCACTGCTGTGGCCTGACACGTGGCTTGCAGGCATTTGGCTTCCACACGTGCCTTCAGTGGGCCACTCATGCAAGGGAGGCACCGAGAACCTCGGGCAGGGTTCATCAGATGTCCCTGTGCCACCTGGGCCATGCCCTAGACAGGGGGAAGCTCCTCATGTCCACACCTGCCTCCACCTGCCCTCTCTTGTGCCTGTCCCTAGAGCTCCTCTGATCCTCTTCTTGTTTGTCTTGTCGAGTCTTTAAATTTCAGCAAGTGGAGACTTTATGCTGCATTCTCATTCAGCATAGAACGTTTTGGCTCACACTGTTTGCAAAGGAAAATGCATACTCTGCCTTCTAAACCTATAGATGTCTTGGCCACCTAAACCTAAAAAAGTTCTATTTAGTAAATGACTTAAATTATACATACAACTGGGAAAGCAGATTCTTCCTTGAGTAGTTTGTGAATGATGCCAGAGGGAGACGTCAGGGAAGAACACAACTTTTTCTTATAAATCTGGCCGGGCGTGATGGCTCACACCTGTAATCCCAGCACCTGGGGAGGCCGAAGTGGGTGGATCACAAGGTCAGGAGATCGAGATCATCCTGGCTAACACGGTGAAAGCCAGTCTCTACTAAAAATACAAAAAATTAGCCAGGTGTGGTGGTGGGCACCTGTAGTCCCAGTTACTCAGGAGGCTGAGGCAGGAGAATTGCTTGACCCCAGAACGCGGAGGTTGTAGTGAGCCAAGATCACGCCACTGCACTCCAGCCTGGGCAACAACAGGGAAACTCCGTCTCAAAAAACAAACAAACAAAACCAAATTAATTTGACATAGAGATGTACCATAATGGTGCCAGAGCACAAGGGCATCTCGGAGCACAATGGCCTGAAAGCACGCTTCTGGATAGTTAGGATGGAAGTATTGTTCTGTCTCCAACTCTGATGTGCTCATTAGGCCATACTGAAAATTTCCAGGATTTGTAACGATGCCTCATGGATAGAAGGTTTGGAGAAATGGCAGTTAACTGACTCACAAGAGTACCTGGTACAAATGGAGAGCAGAATTCTGGAGAGAGCTAAAGAAGAAAGAATTGGTCACTATTTTGTGCGTGTGAGGGAGAGAACACATACGGACAGTTAGTGTGGGAAAGTAAGTCACTATTACACAGAATATTTTCTCCTGACTTAGCAGCGAACTATTTCAACTGCTTTTGCATTTGCATAAAAATCCATGCATCATACTGAATTCTAATCCATTCCTCACTTAAGCCATACTAATGCTTCATACAACCAAATGAAGCAGAATTAATCAAACCTATTAGATTCAGTCCTAATCCCTAAAGGGCTTCTGTCTTTAGCATTTCCATGCTAAAACTATTAGTTGGTTTTTCTTAAGATGTCAGATGTGGCTGCCTCCTAAATGTGATACCTATATAACTTCCTAAGAGATCTTCCCAGACTTGAACAATTAAAAGCAGAGAAATGTTGGGGAACCCACCCAAGAGGCCAGCTCAAATGCTGAAACACCTTCCCCAGCTGGCCCGAGCCAAGTAAATCTCATCCTTCCCCTGGGTTCCCAGAGCTTTCTGGGTGTCATGAGTTGAATGTGTCATATATAGGACTGGGCCCCTTCATGGTGGGAATCAGGTCTTATTCATGCTGTGTCCCCACAGCACCCTGCAGGGGACAGGTGCTCAGCTAAAGCTGGATTGAGCATGAGACGGATGAGGTCATCTCCTCATGTGAACGTCTAGCTCAGCCCCAGTCATGGAGCCTTGTACAGACATTGGCCACAAACCATGGGCTGAACTGGCCTCCAGTGACCTCCCGGAAGTAAGCTGAGGCAGCTCTGATCCAGACCCAGTGCAGGTGTGGGGAGAAGGGGAAGGGAAGAAACGGCATCTACCAGTGCACACTCAGTAGGGAGTGCTGCTTGCGTAGGACAAGCAGGACAGGACGGGAGTGCCTGTGAACATGCCAAAGGGAATGGCAAGAGTCTCTCTGTGAAGGACTGGCTACTGAGAAAACACTGGTTCCTTCCCTTTGGGTACCTCCTCAATCTGATCCAAGATACTCTGCGACCATCACTTCACCGCCTTCAAATCTCCCAGTGAAATTAAGGCTGGGTCACAATTCATGACACCAGATGCTACATAGAAAGAAAGTCAAGATACAAAAGAAAACCGTTTATAATAAAAAGAATGTCTTAGTTGTAAGACGGAGAGAAGCTAATCAGCATACCACTGAACTGCTACGGTTGTTGGTTGGGGGGGGTGGGTGGGTAAAAAATATCAACAGCATTGGAAAAAAGGATCCACCAGACAAAGGTACAAAAGCTCGGCGTGGGTCCGAGGCTGCAGCTTCCTGTCTGGACTCTCACACGGTCGTTTCTATCGTTTCAATCACTTCCAGGTCAGACTGTGAGGGGGAGAGAAGGGTGCACTCATCCGGTTCCCAGCTGCTCTCTGGACTGTAATCTTCCTCTGAACTCAGTTCTGCTCCTTCTTCTGTGTCCTCGTCACACGATTCCACGTAGTGAGCCCCGATCGCGTTGATCCCAGAGTCCTCAGAACTTGAGGGAGAAGAGCAGTGATCTATTTTTGGTGTATTGCTCTCTTTTGAAATTAAGGCATCGTGTGCAGAGACCTCCTCAGGGCTCATTTTGTGGGAATGCGGCGCCGGCTGCTTCTGCACATAACACATCTTCCCATTAATACATTTAACCTGATAGTTGTCAATAAAGAGGTCTGAAATCATACAGTACCTTGGTGAGTCAGGGGGAAGGGGAGGCTGGAAGACAGACGCAAATTTCAAAAAGTGTTCGGTGAGCGAGACTGAGATCTGAATGGTGTTTGTGGGTTCCCGAGGCCGGGCAGGAATCTCAGTGCTTGGAAGCTGTTCCACAGGGGTCATAGGCTGATACATGTATTTGCCTGTGGAGACACAAAAAGACACTTGAAATCTATGAGTATTACACAAACTATATTAATACGGCCATAATGGTTTCTGAGGACTCGATGTCTTTAAAAATATTTCAGTAACACCTCAAAAGAAACTAGTAATAAAATCATTCAACACTGGTACAGTCAATTAAAAAGTCAGCATGGTATATAATAATTTTCATCTAAAAGACTCGGTCTACTTTCCAAATCTCAATTTGAGTCTTTCTGATATCTCTGAAGTAGGTGGATAGACACTATAATCCTTATTTTACAAACAACTTTAAGTTGTTCATCAGACAACTTTATGTCTGTTCATACTAGAACAAAAAAGGTCCACAATATAGCATGGTAAAAAATACAACCTGTACAGCCGGGCGCAGTGGTTCACGCCTGTAATGGGCAAATCACTTTAGGTCAGGAGTTCCAGAACAGCCTGGCCAATGTGGCAAAACCCTGTCTCTACTAAAACTAAAAAACTTAGCTGGGCATGGTGGTACATGCCTGTAATAGCAGTTACTCGGGAGGCTGAGGCATGAGAATCCCTTGACCCCAGGAAGTGGAGGTGGCAGTGAGCCGAGACTGTGCCACTGCACTCCAGCCTGGGTGACAGAGTGAGACCCTGTCTCAAAAATAAAGTTGTAAAACAGTATAATGTACTGTAAAATTGTAATTCCATGTTTATCTCCAATAATGTGTTAATGTATATATTCTTCCAGTTTTTAAATGTATGTAAGTTTATTATCAGAATTATGGGAGACTTTCACTTTCCAGGTGTCTATGTTCTAATTACAATATACACACACCTATATATTTACTGAATAGGTAGTGGCCCACTGAATTGTCCCGGCCACCCTCAATGACTGGGGTAAGGTTTAGGGTGGGAAATTATTTCTCTCAGGACCAAAGCTCATCAGTAGCCTATTCAGGAGGTTCCCCCTCACCGCCCCCCACCCCAATTCCACTGGCACTAAGCAACTCAAGCCAAGCAGAAGCAAAGGGCAAATGCACAGAGGGATGCAGAGGACACCCTGCTGGATGTTTCCGGGAGGCCACAAGCTTATCTCCGAGCCTTCCTCTCTGCTCTGAGACCTCAACTGTTTCCCACATAGTTGACATGGAAGTAAAACCTACATGGATTTGTTCCTAATGTCTCTCTTTCCTTACCCCATTTTTTTTTATTATTATACTTTAAGTTCTAGGGTACATGTGCACAATGTGCAGGTTACATATACATGTGCCATGTTGGTGTGATGTTCCCCACCCTGTGTCCAAGTGATCTCATTGTTCAGTTCCCACCTATGAGTGAGGACATGCGGTGTTTGGTTTTCTGTCCTTGCGATAGTTTGCTGAGAATGATGGTTTCCAGCTTCATCCATGTCCCTACAAAGGACATGAACTTATCCTTTTTAATGGCTGCATAGTATTCCATGGTATATATGTGCAACATTTTCTTAATTCAGTCTATCATTGATGGACATGTGGGTTGGTTCCAAGTCTTTGCTATTGTGAATAGTGCCACCATAAACATACATATGCATGTGACTTTATAGCAGCATGATTTATAATCCTTTGGGTATATACCCAGTAATCGGCCTCATCCCATTTTTCATTCAACATCTAGCAAAGCCTCCCACGTGCTAAGGAAATAGGGTTGAAAATATCCAATCTGTAAGTCTAAAGTGATTTCAAAACAAAAAGCTAAAGCAGGGATGGGGGGCCTAAAAAATCCCAGAGACAAGTAGCCACAATTGTGGGCATCATTTTGGATTTTTCCTAATTCAGTCAATTTGTCAGTTCATGTTGTATCTTCTGCACACTGTTGACAGGGCTTTTAACCTTAGCACTACCTGCATTTTGGACCAGACAATTCTTCGTTGTGGTACGGGGCGGGGAGGGCTGTCCTAGGTGCTGTAGGGTGTTTAGCAGCATCCTCAGCCTCTCCCCACTAGATGCCAGTAACAACTGCTTCCCAAATGAGACAAATTCCCCGAGGGGTGAAATCACCCTGGTTAAGAGCCAGTGATTTATGGTATCTTCATGAGCATCTTTTTGCAGGCAAATCACTCATGTGTATGGCACTTGCTCCTGTTTATTTCTTTGTCAGACTGGAAATTCTTCTAGGACAGGAATCACATTTGTAAGGAAAACTAGCTTAGGTTTTATAATGTTAATGATGCCACAGGAGAGTAGCAATTTCAGATTAGAAATGTAAGTAGTAAAAAGGCCACAAATCATGAAACATCAGTAATCTATTAAGATCAATCAAGCCTGCTTATATTTTTTTGACTCCTGTACAAAAAAGCCACTCAGGTACCACAATTTCTTTATAACCAAATTACTCTAAAAACACCTTCATTTTCATCCTGGGGTACCATATGGAAAAAATACATTTAAAGTCGTTGAGCCTCTGCGTTCCCAGGGTGCTTCCAAGCCTGGACATACCTCATGCAAACCCCATGGTCTGATTAAAATGCATTGAGAAGAACCGTCGCACCTGCCTGGGGGAACTATGTTTAAAATATACCAGGCATCTTCATTTCTCCAGCTCTTTAAAAGGTAATTACTACTTGTCAGGCAGAGTTAAAATCAGGTCAGATCTAAGAGATGGCATGCTAGGACCTCTGCCCCTGTGCACTGTGGACACTATTGGCTGAAGGGCTAAAGAAGGCTGACCTTTAAGCCTCCCTCCAGATCCTCCAGCCCCAGGATTAGAGCAATGTATGTTTGGGCATGGGATAGACAACGGACGTAGAGAACCTGGGGAACTACTCTTTTGTCCACAGAGTGTTAAATAAAATGTGGAATGAAGGTTTCATCTTTTCCATTCTTGGCTGGTAGTTACTGAGCTCAGGAGGCTGTGGAAGGCAGGCAGTCAAGATGTGCTTGCTGTATACGCTGACTAGGTTCATCCTGCCCTAAGTAACCTGTGGTTTAGTTATCCACTTGTCACAGCCATAGGATCCTCGTAGTTGATTCACGCCTTCCAGAACCATCCTCAGACCCAGAGGGAACAAGGCTTTATTTGTCCAAAGATAGAGGGAAATGGTGAAGTCCGGCTTTGGGACTTCCCTCACTCCATCTCTTTCTCTCCTTTCCCCCCTTTATGCTTCTTCCTAATTTCTTTGCTCTCTTTCCTCTTGGTTCTTCTACTCTTTCTCTGGTCCCCTCTCATCCAAAGCTTAATTTTTCTTTCTTGAAGTGTAGTGCTGTGGACCGAATGTTTGTATCCCCACAAAACTCATGTTGAAACCCTAATCCCCAATGTGATGGTATTTGGAGGTGAGGCCTCTGAGGAGTACTTAGGTTTAGATGAGGCAATGAAGATGGAGCCTCTAATCATTGGTTTAGTGCCCCATGAGAAGAGGAAGAGACCAGATCCCTTTCTCTCTCCTCCAGGTGAGGATACAGCATCTGCAAACCAGGATGAGCGTCCTCATCAGACACTGACTCTGCCTCACTCTTGGAATTCTCAGCTTCTAGATTGTGAGAAACACACATTTGTTGTTTAAGCCACCCAGTAAATGGTATTTTATTATACCAGCCCAATCTGACCAGGACATGTAGTAAAAGAGAAATGCAGCTGGGTGAGGAAGATGTGAACCAGATTCCATTTCTTTCTACAACTATTAAATGTGTTTACTCAGAGCGAGGTGGGAGCCCATTATCTGGTGATATGGGGATGCAAAGAAAGAGAGGAAGAAAATAGTAAAGATGGCCACATAAAAAACCTTTAGTAACCACCTTTGAAATATCAATTATTATATCATACTTACTATATTGTTTATAAACACAGAAATAATTAAGCTCAAAGATTTAGTTTTATAGGGTTGTGAAGGGTTAGTGCTTTGCTCCAATCCCTGATAACTTACATCCCTGGGGTATTCTAGGCTAAGAATCCATGTTCACATAGCTCCAAGGCACTGCAAGATCCTGAATTATCAGAGAGATTCAATTATGTTTACTACGAGAATAAAATGAACACACTTCTTTAACAGCAAGGATTGAAACAGATTTCTGGCGATTTAGCCAAAAAATTCAATAACCACTATATTCTCTGAACTATCTTAATTAAGGGTTTGCTGTGTTACTTAAAGAATAAATGGATGAGAACTTTTAAAACCTAAAGCTCTAAAAGGAAAAGATACTCAGAGTGAGGGCTTAGAGAAAAAGAGCAAAAGGAGGATCCATTTGATGCAGCAATTCCACTTTTGGGTACATAGCCAAAAGAATGGAAAGCAGAGTCTCAGGAATATTTGAATATCCATGTTCATAGCAGCATCATTTGCAACATCCAAAAGGTGGAGCAACCCAAATGTCCACTGATGGATGAACAGATAAACAAGAGCTCATATATATGTAAAATATATTAAAAGGAAGGAAATCCTGACCCATGCTACAACTAGAAGAACCTTGAGAACACTATGCTAATAAACCAGTCACAGTAAGACAAATACTCTTGATTCCACTTGTTTGATGTTATCTAAAGTAGTCAATTCATGGAAACCGAAAGTAGAGTGGTGTTTGCCAGGGCATACGGTGGGGGGATGGGGAGTTGTTTAATGGGTAGAGTTTGAGTTTTACAAGATGAAAAGAGATGTGTAGATGGATGGTAGTGATGGTTGCACAATATAAATGGACCTAACACCACAGAACTGTACACTTAAAAATGGTTAAGATGGGAATTACGTATATTTTACCAAAATTTACCAAGAAAATGAGTGACCTCAGGTAAATTGCATGCATAGTTCAGTTCTTTTACTTTATATATTTTAAATTAGTTTTATACTTTTTTTTTTTTTTTTTTTTTTTTTCCCCCGAGATGGAGTCTCTGTGGCCCAGGCTGGAGGGCAGTGGCACGATCTCAGCTCACTGCAACCTCTGCCTCCTGGGTTCATGCGATTCGCCTGCCTCAGCCTTGTGAGTAGCTGGGATTACAGGCATGCACCACCATGCCCAGCTAATTTTGTATTTTTAGTAGGGATGGGGTTTCTTTTCTTTTTAAATTATACTTTAAGTTCTAGGGTACATGTGCACAATGTGCAGGTTTGTTACATATGTATACATGTGTCATGTTGGTGTGCTGCACCCATTAACTCATCATTTACATTAGGTATATCTCCTAATGCTATCCCTCCCCGCTCCCCTTCTCCCCACAATACGACCTGGTGTGTGATGTTCCCCTTCCTGTGTCCAAGTGATCTCATTGTTCAATTCCCACCTATGAGTGAGAACATGCGGTGTTTGGTTTTCTGTTTTTGCGATAGATTGCTGAGAATGATGGTTTCCAGCTGCATCCATGTCCCTATAAAGGACACAAACTCATCCTTTTTTATGGCTGCATAGTATTCCATGGTGTATATGTGCCACATTTTCTTAATCCAGTCTGTCACTGATGGACATTTGGGTTGATTCCGAGTCTTTGCTATTGTGACTAGTGCTGCAATAAATATACATGTCCATGTGTCTTTATAGCAGCATGATTTATAATCCTTTGGGTATATACCCAGTAATTGGATGGCTGGGTCATTTGGTATTTCTAGTTCTAGATCCTTGAGGAATCGCCACACTGTTTTTCACAATGGTTGAACTAGTTTACAATCCCAACAGTGTAAAAGTGTTCCTATTTCTCCACATCCTCTCCAGCACCTGTTGTTTCCTGACTTTTTAATGATTGCCATGCTAACTGGTGTGATGGTATCTCATTGTGGTTTTGATTTGCGTTTCTCTGAGGGCCAGTGATGACGAGCATTTTTTCATGTGTCTGTTGGCTGTATGCATGTCTTCTTTTGAGAAGTGTCTGTTCATATCCTTTGCCCACTTTTTGATGGGGTTGTTTTTATCTTGTAAATTTGTTTGAGTTCTTTGTAGATTCTGGATATTAGCCCTTTGTCAGATGAGTAGATTGCAAAAATTTTCTCCCATTCCCCCATTCTGTAGGTTGCCTGTTCACTCTGCTGGTAGTTTCTTTTGCTGTGCAGAAGCTCTTTAAGTTTGGCTTTTGTTGCCATTGCTTTTGGTATTTTAGACATGAAGTCCTTGCCCATGCCTATGCCCTGAATGGTATTACCTAGGTTTTCTTCTAGGGTTTTTACGGTTTTAGGTCTAACATTTAAGTCTCTAATCCATCTTGAATTAATTTTCGTATAAGGAATAAGGAAAGGATCCAGTTTCAGCTTTCTACTTATGGCTAGCCAATTTTCCCAGCACCATTTATTAAATAGGGAATCCTTTCCCCATTTCTTGTTTTTCTCAGGTTTGTCAAAGATCAGATGGCTGTAGATGTGTGGTATTATTTCTGAGGGCTCTGTTCTGTTCCATTGGTCTATATCTCTGTTTTGGTACCAGTACCATGCTGTTCTGGTTACTGTAGCCTTGTAGTATAGTTTGAAGTCAGGTCGTGTGATACCTCCAGCTTTTTCCTTTTGATGTAGGATTGTCTTGGCAATGTGGGGTCTTTTTTGGTTCCATATGAACTTTAAAGCAGTTTTTTCCAAGTCTGTGAAGAAAGTCATTGGTAGCTTGATGGGGATGGCATTGAATCTATAAATTACCTTGGGCAGTATGGCCATTTTCACAATACTGATTCTTCTATCCATGAGCATGGTATGTTCTTCCATTTGTTTGTGTCCTCCTTTATTTCATTGAGCAGTGGTTTGTAGTTCTCCTTGAAGAGGTCCTTTACATCCCTTGTAAGTTGGATTCCTAGATATTTTATTCTTTTTGAAGCAATTGTGAATGGAAGTTCATTCATGATTTGGCTCTCTGTTTGTCTGTTACTGGTATATAAGAATGCTTGTGATTTTTGCACATTAATTTTGTATCCTGAGACTTTGCTGAAGTTGCTTATCAGCTTAAGGAGATTTTGGACTGAGATGATGGGGTTTTCTAAATATACAATCATGTCATCTGCAAACAGGGACAATTTGACTTCTTCTTTTCCTAACTGAATATTATTTGTCTCTCTTGCCTGATTGCCCTAGCCAGAACTTCCAACACTATGTTGAATAGGAGTGGTGAGAGAGGGCATCCCTGTCTTCTGCCAGTTTTCAAATGGAATGCTTCCAGTTTTTGCCCATTCAGTATATGATATTGGCTGTGGGTTTGTCATAAATAGCTCTTATTATTTTGAGATACGTTCCATCAATACCGAATTTATTGAGAGTTTTTAGCATGAAGGGCTGTTGAATTTTGTCAAAGGCCTTTTCTGCATCTATTGAGATAATCATGTGGTTTTTGTCTTTGGTTCTGTTTATATGCTGGATTACGTTTATTGATTTGCGTATGTTGAACCAGCCTTGCATCCCAGGGATGAAGCCCACTTGATCATGGTGGATAAGCTTTTTGATGTGCTGCTGGATTCGGTTTGCCAGTATTTTCTTGAGGATTTTTGCATTGATGTTCATCAGGGATATTGGTCTAAAATTCTCTTTTTTTGTTGTGTCTCTGCCAGGTTTGGTATCAAGATGATGTTGGCCTTGTAAAATGAGTTAGGGAGGATTCCTTCTTTTTCTATTGATTGGAATAGTTTCAGAAGGAATGGTACCATCTCCTCCTTGTACCTCTGGTAGAATTCGGCTGTGAATCTGTCTGTCCTGGACTTTTTTTTGTTGGTAGGCTATTAATTATTGCCTCAATTTCAGAGCGTGCTATTGGTCTATTCAGGGATTCAACTTCTTCCTGGTTTAGTCTTGGGAGAGTATAAGTGTCCAGGAAATTATCCATTTCTTCTGAGTTTTCTAGTTTATTTGCGTAGAAGTGTTTATAGTATTCTCTGATGGTAGTTTGTATTTCTGTGGGATCGGTGGTGATATCCCCTTTATCATTTTTTATTGCGTCTATTTGATTCTTCTCTTTTCTAATCTTTATTAGTCTTGCTAGCGGTCTATCAATTTGGTTGATTTTTTTTAAAAAACCAGCTCCTGGATTCATTGATTTTCTGGAGGGTTTTTTGTGTCTCTATCTCCTTCAGTTCAGCTCTGATCTTAGTTATTTCTTGCCTTCTGCTAGCTTTTGAATGTGTTTGCTCTTGCTTCTTTCCAGCTTTCTCTTGTGGGCATTTAGTGCTATAAATTTCCATCTACACACTGCTTTAAATGTGTCCCAGAGATTCTGGTATGTTGTGTCGTTCTTCTGATTGGTTTCAAAGAACATCTTTATTTCTGCCTTCATTTCATTATGTACCCAGTAGTCATTCAGGAGCAGGTTGTTCAGTTTCCATGTAGTTGAGCGGTTTTGATTGAGTTTCTTAGTCCTGAGTTCTAGTTTAATTGTACTGTGGTCTGAGAGACAGTTTGTTATAATTTCTGTTCTTTTACATTTGCTGAAGAGTGCTTTACTTCCAACTATGTGGTCAATTATGGAATAAGTGCGATGCGATGCTGAAAAGAATGTATATTCTGTTGATTTGGGGTGGAGAGTTCTGTAGATGTCTATTACGTCCACTTGGTGCAGAGTTGAGTTCAATTCCTGATATCCTTGTTAACTTTCTGTCTCGTTGATCTGTCTAATGTTAACAGTGGGGTGTTGAAGTCTCCCACTATTATTGTATGGGAGTCTAAGTCTCTTTGTAAGTCTCTAAGGACTTGCTTTATGAATCTGGGTGCTCCTGTATTGGGTGCATATATGTTTAGGATAGTTAGCTCTTCCTGTTGAATTGACCCCTTTACCATTATATAATAGCCTTCTTTGTCTCTTTTGATCTTTGATGGTTTAAAGTCTGTTTTATCAGAGACTAGGATTGCGACCCCTGTTTTTTTTTGTTTCCCATTTGCTTGGTAGATCTTCCTCCACCCCTTTATTTTGAGCCTATGTATGTCTTTGCATGTGAGATGGGTCTCCTGAATACAGCAAACTGATGGGTCTTGACTCTTTATCCAATCTGCCAGTCTGTGTCTTTTAATTGGACCATTTAGTCCATTTACATTTAAGGTTAATATTGTTATGTGTGAACTTGATCCTGTCATTGTGATATTAACTGGTTATTTTGCTCATTAGTTGATGCAGTTTCTTCCTAGCATTGATGGTCTTTACATTTTGGCATGTTTTTGCAATGGCTGGTACTGGTTGTTCCTTTCCATGTTTAGTGCTTCCTTCAGGATCTCTTGTAGGGCAGGCCTGGTGGTGACAAAGTCTCTAAGCATTTGCTTGTCTGTAAAGAATTGTATTTGTCCTTCACTTATGAAACTTAGTTTGGCTGGATATGAAATTCTGGGTTGAAAATTCTTTTCTTTAAGAATGTTGAATATTGGCCCCCACTCTCTTCTGGCTTGTTGAGTTTCTGCCGAGAGGTCTGCTGTTAGTCTGATGGGCTTCGCTTTGTGGGTAACCCGACCTTTCTCTCTGGCTGCCCTTAACATTTTTTCCTTCATTTCAACTTTGGTGAATCTGGCAATTATGTGTCTTGGAGTTGCTCTTCTTGAGGAGTATCTTTGTGGCGTTCTCTGTATTTCCTGAATTTGAATGTTGGCCTGCCTTACTAGGTTGGGGAAGTTCTCCTGGATGATATCCTGCAGAGTGTTTTCCAACTTGGTTCCATTTTCCCCCTCACTTTCAGGCACACCAATCAGACATAGATTTGGTCTTTTCACATAATCCCGTATTTCTTGGAGGCTTTGTTCATTTCTTTTTCCTCTTTTTTCTCTAGACTTCTCGCTTCATTTCATTCATTTGATCTTCAATCATTGATACTCTCTCTTCCAGTTGATCAAGTCGGTTACTGAAGCTTGTGCATTTGTCATGTATTTCTCATGTCATGGTTTTTATCTCTGTCATTTTGTTTACGGCTTTCTCTGCATTGATTATTCTAGTTTTCCATTCTTTTTTCAAGATTTTTAGTTTCTTTGCGCTGGGTACATAGTTCGTCCTTCAGTTCTGAGAAGTGTGATCGACTGAAGCCTTCTTCTCTCAACTTGTCAAAGTCATTCTCCGTCCAACTTTGATCCATTGTTGGCGATGAGCTGCGTTCCTTTGGAGGGGAGATGTGCTCTGATTTTTTGAATTTCCAGCTTTTCTGCCCTGCTTTTTCCCCATCTTTGTGGTTTTATCTGCTTTTGGTCTTTGATGATGGTGATGTACTGATGGGGATTTGGTGTGGGTGTCCTTTCTACTTGTTAGTTTTCCTTCTAACAGTCAGGACCCTCAGCTATAGGTCTGTTGGAGTTTGCCTGAGGTCCACTCCAGACCCTGTTTGCCTGGGTATCAGCAGCGGAGGCTGCAGAATATAGAATATTGCTGAACAGCGAGTGTTGCTGTCTGAATCTTGCTCTGGAAGCTTCATCTCAGGGGTGTACTCTGCCGTGTGAGGCGTGAGATGTCGGTCTGCACCTAGTGGGGGATATCTCCCAGTTAGGCTACTCAGGGGTCAGGGACCCACTTGAGCAGGCAGTCTGTCTATTCTCAGATCTCAACCTCTGTGCTGGGAGATCCACTGCTCTCTTCAAAGCTGTCAGACAGGGTCATTTACATCTGCAGAGGTTTCTGCTGCTTTTTGTTTAGCTATGCTCTGTCCCCAGAGGTGGAGTCTACAGAGACAGGCAGGCCTCCTTGAGCTGCGGTGGGCTCCACCCAGTTTGAGCTTCCCAGCGGCTTTGTTTACATACTTAAGCCTCAGCAATGGCGGGCGCCCCTCCCCCAGCCTTGCTGCCACCTTGCAGTTAGATCTCAGACTGCTGTGCTAGCAATGAGGGAGGCTCTGGGCGTGGGACCCTCCCGGCCAGGTGTGGGATATAATCTCCTGGTGTGCCATTTGCTAAGACCCTTGGTAAAGCGCAATATTAGGGTGGGAGTTACCCGATTTTCCAGGTGTTGTGTGTCTCAGTTTCTCTTGGCTAGGAAAAGGGATTCCCTTCCCCCTTGCACTTCCCAGGTGAGGCGATGCCTCGCCCTGCTTCAGCTCTGGCTCATCGGGCTGCACCAGTTGACCAGCACCGATTGTCTGGCACTCCCCAGTGAGATGAACCTGGTACCTCAGTTGAAATTGCAGAAATCACCTGTCTTCTGCGTTGCTTGTGCTGGGAACTGGAGGCTGGAGCTGTTCCTAGTCGGCCATCTTGCTCCGGGACCCCCCGGGATGGGGTTTCTTCATGTTAGTCAGGCTGGTCTCAAACTCCTGACCTCAGGTGATCTACCCGCCTCAGCCTCCCAAAGTGCTGGGATTACAGGTGTGAGCCACTGTGCCCGGCTATACTTTTAAATTAGTATAATTTCCTGTATTAACAGACTACAGGGAAAAAAACCCATATGATCTGGAATATTTAACGAATTCTTGCCACTCCATAATGAGAAAACAACCCAATTTTCTTAAAAAGAGGTGTGGCAACATAAGAGTAAGACTGAGGGATCTTTACAGTGATGGAAATGTTCGGTATCTTGCCCACATTCATGTTAATACCTTGTTTGTGATATCTTACCACTGTTTTGCAACTTAATTGCCCTTGGGGGGAACTAGGCAAAGGGTACATGAGAGCTCTGTATTTCTTAAAATTTTATATAAATCTATGATATTTTTCAAAATGTATAATCTAAAACAACAGGGAAATAATCACCATAGACGTGATGACGTACCCTTTTTGGTGTATTATATCAGGAGGTACATGCTGTTGATACATTTCATTACAGGTGATATTTATTAACTTTGTGGTGCCTGTCTAGGTTTCTCCCTTGTAAAGCTACTATTTTTCTCTTTGTAAGATATTTTAGGACTGTGCAAATATCCTGTTTCTTACCATACTTTCACCAATTTTAGCATGGATAGGTAGCTCTTGTCTGCAACAAATATTACTGTGGTGTTTGCCAAACAGTGATTTTTTTTTTTTTTTTTTTTTTTTTTGAGACGGAGTCTGGCTCTGTCGCCCAGGCTGGAGTGCAGTGGCCGGATCTCAGCTCACTGCAAGCTCCGCCTCCCAGGTTTAAGCCATTCTCCTGCCTCAGCCTCCAGAGTAGCTGGGACTACAGGCACCCACCACCTCGCCCGGCTAGTTTTCTGTACTTTTTAGTAGAGACGGGGTTTCACCGTGTTAGCCAGGATGGTCTCGATCTCCTGACCTCGTGATCCGCCCGTCTCGGCCTCCCAAAGTGCTGGGATTACAGGCTTGAGCCACTGCGCCCGGCCCAGTGATTTTTTTTTAAACGACACACCATGATTCTTGAGATTTTCTATTTACATCATTCCTTCTACGTTTATTAATTGGAATTCTATATGTGAAATTGAAGACACTGGGATGAAATCACATCTTGTGAGACCCAAACAAACTAAAGCCAGGAGAGTCTGAAGAGGGGAGGGTTTGTGCTCTGTCTGAGATAAAGACTTGTCTCAAGGACTTTCTAAAATAACTCTAAGAGATTCTTTCTTTAGGACTGCAGCAATTCAGACAAGATGTCCTCGAAAGAACACCTGCCCAGTAACGGCATCTCCACTGAAAAACAGAGGCCAACTTGTGTTATAATTCCCAAATAAATTCAACATATTTGGAGACTTTTTCTGATTTTTTTTCTTGGTTGACATAAGCACCAGAAGCTGCTCCTTCTCCCTCATTTATTTATTTATTCAATTATTTATATAAGCATGGACTCACAGATATTTATTCTGTGTATTGCTACCTGTTACTATGATTTATTTTGTTACTCATATTTTTCCAGATTTAGCTCTTGGGACCTGTGTCCTTTCAACTATTCTCATCCTTGACTGAAGACTTCTTTACTTTCTGGCACTAGAAGACATTACTGGTTTATTTGTACTTTCCCTGGGCCAGTCTGGGAACCAGCCATTTCTCCAAGGGGCCCTAGTTCCTTTTATTAAGAACTTATACGCATTACTCCTGTGAAGTGGAATCTTAGTTTGCTAATGACTCATTCAAATCACTCTCTGAGCTCATCCATAGGAAAGTGAAGACAATACCTTATTATAGTATCCAGTACCCATTTTAAAAATAATATAAAAAAATCACAAATCCATTAATTTATCTTTAATCTTTTTAAAGGGAGCTGAAATCACTTTCTCAATCATGAAAGTGATCATACAACATGGCCAACATAAAAACCAACTGTGGGCTGGGTGTGGTGACTCACGCCTGTAATCCCAGCACTTTGGGAGGCCAAGGTGGGTGGATCATGAGGTCAGGAGATTGAGACCATCCTGGCTAACACGGTGAAACCCCTTCTCTACTAAAAATACAAAAAATTAGCTGGGCATGGTGGCGGGTGCCTGTAGTTCCAGCTACTCGGGAGGCTGAGGCAGGAGACTGGCGTGAATCCGGGAGGCAGAGCTTGCAGTGAGCCGAGATCCGGCCACTGTACTCCAGCCTGGGCGACAGAGCGAGACTCCATCTCAAAAAACAGGAAAAAAAAAAAAAAAAAAAAAAAAAAAAAAAAAACTGTGACCAGAAAATGAAAAATATGAAAATCACATTGAGGGTGGAGGTACATGAATCAATACTGTGAGCTGGTTTTCAAAGGCCAATCAAACCACAAATAAGTAACTTCCACTATTAAAGTTTTGATTCATAATATTTATGATGTTTTCCTTCTTTGGTGTTTGGCAATAATATGCCTTTTCACAATGCCTCAAGACACTAGAAAAGATTTACATTCTCATCCTAGCTCTTTGGTTGAAAAAAGAAAACAGAAGAGTTACTATATTCTTAAACTCTTATAACAAGAGAGGAGTCAATTTTCAGACTTGGGCCTTGAGACACCCTGTGTTCTTTCTTCAGGAAGATACCCATTACTTAATAAGGTTTAGATCATGCTCTATTAGTTCCCCTGTCATTCTCTGCCCTTAACTTCAGCTAACGTTGCAATTTGCAGCACTGTATAATTACATAGCAGATATAATTCCTTGAAGATGTTTCTTTCTCTTGGTTGTAGAGCACAAAGGGAATGAAAAACAAAAAATAAACCCAAACAAATATAGAAAATAAACAAAATAAATGTGTAAGCCCTGCTAAGCTACTGTGTGTACCTTGCTCAACTATTTGATCAATTGTGCACTTTGATTCTTTAAAAAGATCCTTTTGGGGGGAATATGAGCTTTTTGCTTTTGCAGATAGTTTTATGGTTGTTAAATATGTGTCCTCCTTGACACATGAAGTATATTGCTCTCAGGGAATGAAAAGTAATTTAAATATTTGTGCAAGCAAAATATAATTAGAAAGGTAAATCTACTGAAAAAAATGAGTGGCCTGAGGTAAACTGTGCACAGTTTATATTTGTGACTTTATATTTTGAATTACAATTATGTTTATTTTACTCCCAAGGACATTCATTATTTTGAAAGTAATGTTAAATATTCTAATTTAGAAATTTCTGGAAGGTGCATTTTTCACTGAATAGCATATCACAAACCAAAAGCAAATGAACTTAGTAATACTTTTATTATAGCCAACATTTCTTGTGGCCTGGCCCTTCATCCTGCCCCACTGGCAGTCAATACACCAATATTTTTGTACTTTGAGCTGTGAGGACACTAAAGTTTGTATATTTCCCAACAAGTTGAAATTCTCAATCAGAAATATATGTAAGATCCTAGTTTCTTCATTTTAAAATTGCATGTACAACTTCTTTAGTATGGCGGAACATATTGTAAAGCAAATCTAATGAGACCACAAGAAGCATGGCTTATTTACTCATCTAGCAAATCCTTATTGCATATCTACCATGCTTATGCCACTAAGTCAGATGCTACAGGGAAATAAAATGAAGTAGAGTATGCAGTCATGCTTCTAGGAGCTTTCAGACTGATACAGAAGATAAGTAAAACAAGAGTTGATTAAGATTACAGGAATATATGCAAGGGCGTTCACCAGGCAGTGGAACAGGATTCAAGTTTTACTGAAGGATTTTATATGGCTATCAAAAGACAGAGACCGGTATTGTAGCAAGCAGAATGGCTCCAATGTAGTAGTTCGGCATTTGGGGTTAGACAGTCGATCAAAAGGGCGAAGGAGGATAAAGTTTCTGAGGAAGACTGAGGCTGGATGGGGCCTGGAATGCAAAGCCAGGGAGTTCAGATGTGGGTAGCAATGGTGAATGGCTACAGATTACTCAGGAAGTAAGTAATGACAAAAGAAGGACTGTAGAGAATGTGGCCTGGTAAATGTGTGCTGATGGACTGGAAAGAGAGGAGATGAGAGTTAAGAGGCTGCTATAGATTTTCAAGCATGAGGTTTTAAGTCACATGGCTTGGAAGAGGAGGAAACACAGGAGACACATCTTGTGAAGGTGGCAGAGCCCAGGGGATTAGGACAAAGACTGTAGAGTCAGACACACCTGGATATGCATCCTGGCTTGCTACTTAGAGCTGACTTTTTTTTTTTTTTTTTTTTCCCAGCCAGAGTCTTGCTCTGTTGTCCAGCCTGGAGTGCAGTGGTGTGATCTTGATTCATTGCAACCTCCCCCTCCCAGGTTCAAATGATTCTCCTGCCTCAGCCTCTCAAGTTGCTGGGATTATAGGTGCCTGCCACCACACCCAGCTATTTTTTTTTTTTTTTTTTTTTTTTTTGTATTTTTAGTAGAGACAGGGTTTCACTATGTTGGTCAGGCTGGTCTTGAACTCCTGACCTCAGGTGATCCACCTGCCTCAGCCTCCCAAAGTGCTGGGACTACAGGCATGAGCCACTGTGCCTGGCCTGTTTGACATTTTTGAAACTGTTTATCTCATATTTTCAGTTTCCTCTTGTAGAAGTGATTAATGATATCTACCTTAGAAGGTGGTTGAATGGTTTAAACATGAAAATGCTTTCAAAGCAGTAACTCATTATCTGGCACACTGTATACATTCTGTTATTCTTGCTGCTTACAGAAGGCAAGGGCTGCCTGGAGATGTCTCCAAGCTACTCTAGAGCTTTTCTTGGCCGCATTTGGCCATCCCTGCCAAGCCCAGGGCCCTCTCATTCCTGAGTTTCTGGTACCCAGCTTCCTGATTCAGTTGCTCCCATAAACTCCTCTCTGTCCAGACCTACCCCCAAACCCTAGAGTCTGCTTTCACTCTGTTTTTCAAACTAATATTTATTGAGCCTCAATTATGTGCCAGGCACTGAGCTAGGTTCATGGGGTAAAAATAGCAGGCAAAGCAGACAACCCCGTCCTCGTGGAGCTTATACTGTAGGAGAGTATGTATACTTCAAATCTCACATGAAAAGATATAAATGATTAAAACCAGTAAAAGTGATAGGCAAAAAGTGATAAGAAAAGTCAATGATTACAAATTATGTATTTGGGGCCAGGCGTGGTGGCTCACGCCTGTAATCAGCACTTTGGGAGGCCTAGGTGGGGGGATCACGAGGTCAGGAGATTGAGACCATCCTGGCCAACACGGTGAAACCCCATCTCTACTAAAAATACAAAAATTGGGTGCAGTGGCACACACCTGTAGTCCCAGCTACTTGGGAAGCAGAGGCAGGACAATCACTTGAACCCTTGTGGTGGAGGTTGCAGTGAGCCAAGATCATGCTACTGCACTCCAGCCTGGTGACAGACGGAGACTCCGGCTCAAAAAAAAAAAAAAAGAAAAAAAAAAAAAAAGGGACAATGTATAGTGCAGGTTGAGTATCCCTTATCTGAAATGCCTGGGATCTGAAATGTTTCAGATTTACCAAAGCACTAAACTGACTTCAGCAATCAAGCCACTACCCCTCTCCCAGTATCATGCTGATACCTGGATTTCAGTCAAGTAAGAGAGAATGGAGGTGGTGGAACAAAGTACCACCAAGCAACCTGTACAGGGCAGGAACCCTTTACCAACAGACTTCTATAAGCTATGTTGCTCCAGGCCACACTTCAACACCCTCAAGTATGGGCAGCTAAACCCTGAGACCAACCTTAAATATAACATTGCTGTAAGTGCCATAAATCAAAAATAGAGAAGCTGTTTGCCATACTTAGGAATTCACAACAGCCAATCTGAAAATTAGAGATAATGAAGGCTCTATACTTTTTATTTATTTATTTATTTATTTTTTATTTTTTTAAATTAATTTATTTATTATTATTATACTTTAAGTTGTAGCGTACATGTGCATAACGTGCAGGTTTGTTACATATATATACTTGTGCCATGTTGGTGTGCTGCACCCATCAACTCATCATTTACATCAGGTATAACTCCCAATGCAATCCCTCCCCCCTCCCCCCTCCCCATGATAGGCCCCTGTGTGTGATGTTCCCCTTCCTGAGTCCAAGTGATCTCATTGTAACTACATTTAGTCCTACCTGAAGTCAAATCTGGTTGAAGGGACAGATATATGCAACAAATTCTTGTGTATTTTAACAAGCAACCACCAGTGAACAACTAAGGGGAAAGAGAAGTGTAGAATGCAACCCCCTTACAATCCAGTTCAGGTCACATAAACATCCATGGACGCCACAAGAAGAAATATAAGTATTAAGCTGTGGGTATAGATGATACATGGTGTAGAAGTTAGAGAAAAGCGAGGGCTGGAAGGGCTAGAAAAGACTCCACAGAAAACATGGAATGTAAATTTAAAAAGAGCTATGACCTGAACAAAAGAAAGTAAAATGAAAAGCCTTGTGCAACAATAACAGTGGGGGGAGGGGGAAGTATGGGATGCCTGAGGGATGATGGGGTAACTGGCCTGAATGGAGGTCTCCTATGACCCCAGACCAGTCTCTTTACCTAGATACAGTCATCCCTCAGGATCCTCAGGGGATTGGAGAAAGAACCATCCCCATCCCCACAGAAGTCAAAATCCAGATACTCAAGTCTCATATAAACGGCATGGTATTTTGTGTATAACCTATGCACATCCTTCTGTGTATTTTAAATCATCTCTAGATTATAGTACCTAATACAAAGTAAATGGTTTGTAATGAGTTATACCCTGGGTTTTTTTGGTTTTTTGTTGTTTTTTTTTTGAGATGGAGTCACTTTGTTACTCAGGCTGGAGTGCAATGGCGTGATCTGGGCTCACTGCAACCTCCGCCTCCTGGGTTCAGCGATTCTCCCACCTCAGCCTCCCAAGTAGCTGGGATTACAGGCATGAGCCACCATGCCTGGCTAGTTTTTGTATTTTTGTAGAGACTAGGTTTCACAATGTTGGCCAGGCTGGTCCCAAACTCCTGACCTCAAGACATCTGCCTGCCTTGTCCTCCCAAAGTGCTGTGATTACAGGCATGAGCCACTGTGCCTGGCCTATTTGTATTTTTTATTGTTGTAATTTTTTAGTTCTTTTCCCAGGTATTTTTAATTCATGATTGGTTGAATCCACGGATGCAGAACCGGTGGATATGAAGAGCCCACTATAATGTGGCAAGAGAAAAATCCTTCCCTTGCCATAGGAGATGGGACACAGTAAGAGCTATTCTGCCGAATAAACCAGCACGATGGAGCCCTTCAACCTGTAGACACAGCTAACTCCAGTTGAGAGAGGCTCTTTCTAGGGCCAGAGAGTTTAGAAACTTCTGGTAGATTAAAAAAAAAAAAAAAAAAAAAAAAAAAAAAGAAGTCTCCTAGGCTTCCAGTTCGTATTAGGTGGCCAAATAAGGGTTTCATATAGTGAGTATGTCTGCTTGTTTCCATGTAAGTGGAAAAGTCATAGTTATCCACCTGGAGCTATTCTGCAGAGCTAGGTGAATACAGTTATCGGTTAGAAAAGAGAGCTGAGGTAGGCTTCTCACAAGGAGAGGTCACTGGGGGTGAGATGAAGCATGAAAACCATATGCTCAGAAAAAGGATGGCTGCTGACAGGGCACACAGAGACTTGGCCAGTCTGTATTAAGTGTCTGCACTCTGCAGTGTAGGAAAACAGTGCAGAGAAATGTGATCGGGGGGAAAGAGGCATAAATAGGGAAGTGGCTGACTGCAGAAGCTACTGTTGTTACAAGGTGAGAAAAACTGCATGAGTCCCACCGCTTTTCAAATCTAAAGATGGTTGTTAATGTCTTTCATGTTCATTACCATTATTATCTTTGATATTTTAATAACAAGCCTTGACCTTATAGGCATTTTATGAGACCATCTCAGCCTCCTGTCCTATGCAAAAATCACCAGTGTGTGGGTTGTTACTAGACTGAACAACAGATTTCTAAAATTGCAGTCTGAAAAAATCCATTTTGAGAACAATGAAATCCCTATGGGGGGAGGGGAAGCAAAGTAGAGCCTGGAACATGATGATTCTGGTGTAGTTTTCTGCCATTGCTCTAGCACACAGCTGTAGAGTTCTACAGACACCAAATAAGTTATTAGCAGCCATTAAGTCAATGGACAGATATTGCTAACAGACTAAAGCTAAGGGAACCAGTAAAAGACATCTGTCACATTTATTTATTGATAAGGGGATGAAAAGTTCAGAAAATTACAAGAAAGGGTGCTAACAAGTCAACTTGATTTAAGAAAAATAAGATCTTGAAGCATCTGTGCTTAGCACAGGAGCTCAGAAAGACTCAATGTTTGCTGATATTTTAAAAGATGTAACTTAGTTAAAACTTTTGTAGGGGAACGTGTCTGTACATTATTCAAGAACCTCATTTTCAATATGAAACAAGCCAATATAGCCTTCTGAAACTTTTTTTTTTTCCCTGAGATGGAATCTTTCTCTGTCACCAGGCTGGAATGCAGTGGCACGATCTCGGCTCACCACACCCTACACCTCCTGGGTTCAAGCAATTACCCTACCTCAGCCTCTTGAGTAGCTAGGACTACAGGTAAGTGCCACCACACTTGGCTAATTTTTTGCATTTTAGTAGAGACGGGGTTTCACCATGTAGGCCAGGATGGTCTTGATCTCCTGATCTTGTGATCTGCCCACCTCGGCCTCCCAAAGGGTTGGGATTACAGGTGTGAGCCACCATACCCGGCTGAAACTTCATTTTTTTAATAACCATAATAAACACATTCAAAATATCAATGAGCTATTAACATATACATAAATTATCGTTCCCAATATAATCAAAGAAAATATATTTTTTCTTTAATAATTACCTCTCATTTCTCCTGAAATTGTAGTTAAACCAGCCAATTTTAAAATTGGTGCCAGTGGGGAAACCCAAAGCATTAGGGGTAGGAAGTAATGAATTTAATATTTACAACTAACTAGTGTGTCTACTTCACTGTCTGTCTAACTGCTCCTGAATGGGGACAAAAAAAACTCATATGATGGCGCCAAAATTCAACTTCAAGCTTTGTTCCTGAACCATCTCTTCCTTACAATAGTTGGGCTGTAAAATCTATGGAGGGAGTCATTCCACAGTAAGCATTAAATAGTAAAGAGAGAAAAGAGGTCCAGAGTACAGAAAGACTATGAATATGCTAGCTGTCAGTTCATTGCCACTCAGCTCCAAATTTTCCCTTCCATATATGCTCTGCCATAATGGACAGAATTCCTTTACAGAGAATGTGATGATGCTTTCTTGGTGGAGGGTGCGGAGGACTCTGCAGGAGGAAGGGGCTCTGCTGCTGCTGGCTGCTGCGAGTGTGAGGGGTCTGCTGGAGCTCTACTCCAGCCATGCACCCAGAACACGTGGTTCCTTGCACGTGTTTGGCTTGGAACTAGTGATAACCTTCCCATGCCCTCTCCACAAGGCAACCAATATTCTGAAGACCTCCTGCCCACACTAAGTTTCTGCTCCTACTACATAGCCACACCATTAGTTGCTGATTGACTGTGCCCACCTGCACTGCAGAGGGCTGCTTCCTACTTGCCAAGCAACTGCAGACCAGTACGACCTGGGGAAGCAGCACGTTTCTCTACTGTCCTTTGGGCTGAACCCCAGCTTTGGGGAGAGGACCTCCTTCCAAGTTTGTCCTGCCTTGGGTATTCTCCCAAGGCCCTGGGGGACTGCATAGAATTTCCTTAATTTCTCAGAGTTTAATACTACTCTATATTAAATTTCCTCCCCGTTTAATCCACTGTGTGGTTTCCATATCCCATTTGGTCTTAAACTGATTCAATGACCAAGGTATGGGATTCCTTACAGTAGTAATTTTGATTGTCTACTGAGAAAATAGCATTAAGAAGTAGTTTATATATTTGGAACCTATATTAATAGATAATGTCATATATGAAAATGCTACTAATTGGTGGCTCCAAGATGGCCAAACAGGAACAGCCCCAGTCTACAGCTCCCAGCCTGAGCAATGCAGAAGACAGGTGATTTCTGCATTTCCAACTGAGGTACAGGGTTCATCTCACTGGGGCTTGTCAGACAGTGGGTGCAGGACAGTGGATGCAGCCCACCGAGTGTGAGCCAGAGCAGGGTGAGGCATCGCCTCACCTGGGAAACACAAGGGGTCAGGGAATTCCCTTTCCTAGCCAAGGGAAGCTGTGACAGAAGGCACCTGGAAAATCAGGTCACTCCCACCCTAATACTGCGCTTTTCCAAGGGTCTTAGCAAACGGCACATCAAGAGATTATATCCCGTGCCTGGCTCGGAGGGTCCCACGCCCGTGGAGCCTCCCTCATTGCTAGCACAGCAGTCTGAGATTGAACTGCAAGGTGGCAGTGAGGATGGGGGAGGGGCGTCCGCCATTGCTGAGGCTTGAGTACATAAACAAAGCAGCCAGGAAGCTCAAACTGGGTGGAGCCCATCACACCTCAAGGAGGCCTGCCTGCTTCTGTAGACTCCACCTCTGGGGGCAGGGCATAGCCGAACAAAAGGCAGCAGAAACCTCTGTAGACTTAAATGTCCCTGTCTGACAGCTTTGAAGAGAGCAGTGGTTCTCCCAGCACGGAGTCTGAGATCTGAGAACGGTCAGACTGCCTCTCAAGTGGGTCCCTGACCCCCAAATAGCCTAACTGGGAGGCACCCCGCAGTAGGGGCAAACTGACACCTCACACGGCTGGGTACCCCTCTGAGACGAAGCTTCCAGAGGAAGGATCAGGCAGCAACATTTGCTGTTCAGCAATATTTGCTGTTCTGAAGCCTCCGCTGCCGATACCCAGGCAAACAGGGTCTGAAGTGGACCTCAAGCAAACTCCAACAGACCTGCAGCTGAGGGTCCTGACTGTTAGAAGGAAAACTAACAAACAGAAAGGACATCCACACCAAAATCCCATCTGTATATCACCATCATCAAAGACCAAAGGTAGATAAAACCACAAAGATGGGGAAAAAACAGAGCAGAAAAGCTGAAAATTCTAAAACTCAGAGCACCTCTCCCCCTCCAAAGGAACATAGCTCCACACCAGCAACGGAACAAAGCTGGACAGAGAATGACAAATTGAGAGAAGAAGGCTTCAGATCAAACTTCTCCAAGCTAAAGGAGGAAGTTCAAACCCATCACAAAGAAGCTAAAAACCTCGAAAAAAGATTAGACGAATGGCTAACGAGAATAACCAGTGTAAAGAAGACCTTAAATGACCAGATGGAGCTGAAAACCATGGCACGAGAACTATGTGATGGATGCATAAGCTTCAGTAGCCGATTTGATCAACTGGAAGAAAGGGTTTCAGTGATTGAAGATCAAATGAATGAAATGAAGCATGAAGAGAAGTTTAGAGAAAAAGGAAAAAGAAATGAACAAAGCCTCCAAGAAATATGGGACTATGTGAAAAGACCAAATCTACGTCTGACTGATGTACCTGAAAGTGACAGTGAGAATGGAACCAAGTTGGAAAACACTCTGCAGGATATTATCCAGGAGAACTTCCCCAACCTAGCAAGGCAGGCCAACATTCAAATTCAGGAAATACAGAGAATGCCACAAAGATACTCCTTGAGAAGAGCAACTCCAAGACACGTAACTGTCAGATTCACCAAAGGTGAAATGAAGGAAAAAATGTTAAGGGCAGCCAGAGAGAAAGGTCGGGTTACCCACAAAGGGAAGTCCATTAGACTAACAAACAGTGGATCTCCTGGCAGAAACTCTACAAGCCAGAAAAGAGTGGGAGCCAATATTCAACATTCTTAAAGAAAAGAATTTTCAACCCAGAATTTCATATCCAGTCAAACTAAGCTTCATAAGTGAAGGAGAAATAAAATCCTTTACAGACAAGCAAATGCTGAGAGGTTTTGTCACCACCAGGCCTACTCTACAAGAGCTCCTGACGAAGCACTTAAACATGGAAAGGAACAACTGGTACCAGCCACTGCAAAAACATGCCAAACTGTAAAGACCATCGATGCCAAGAAGATACTGCATCAACTAATGAGCAAAATAACCAGCTAATATCATAATGACAGGATCAAATTCACACATAATAATATTAACCTTGAATGTAAATGGGCCAAATGCTCCAATTAAAAGACACAGACTGGCAAATTGGATAAAGAGTCAAGACCCACCAGTGTGCTGTATTCAGGAGACCCATCTCATATGTGCAGAGACACACATAGGCTCAAAATAAAGGGATGGAGGAAGATCTACCAAGCAAATGGAAAACAAAAAAAGACAGGGGTTGCAATCCTAGTCTCTGATAAAAACTTTAAACCAACAAAGATCAAAAGAGACAAGGCCATTACATAATGGTAAAGGGATCAATTCAACAAGAAGAGCTAACTATCCTAAATATATACGCACCCAATACAGGAGCACCCAGATTCATAAAGCAAGTCCTGAGAGACCTACAAACAGACTTAGACTCCCACACAATAATAATGGGAGACTTTAACACCCCACTGTCAACATTAGACAGATCAACGAGAGAGAAAGTTAACAAGGATATCTAGAAATTGAACTCAACTTTGCACCAAGTGGATCTAATAGATATCTACAGAACTCTCCACCCCAAATCAACAGAATATTTCTTCTCAGCACCACATTGCACTTATTCCAAAACTGACCACATAGTTGGAAGTAAAGCATTCCTCAGCAGATGTAAAAGAACAAAAATTATAACAAACTGTCTCTCAGACCACAGACTACAGTGCAATCAAACTAGAACTCACTCAAAACCATTCAACTACATGGAAACTGAGCAACCTGCTCCTGAATGACTACTGGGTACATAACAAAATGAAGGCAGAAATAAAGATGTTCTTTGAAACCAATGAGAACAAAGACACAACATACCAGAATCTCTGGGACACATTTAAAGCAGTGTGTAGATGGAAATTTATAGCACTAAATGCCAACAAGAGAAAGGAGGAAAGATCTAAAATTGACACACACCCTAACATCACAATTAAAAGAATGAGAGAAGCAAGAGCAAATACATTCAAAAGCTAGCAGAAGGCAAGAAATAAGAGCAGAACTGAAAGAGATAGAGACACAAAAAACCCTTAAAAAAAATCAATGAGGCCGGGCGCGGTGGCTCAAGCCTGTAATCCCAGCACTTTGGGAGGCCGAGACGGGCGGATCACGAGGTCAGGAGATCGAGACCATCCTGGCTAATATGGTGAAACCCCGTCTCTACTAAAAATACAAAAAACTAGCCGGGCGAGGTGGTGGGCGCCTGTAGTCCCAGCTACTCGGGAGGCTGAGGCAGGAGAATGGCGTAAACCCGGGAGGCGGAGCTTGCAGTGAGCTGAGATCCGGCCACTGCACTCCAGCCTGGGCGACAAAGCGAGACTCTGTCTCAAAAAAAAAAAAAAATCAATGAATCTAGGAGCTGTTTTTTTGCAAAGCTCAACCAAATTGATAGACCACTAGCAAGACTAATAAGAAAAGAGAGAAGAATCAAATAGACACAATAAAAAATGATAAAGGGGTACCACCACTGATCCCACAGAAATACAAACTACCATCAGAGAACACTATAAACACCTCTATGCAAATAAACTAGAAAATCCAGAAGAAATGGATAAATTCCTGAACACATACACCCTCCCAAGACTAAACCAGGAAGAAGTTGAATCCCTGAATAGACCAATAACAGGCTCTGAAATTGAGGCAATAATTAATAGCCTACCAACGAAAAAAAGTCCAGGACCAGATGGATTCACAGATGAATTCTACCAGAGGTACAAGGAGGAGCTGGTACCATTCCTTCTGAAACTATTCCAATCAATGGAAAAAGAGGGATTTTAGACCAATATCCCTGATGAACATCGATGCAAAAATCCTCAATAAAATACTTACAAACAGAATCCAGCAGCACATCAAAAAGCTTATCCACCATGATCAAGTGGGCTTCATCCCTGGGATGCAACGCTGGTTCAACATACACAAATCAGTAAACGTAATCCAGCATATAAACAGAGCCAGTCTATCACTGATGGACATTTGGGTTGATTCCAAGTCTTTGCTATTGTGAATAGTGCCTCAATAAACATACGTGTGCAGTGACAGACTGGATTAAGAAAATGTGGCACATATATACCATGGAATACTATGCAGCCATAAAAAAGGCAAACTATCGCAAAAACAGAAAACCAAACACCGCACGTTCTCACTCATAGGTGGGAACTGAACAATGAGATCACTTGGACTCAGGAAGGGGAATGTCACACACCGGGGCCTATCATGGGGAGGGGGGAGGGGGGAAGGATTGCATTGGGAGTTATACCTGATGTAAATGACGAGTTGATGGGTGCTGACGAGTTGATGGGTGCAGCAAACCAACATGGCACAAGTATACATATGTAACAAACCTGCACGTTATGCACATGTACCCTAGAACTTAAAGTATAATAAAAAATAAAAATAAAAAAGTAAACTAAATAAAGGACCTAAGACCTCTCCAAAAACAAACAAATAAACAAAAAAACAAAAAAACAGAGCCAAAGACAAAAACCACATGATTATCTCAATAGATGCAGAAAAGGCCTTTGACAAAATTCAACAGCCCTTCATGCTAAAAACTCTCAATAAATTTGGTATTGATGGAACGTATCTCAAAATAATAAGAGCTATTTATGACAAACCCACAGCCAATATCATACTGAATGGGCAAAAACTGGAAGCATTCCCCCTTGAAAACTCGCACAAGACAGGGATGCCCTCTCTCACCACTCCTATTCAACATAGTGCTGGAAGTTCTGGCCAGGGCAATCAGGCAGGAGAAAGAAATAAAGGGTATTAGGAAAAGAGGAAGTCAAATTGTCCCTGTTTGCAGATGACATGACTGTATATTTAGAAAACCCCATCGTCTCAGCCCAAAATCTCAAGCTGATAAGCAACTTCAGCAAAGTCTCAGGATACAAAATCAATGTGCAAAAATCACAAACATTTTTATACACCAATAACAGACAAACAGAGAGCCAAATCAGGAGTGAACTCCCATTCACAATTGCTTCAAAGAGAATAAAATACCTAGGGATCCAACTTACAAGGGATATGAAGGACCTCTTCAAGGAGAATTACAAACCACTGCTCAATGAAATAAAAGAGGACACAAACACCTGGAAGAACATTCCATGCTCACGGATAGGAAGAATCAGTATCGTGAAAATGGCCATACTGCCCAAGGTAATTTATAGATTCAATGCCATCCCCATCAAGCTACCAATGACTTTCTTCACAGAATTGGAAAAAACCACTTTAAAAAAAGAGCCCTCATTGCCAAGGCAATCCTAAGCCAAAAGAACAAAGCTGGAGGCATCACGCTACCTGACTTCGAACTATACTACAAGGCTACAGTAACCAAAACAGCATGGTACTGGTACCAAAACAGAGATATAGACCAATGGAACAGAACAGAGCCCTCAGAAATAATACCACACATCTACAGCCATCTGATCTTTGACAAACCTGAGAAAAACAAGAAATGGGGAGAGGATTTCCAATTTAATAAATGGTGCTGGGAAAACTGGCTGGCCATATGTAGAAAGCTGAAACTGGATCCCTTCCTTATACCTTACACAAAAATTAATTCAAGATGGATTAAAGACTTAAATGTTAGACCTAAAATCATAAAAAACCCTAGAAGAAAACCTCAGCAATACCATTCAGGACACAGGCATGGGCAAGGACTTCATGTCTGAAACACCAAAAGCAATGGCAACAAAAGCCAAAATTGACAAACGGGATCTAATTAAACTAAAGCGCTTCTGCACAGCAAAAGAAACTACCAGCAGAGTGAACAGGCCACCTACAAAAATTTTTGCAATCTACTAATCTGACATAGGGCTAATATCCAGAATCTACAAAGAACTCAAACAAATTTACAAGAAAAAACCCTATCAAAAAGTGGGTGAAGGATATGAACAGATATTTCTCAAAAGAAGACATTTATGCAGTCAACGGACACATGAAAAAATGCTCATCATCTCTGGCTATAATAGAAATGCAAATCAAAACCACAATGAGATACCATGTCACACCAGTTGGAATGACAATCATTAAAAAGTCAGGAAACAACAGGTGCTGGAGAGGATGTGGAGAAATAGGAACACTTTTATACTGTTGGTGGGACTGTAAACTAGTTCAACCATTGTGGAAGACAGTGTGGCGACTCCTCAAGGATCTAGAACTAGAAATACCATTTGACCCAGCCATCCCATTACTGGGTATATACCCAAAGGATCATAGATCATGCTGTTATAAAGACACATGCACACGTATGTTTACTGCAGCACTATTCACAATAGCAAAGACTTGGAACCAACCCAAATGTCCATCAATAATAGACTGGATTAAGAAAATGTGGCACATATACACCAGGAAATACTATGCAGCCATAAAAAAGGATGAGTTCGTGTCCTTTGTAGGGACATGGATGAAGCTGGAAACCATCATTCTCAGCAGACTATTGCAAGGACAGAAAACCAAACACCGCATGTTCTCACTCATAGGTGGGAACTGAACAATGAGAACACCTGGACACAGGAAGGGGAACAGCACACACCAGGGCCTGTCGTGGGGTGGGGGGAGGGGGAGGGATAGCATTAGGAGATGTATCTAATGTAATGATGAGTTAATGGGTGCAGCACACCAACATGGCACATGTGTATCTGTGTAACAAACCTGCACATTGTGCACAGGTACACTAGAACTTAAAGTATAATAAAATAATGCTACTAATTCTTTAGATGTTTATAATTGGACATATTGATTAAATTAATTTAACAAGTTTAATATTAATGGAGGAACACTTTAGAAGAATGTATCCTAAAACCTATTTTTTAAAGAACATTGCCTTTGTTACTTGAATATTCTATGTCAATAATATCAAAAATAACTAAGTGAAGCCAAGTCAGCTTACTGAATATCCTTGATTATTCTCCACCCAAAGGAATGGCATATAAAACTACCAAATTAAAAGTGCTTTTCCTGAAAGAACAAGCTTAGGAAAAGAATTGTGAATCCAGCCTTCATAATAGATGAACACATGTTAATCTTAATTTTAGAGTGAAAAACTGCAGCATAGCTGAGAGTAACATTCAGTAGTCTTATGAACGACAGCAGAGCATCATGGCTGGCCAAGGATAATACAGCTGTTTTCCCAGGAACCTGGAATAAGCTCTTGAAAAGAGACAGGGAGGAAGCCACCCTTGCCTATAAAGCATGTGGAACACTGAAGGCAGAAACAACCATTTGAGAAAAGAAATGCTGATTTACATGTGAAATTCTACACAAAACTGGAGCAGTATATAAAACCTAAGACATTTGGCACTGGGTTGGGTGCTGTGGAGCTTTATACCTATTTGTCCACGTTATGTGTGTAGAAACTTATGATTACAGCAGATAACTTCATGGTTTTAGCCGACTGATAACATCAATGAGATTAGGTAATATGACAATGTGGGTTTTCAAGACCAAATAAGATTGCTATGCATGATGGGGTTTTTAAGATTATCACTTGATAATATAATGGATAAAAGGTACCACCAGCACAAATATGACCCTTGCAGACAGACAAAACCATAAGCCTGCAGGGGAAAGGCTGTGGCTAAAAAACACTGCCAGAGACGCCAGCCCCACAGCAAGGATGAAGCCTGTCCAGGTACAGCTATTCTGGATATGTCTAGGCTAAAACTATCTTGGGAAATATCTATGCAGATGGCTGGCTCAAAGAGGTCCCCAGCTGTTCTTAACCTATACTAATAGATAATAAATGCTATGTATTAAAATGCTACTAATTCCCAATTGGGGAATATTTTTAATGTTGCTAATAAAAACCAAATAGGATTTCTGTGAATTCTTTACAGACTATGAACCTAAAATGCCAGATGAGGTCTCATGGATGGTTTCAAAGACATTAATTAGGATTTCATTACTTCGGTCTGGAATACAAGCAGGGCACATTTCAAACAAGTAGGTCCTAGAGTCTATTGATTAATGCTTATATAGTTTCCCATAAAATCTCAAAGTTATAAAATGTGATGAAGACAGAAAGCATCTCCATTTACAGTTGATATTTTTATGAATTCACAGAGAAAAAAATGTATTCACATATCATACTGTCTGAGAACTAATTTCAAAACTACTCATTTTACTGTGTGGTAGATGTGACGGTTAATTTTATATGTCAACTTTGAGGGTGCTTTGAATAAGATTAACATTTAAATCAGTGAAGTCTGAGTAAGCCAACTGCCCTTCGTAATGTGGGTGGGCCCCATTCAAACAGTTGAAGGCCTGAACACAACAGAATGCCAGCTTCCCAAGCAAGAGAAAAATCTCCAGTAGATTTCCTGTGGACATCATCCACACTGTCAGCTCACCAGGGTCTCCAACCTGTCTGCTGGCCCACACTGCAGATTTGGACTTATCAGTCTCTATAATCATGTGAGCCAATTCCTTATAATCAGCCAATATCCATCTATCGCTGTTTCTCTGGAAAACACTAATATAGTGGAACTGATTTTACCTGCAGTGGTAAGTTATAGCCATAGCACTATAATCTGGTATGACCAATTTTAATTTTAAGACATGGGGAGAGTGTAAGCAACGTGGAAAACATAATTCAGGATATCATCTGGGAGAACTTCCCCAACTTAGCTAGAGAGGCCAACATTCAAATTCAGGAAATGCAGAGAACCCCATTAAGCTACTTCATAAGAGGATCATCCCCAACACACATCATCAGCAGATTCTCCAAAAATGAAAGAAAAAATGTTAAAGGCAGCTAGAGAGAAAGGTCAGGACACTTACAAAGGGAAGTCCATCAGACTAACTGTGGACTTCTCAGCAGAAACTCTACAAGCCAGAAGAGACTGGGGGCCAATATTTAACATTCTTAAAGGAAAATTCCAACACAGAATTTCATATCCAGGCAAACTAAGCTTCATAAGTGAAGGAGAAATAAGATCCTTTTCAGACAAGCAAATGCTGAGATAATTCATTACCACCAGATCTGCCTCACAAAAGCTGCTGAAGGAAGCAGTTTATAAATATGGAAAGACCATTACCAGCCACTACAAAAACACACTGAAGGACACAGACCAGTGACACTATAAAGTAACCACATAAACAAGTCTGTAAAATAACCAGCTAACAGCATGATAGCAGGATCAGATCCACACATGTCAATACTAACCTTGAATGTAAACAGGCTACATGCCCCAGTTAAAGGGCACAGAGTGGCAAGCTGGATAAGAACCAAGATCCATTATTATGCTGTCTTCAAGAGACCTATCTCACATGCAATGACACCTACAGGCTCAAAATAAAGGCATGGAGAAAAAATCTACCAAGCAAATGGAAAACAGAAAAAAGCAGGTGATGCAACCCTAATTTCACACAAAACACACTTTCAACCCACAAAGATTTTTAAAAAGGGCATTACATAATGGTAAAGGATTCAATTCAGCAAGAAGACGTAAGTATCCTAAATGTATATGCAGCCAACAGAGGAGCACCCAGATTCACAAAGCAAGTTCTTAGAGACCTAAAGAGACTGAGACTTCCAAACAAAAATAGTGAGAGACTTCAACACCCCACTGACAATATTAGATCGTGAGGCAAAAAATTAAAGATACTCAGGACCTGAACTCAGTAGTGTATATCAAATGGACCTGACAGACATTTACATTACCTCTCTACCCCAAAACAACAGAATACACAGGTTTCTCATTGCCATATGGCACATACTCTAAAATCAATCACATAATCAGACACAAAACACACCCCAGCAAATGCAAAAGAACTGAAATCAAAACAACCACACTCTCGGACCACAGTGCAATCAAATTGGAAATCAAGACTAAGAAATTTTGTCCTAACTATACAATTATATGGAAGTTGAATAACCTGCTCCTAAGAGAATTTTAGGTAAATAATGACAGGCAGAAAAATAAATTCTTTGAAACCAATGAAAACAAAGATACAACATACCAGAATCCCTGGGACACAGCTAAGACAGTGTTAAGAGGGAAATGTATAGCACTAAATACCCATATCAGGAACTTAGATCTCAATTTAAAAACCTAACATCACAACTAAATGAACTAGAAAACCAAGAGGAAGTCAACCCCAGAGCTAGCAGAAGACAAGAAATAACCAAAATCAGAGCTGAACTAAAACAGCTTTAGACATAGAAAAACCATCCAACAGTTCAATGAGTCCAGGAGTTGGTTTTTTGAAAAAAATTAACAGCTCACTACCTAGACTGATAGAGAGCCAATCCAAATAAACACAATTAGAAATGACAAAGGGTGTATTATAAATGAACCCACAGAAATACAAATAACCATTAGAGAATATTATGAACACCTCTATGCACATAAACTAGAAAACCTGGAAAAAATGGATAAATTTCTGGACACACACATCCTCCCGAAACTGAGCCAGGAAAATGGAATTTGCTGAATAGACCAGTAACAAGCTCTGAAATTTAATCAGTAATAAATAGCCCACCAACTAAAAAAAGCCCAGGACCAGGGGGATTCACAGGCAAATTCTACCAGATACATAAAGATGAGCTGGTACCATTCCTACTGAAACTATTCCAATAAATTAAGGAAGGACTCCTACCCTAACTTATTCTATAGGCCAGCATCATCCTGATACCAAAACCTGGCAGAGACACAATAAAAAAAAGAAAACTTCAGGCCAATATCTTTGATGAATGTTGATGCAAAAACCCTCAACAAAATACTCGCAAACCAAATCCAACAGGACATCAAAATGTTTATGCACCACAATCAAGTAGGCTTTGTCCCTGGAATGTGAGGTTGGATCAACATACACACACAAATCAAAAAATATGATTCATCATGTAAACAGAGCTAAAGACAAAAACCACACAATTATCTCAATAGATGCATGCATTCATCCATTCTTGCACTACTATAGAGAACTACCTGAGACTGGGTAATTTACAGAGAAAAGAAGTTTAATTGGCTCAGGGTTTTATGGACTGTATAGGCATCTGCTTCTGGGGAGGTCTCAGGAAACTTAGAATCATGGTGGAAGGTGAATGGGAAGCAGGCACATTTTCACATGGCCGGCAGGAAAGTGATGGACGAGGTGCCACATACCTTCAAACAGCCAGATCTCACGAGAACTCTGTCAATGAGACAGCACTAGGGGGATGGTGCTAAACCATTAGAAACCAGCCCCATGATCCAATTACCTCCCACTAAGCCCCAACTTCAACATGGGGATTATAATTCAACATGAGATTTGGGTGGGGACACAGTCAAACTGTATCAATGCAGAAAAAGGCTTTCAATAAAGTTCAACATCCCTTCACGTTAAAAACTCTCAACTAGGTATTGAAAGAACATACCTCAAAATAATAAAAACCATCTATGACAAACTCATAGCCATCATCATACTGAAAGGTCAAAAGGGTAAGCATTCCTCTTGAAAACTGGCACAAGACAAGGATGCCCTCTCTTACCACTCCTATTCAACATAGCATTGAAAGTCCAGACCAGATCAATCAGGCAAGAGAAAGAAAGGGCATCCATATAGTGAGACAGTAAATCAAACTATCCTTGTTTGCAGATAACATGATCCTGTATCTAGAAAAGCCCACAGTCTCAGCCCAAAAGCTCCTTCAGCTAATAAACAACTTCAGCAAAGTCTCAGGATACAAAATCAACATACAAAAATGACTAGCTTTCCTATATACCAGCAACAGGTCAACAGCCAAATCAGAAACACAATCCCATTCACAATTCATACACACACACACACACACACACAAATAACCAGGAATGTAGCTAACCAGGGAGGTGAAAGATCTCTACAAGGAGAACTACAAAATACTGCTCAAAGAAATCAGAGATGACACAAACAATTGGAAAAACATTCCATGCTTATCGTTAGAAAGAACGAATTTCATTAAAATGGCCATACTGCCCAAAGCAATTTATAGATTCAATGCTATTCCTATCAAACTACAAATTATATTCTTCACAGGACTAGAAAATCTATTTTAAAATGTACTGGAACCAAAAAGGAGCCCAAATAGACAAGGCAATGCTAAGCAAAAAGAACAAAGCTGGAGAAACCATACTACCTGACTTCAAACTCTACTACAGGGTTACAGTAACCAAAACAGCATGGCACTGGTACAAAAACAGACACATAGACCAATGGAACAGAATAGAGAGCCCCAAAATAAGGCCACACACCTGCAACTATCTAATCTTCTATGAAGCTGATAAAAACAAGCAATGGGGAAAGGACTCCTTATTCAATAAATGATGCTTAGAAAACTGGCTACCCATATGCAGAAGATTGAAAATAAACCCCTTCCTTACACCATATACAAAAATTAACTCAAGATAGACAAAAGACTTAAATGTAAAACCCAACTCTATAAAAACCCTAGAAGATGGCCAGGTGTGGCAGTGGCTCATGCCTGTAATCCCAGCACTTTGGGAGGCCAAGACAAGTGGATCACCTGAGGTCAGGGATTCAAGACCAGCCTGGCCAACATGGTGAAACCCCGTCTCTACTAAAAATACAAAAATTAGCTGGGCATAGTGGCACATGCCTGTAATCCCGGCTACTCAGGAGGCTGAGGCAGGAGAATCACTTAAATCTGGGAGGTGGAGGTTGCAGTGAGCCGAGATCACGCCACTGCACACCAGCCTGGGCCACAGAGTCACAAAAAACAAAACAAAAAAAAACAAACCCTGGAAGACAACCTGGGCAATACCATTTGGGACATAGGAACGGGCAAAGATTTCATGACAAAGACACCAAAAGCAATTGCAACAAAAGCAAAAATAGACAAATGGGATTAATTAAAAGGCTTCTACACAGCAAAAGAAACTATCAACAGAGTAAACAGACCACCTACAGCATGGGAGAAATTTTTGCAAACTATATATCTGACAAAGGTCTAATATCCAGCATCAATAAGGAACTTAAATTTACAAGAAAAAAAAAACCATTAAAAAGTGGGCAAAAAACATGAACAGACACTTTTCAAAAGAAGTCATACATGCAGCCAACAAGCATATGAAGAAAAGCTCAACATCACTGATCATTAGAGAAATGCAAATCAAAACCACAATGAGATACCATCTCATACTGAGGGAGAAGAAAAGGAAAAATCAGTTAGGTAAACAGTTAAGACTGGTCCTCGGAGAAGCAGCCTGCCTGAAAAATCACGACTACGGGCAAAAACAGAGCAGCCTGGGAAAAACTCAGGCTGCACCTGCACAGATAAGCAGGTAAGATCCAACACAGAAGCCTTTTGTTCTTTGTGTGATTAGTGGGCTCCCAGGAAAAAGTTTCCTGTCCTTTTCAGGCATATACATGGTAGGCTCTGTGGGAACCTGCACCGGGAGGAGGGGGACTTACCTAAAACAAAACTCACAGTTACATATACAAGAGAAGCAATGCTTTGCGCTTGCCTAGAGACATACGCACAACTACACGGATAAGGGGGAGTTATGCAGACAGCTTTTCAGGTAAGTGAAGTTACTCAAACAGCTACAGAGATGAGTTTTTTACAAAAGCTTTTGATTTCAACCGTGAAACGGCAACCCACTCTGGCTCCCCTCTCCACTGTGGAGAGCTTTCTTCTGCTTCTTAAACTTTCCCTCCAACCTCATCCTTTGTGTCCACGCTCCTTAATTCTCTTGATTGTAAGATGACGAGCTTGGATAACACCATAAGACAACAAGACCAGTGACCCTGACCTGTTTCAACACCAGTCAGAATGGCTATTATTAAAAAGTCAAAGAATAACAGGTGTTGGAGAGGTTGCAGAGAAAAAGGAATGCTTATACACTGTTGGTGGGAGTGTAAACTAGTTCAATCATTGTGGAAAACAGTGTGGCAATTCCTCAAAGACCTAAAAACAGAACTGCCATTTGGCCCAGCAATCCCATTACTAGGTAAATACCCAAAGGAATATAAAATCATTCTATCATAAAGACACATGCATGCATGCATACGTTCATTGCAGCACTGTTCACAGTAGCAACAACATGGAAACAACCCAAATGCCCATTAAAGATAGACTGGATAAAGAAAATGTGGTACATATGTACCATGGAATACTATGTAGCCATAAAAAAGAATATCATGTCCTTTGCAGGGACACAGATGGAGCTGGAGGCCATTATCCTTAGCAAACTAATGCAGAAACAGAAAACCAAATACCGCTATTCTTATAAGTGGGAACTAAATGATGAGAACACATGGATGCATACAGGAGAACAACACATGCTGGGGCATATCAGAGGGTGGAGGGTAGAAAGAGGGAGAGGATCATGAAAAATAAATAATAGGTACTAGGTTTAATACCTGGGTGATGAAATAATTTGTACAACAGACCCCTATGGCACAAATTTACCTTTATAACAAACCTGCACATGTACCCCTGAACTTAAACAATAAGTATCTAGCAACCAACAAGGTAAAATTCACAATGCTGACAACCAATTAAAGATTACCGGACATATCAAATAAGAAGAAAATACAACTTATAATGTAGAAAGTATCAATTAAAATTTACCCAGAACTGACAAAAACGTTAAAATTAGCAAATATACTAAAACTATATTCTGTATGTTCAACAGATTAAGTAGATGTTGGGACAACTAGATATCCACACGCAAAAGAAAGAAAATTTGACCCCTATCTCACACCAAGTACAAAAAGCAACTCACAATCGATCATAGAACTAAACATAAGAGCTAAAACTATAAACTCTTAGAAGAAAACATAGGAATAAATCTTTATGATCTTGAATTAGAGAATATTTTGTTAAAGCATAAGCAATGAAAGAAAAAGTAAATTTGATTTCATCAAAATAAAAAATCTTTGTGCTTCAAAAGATAACATCAAGAAAGTGAAAAAAGATAACCCACAGAAAGGAAGAAAATATTTGCCAGTCATATAACAAAAGATTTATATCAGAATATATAAAGAACTCTTAGAATTCAATAAGAAGACAATCTAATTTTAAAATGAACAAAAGGATTTGAACAGATATTTCTTTAGAGATGGTCAATAAGCACACGAAAAAATGCTCAACACATCATTAGCCATGAGATAAATGCAAAACAAAACCACAAGGAGCTACCATTTCACCCCCGTTAGGATGACTTTAATAAAAAGAGAGACAATAAAAATGGTTGCCAAGACTATGGAGAACTGGAACTCTGATAGTGGGGATGTAAAATGGTATATAGCTGCTTGGGAAAACTCTTTTGAAAAACAATTTGGAAGAGTTGATAGAGGACCCCAGAATCTCTGGCCACACTGATTGGTGGAGGTGCAAGTCCAGTCGGTAAGGACTAGAAGAGGGTTATCCTCTATCTAATATGTAGACATCAACACAAAGAGTAAAGGAAACAAAGAATCAGGCAATGATGTTTTAAAAGAACAAGATAAATACCCCAGAAAGTGACCCTAATGAAATGGAATCATATTATTTACCTGACAAAGAATTCAAAATAATTGAACAAAGATGCTAACTGAAGTCAAGAGAACAATGCATAAACAAAGTAAGAATTTAAACAAAGAGATAGAAAATACTTTTAAAACACCAAACAGAAATCATGGGTCTGGGCCAGGCATGGTGGCTCATGCCTGTAATCCCAGCACTTTGGGAGGCTGAGGCAGGTGGATCACCTGAGGTCAGGAGATCGAGACCAGCCTGGCCAATATTGTGAAATCCTGTCTCTACTAAAAATACAAAAAAATAAGCCAGGTGCGGTGGTGCATGCCTGTAATCCCAGCTACTCGGGAAGCTGAGACAGGAGAATTGCTTGAACCTGGGAGGCGGAGGGTGCAGCGAGCCAAGATTGCACCACTGCATTCTAGCCTGGGCTACAGAGCAAGACTCCATCTCAAAAAAATAAATAAATAAAACAGAAGTCCCTCGTGGCCCATTTTCTGACTATATTCTGACTATATACAAGAAGTTGGTCATTTGCCACCTGGTTCTCATTTCCCTATTCCCTAGCAAGCATCATCTCACTAGTTTTGCTTTCTCCTGTCCATTTATACTTGAAACACTCTGCCTCTATTGCCAAATAATTCCATGATTCCTAGCAAACTTATTTAAAAAACTTTTTTCAACAAATAATTCATATCAGAATTCCTTGATAAGCTAAAAATTACACTTACGCTGTTTGTACAACCTATATTCATTTATTTTTTACATTAAAAAATTATGAAATATCTTTCTTACACAAAGGTATATAAGAAAAACAGTTATTTTTGTACTGCATGTGCTCCATGTACCCACCATCCAGTTAAAAAATAAAACTATCAATATAGTTGAAGTCTCTGTATATTCATACCCAATCTAATTCTCCTCCCTCCCCCACCCCTATCACTGTAAGAGGTAACCTCTATTTTGAATTTTTACCTAATATATTTTTCATTATATCCCTGGACTTTGCATGTCTAAACTAATATTTTCTTTTTTGAATATGACATGTCACCAAACTCTCAGTACACAATAAATAATAACCAATAATGCAAGTTCAGTAAAAATTCCCATGACATTATTTCAAACCTGAGTCACTGAAGAGAAGTTAAATTTTTTAACATTTTTATTCCAAAATAATTGCCATTTGACATGCACATAAATCCCAAAGAGATATGCGACGAAAATGAAGTAGGACATCTAATGCTTGCCTTCAAATAGAAGTTTTTATCTATACTAAAAAAAAAAACTACAATATGTAGAAAGTTAATGGCAATGTAAAATAAAACAAATGAGACTTGTAAAGAACTAACTGTGCCATACCTTTTCTGGATAGAATTCTAAGAATAGAGGTTGAAGGAAACAAGTCTGCTTAAAGAGCATTTTCCTTTTCTTCCAACATGGCTGAAAGTGACAGTGTCTGGATTCCTGCCTCACCTGAGGTTTATTCAGGAAGAAAAAGTCAGGAAAGCTTATCCAGTCATAAAATAATGAACAAGCATAGAAGGACCTATAAATAACTAACACTAGTAAAAGCATATCTTGAAATAACCCTATTCATTAGTCTTAGTGCTTCTATTATAACTAATTGCTAGATAGTGCCAAAAGTAAAATTCCAGTTGTGATATATATAAAAAAAGACACAGTAGGCTATTAATACCAGAATATAAAATAGTAAATAAGCCAACCAAAATTTATTATATACTTCTTAAGTGCCAGAGACAGAGCTATGTGGAACAGGGAAGGGGGAGGTACATGGCTTAGTACCTGGAATATAATAGGCCCTGTCCTTAGAGTCAGAAGCTGTAACAATTTAAATTAACAACTTAAATGTCAAAGAATACTTTCTAAGTTGATTGCTATAAGAAAATAACCAAATGGGCCTGGTGCAGTGGCTCACGCCTGTAATCCCAGCACTTTGGGAGGCTGAGGTGGGTGGATCACCTGAGGTCGGGAGTTTGAGACCAGTCTGACCAACATGGAGAAATCCCGTCTCTACTAAAAATACAAAATTAGCGGGCGTGGTGGCACACGCCTGTAATCCCAGCTACTCGGGAGGCTGAGGCAGGAGAATCGCTTGAACCCGGGAGGCGGAGGTTGTGGTGAGCCAAGATTGCACCATTGCACTCCAGCCTGGGCAACACGAGAGAAACTCCGCCCCCCCCCCAAAAAAGAAAATAACCAAATGAACTCAAAAATAACTGAAAGACCATAAATGGTAATTTTTTTTTGTTATACTTAGATATTGAGAAATATTCAGAAATATTCAGATTAAATTAAAAGGAGTCAAGTAACTATTCAGATATATGAATATATCCACACTTGGAAATATCCAAGAAGAATTAGCAGCATTTTTCCAGATAGTCTGTATCATGTAAATATGTTTTTAGAGTCCAAATCTTCAGTAAATTAATGAAACAAATTAAGAAACCCAGCTCAAGACATTATAATTTAAGTTATAATTTAAATAGCAGTAGAATCTTGATTTTAATGATTAAAGATTCCCCATCAGAAACCTATCCTAAAATGTTTCCATTAAAATGAGTTAATGTAAATGAAAGCACCTATCATCACTCTTGCTAGATAGTGGATTCTTACTAAAAATTAAAACAACAATTAACCCTAAGGAGCAACAAAGTTCATTCTTTATATCTGAAACCATAGAAGCATAGAGTTTTACTGACCGGAAAAACCTTGTAAATGATCTAGTCTAATTCTTTAATTTTCAAAAAGAAGGAGAATGAGGCCCAATGACTTAGTAAGCTAAAACTAGAATCAGATTAAAATCCAGATCTCCAGACACAAGACTATCGCTTTTGCAAATTCCTTTGTTGAACTAAAATTATGAGAAAAAAAGAAAAAAGGGAACTTACTTTGTTTTCAATAAGAAGCTCTGAACTCTGAGGCAGAAGACCAGATTCTTCTCTAACTTTCACTAATTACAGCCTCAGGCAAGTCACTCAAACTCTCTGGGATTAATTTTTTATAAAATGAGAAGGTTAGACTAGATAGTGATTCTCAATCTTGGGTGCACAGTAGAATCCTCTAAGCGGATTTTTACAAAATAATAAATGCTCAGATCCTACTTCCTCCCACCTAAGATTTTATTTTACATGGTCTGGGATGGTACTCCGGCATATTTTTTTTTTAAAGCTTCTCAAGCGACTCCACTGCACAACCAAGACTGAGAGCCAATGTACTAAATAATCTTTAAGGTCCCTTTTATAATCTAAAATTCTAATTAATCTTCCCCTGTTTTGGCTGTAGTCATTTGGCTACTGGTTAACTGATGGACAGATTAGACACAATAAATGCACAAAAAATAATAAACTGATATAAAAAAATAAACTGATATTCCCCCTGTGGACTTTACAGACATTCATGGTGTATGGAGATTCTACATCATAATCTGTCAGCATTTACTGGGACCCATTATGGAGAAGGCTGCCTCTCCTTCCCTGATGTATCCTTCCATCTGGAGGGAGCTCAAGTGGCATAAAACTCTTGGCCCCTCTCTATGCCTTTCCTCCTTATGGTCAAGGAGAGACAGAATACCTTCTTGGCTGGCAAATTTGGAAAAAACCTAAACTACACATGCCTGGCTCAGCGCCCTCCTTCTGCCTCTTGGGAGTGAGTCAACCAAAGGGAACGCAAGTTCTGACCTAGTCCTCTAAAGACAGTGTCTTAATCACTTTGGGCTGCTATAACAAAGCCCTAAAGCCCGTATGGCTTATAAACAAAAGAGATCTATTGTTTATAAGAGCAGGTTGCTGGCATGATTGGATGCTGGTGAGGGCCATCTTCTGGCCTGCAGATCATTGACTTCTCATTGCGACCTCACATGGCAGAAAGAGGGCTAAAGAGATTTCTGGAGTCACTTTCATAAGGGCACTAATCCCATTCAGGAGGACTCTACCCTCGTGAACTCTTACTTCCCAAAGGCCTCACCTCTCCTAAAACCATCACACTGGGGATTAGGATTTCAAGATATGAATTTGGTGGGGGGGGACCAAACATTCAGTCCACTGCAGATGGTCTCTGCAATGCAACTTGTCCCAGTCCAGTGCTGCTGTGCCCAGGTGGATAAGTCTTCCCATTCTCAGGTACAGAATTTGGAAGCCCATATGTCAGCAAATACAAGCTACAACCTCTAACTCAGCATTTAGTAGACAGAGGGTAATATTTTGGCTCGCAGATGAATATTCTTATTTTATTTCTCAACTGGCTCACAATTCAGTGAAAGAAGAATGCTATTTATTGGTACCCCTCAGGGATCTCAACAAGACCTACTCTATATTAGATAATGGCACATGGAATACAAAAACGATGTGTTTAGTGTCATTTGGCAATGTTTAGAATGAATGAAAAAACAAATATTATAGTACAGATAGAATGTCATATATACTCAAGGACTATATATTAACCAAAGGTAGTCTTATCAACCTTGCCTTAATTCAGGGTTTCTGTTATTATTTACATTTTAGGCTGGATAATTCTTGTGGAGAGCTATCCTCTACATTATAGGATGTTCAGCAGCATCCCTGACCTCTTACTCACTAGACATGAGTAGGCAACTCTCCAGTTGTGACAACCAAAAATGTCTCCAGGTATTGCCAAATGTCCCCTGGGTGGCAAAATCATCCACTGTTGAGAACCACTGCCTTAATTTGTTGTCAGTATAGGAAAGCAAAGGTATGTATCTACTGAAAAATGACCTGTTGAAAAAGAAACACAGAATCATAGACTATGACAGAAAGGTCTTTAGAGGTCAGCTAGTCTAACCCTCTACATTTTCAAATGAGAAACCACATTTATAGAAATGCCAACGTTTATTGCCAATTATTTAAACAGAACCTCTATCTCACTTTTAAAATCAGCAACCTTGTCAATAAAAATGCAAATAGCACAATCTAGGAATTTCCCAATTGTTTTTTTCTACTGAAAACATCAGTCAGTATTATTAATTTCTGGGTAAGTGCCATATCACTTAAAAATACGTAAAATATATTTCCTCTAATTCAGTTCCTATAAGATCTGTGAGAAATCTTTAGAAGCCATAGCCATCACTTAGGGTAAAAACCCTGGTTCTATTTGTGTACCACACAAACATACACACACATACAGAGAGAGAGAGAGAGAGAACAGCCACTGATATGGCAGAACTGAAGGAACTAAAATAGGGTATTAAAATTTAAAAACACAGAACCTATCATGTATTACTTAGCAAAGAAACAAGTAGATACAGCCTTGCCTTCCACAGTAACCTTTCTCAAGAAGATCCTTCTAAAACATAAATCTCATTATGTTTCTCCCAGCTTGGCTTCAAATCCTCAAATGTTTCACAATATCGATCACCTTCAAGATAAAAAGCAATTTTCCTAGAACAGTATACAAGGCTTTCCATGATCTTGCTCCTGCCTAGTTCTCCAGCTTGTCTTTTCCTTCTCCCACACGTGCGCTACATTCTAGCCAGACTGAACTCACTGAAGATCTCAAAAGATACCCAGGAACCTATGTTTTTCTAACAGTAATAGTGAAATCAGTACAATTTTGTGTAATCTTTGTTTATGGACCCATCCTTCAGTTGTCAGGTTTAGTGTTACTTCCTCAGGAAACACTGCCCCAATCCCCACTCTATTACATGTTCTCACAGCACCCTGGACTTCTCCTTCACTTGCATGTATCACAACTACAGTTTTTACAATTTTTTTGGGTGTGATTATTGTATTATTCTCTTTCTTCATATGCCTAAAAAGGCAGCAAGTGTGTCTGGTTTTATGTTCTAATATGTCCCCAAGGCAAGTTATTATATTGTATATGTCTGGCATATAATAGATGCTCAACAAATGTTTGTTGAATAAATGAATGTTCTTTCATATCTGCAAGTCTTACTGGAGATGGGACATGATGCTTCTTTCCTTCTTTAGCCATTCCTGTTCTCCTTTAAGCTCGGGCATCCTTCATTCTAGAAGTCTTCCTGATGCCCTAAGTCTTAGATACTCCACTTCTGTGCTGACATACTATACTGGATATATTTTTATATAGCATATATATTTGACCATAATAGTTTTTACTTTACTTAACTGTTTCTTCTGCTAGACTATGGGCTCCTTAATGACAAGGGCTGTGTCTTTCATCTTTATATACCTTGTTGGTAGCACAGTGCTTAATACAGAGAGGGTACTCAGTAAATGCCTGAACACATATGAGTATGCACATACTGTACTTTGTGACACAGCCTCACTACTTTATAGTGAAAACATTATAAAGATAAAATAAAACTTGAAATAAGGCCCTAACATTTAAATTACGTTAAAATTTTTTCAGAAAAGACAATAACCTAAAAAAACTGCTTACATTTTTTTAACGACTATTTTCCTTGTCATGCTTCCAGAGTAAAATTTAAAACAAGTATCAGAACACTAAGTAAAAATTTAAAAACAATTTAGATACATTTATGACTTCTAGGAAAATAGAAAAGTTGAATATTGTGCTCTATGCAAGTTAAGTCATTTGAAAATAATACGATCTCAAGAACCACTCTACCATGTTACTCTACTACTGAAAAGACACTTAAACTTAAAAACTCCCCTGCAAATTACTTTGTCCCTTTACAGACAATGCTAATGATGTCTGTAAATTTCTCCTGGATTCCCTATTGAAAGAGAGGAGTTGGTTGCTAAGGCAACTTCCGTTTTCTTAATACCTGATCTATCCCTTCAGAGTTCTGAAACATTTAAATGTTTTTCCAATGAGTCTTTAGTGGGCATAATTAAAACAGTACCAGGATGGAAGCTTATGTTATTTGGTTACTTCCATCACAGCTCATAAATGACTACACATTTGCCCACATTTTATTACTATGAGGTAGTCTTTCCTAAACCAAGAGCATACCAAGTTTTCAAGAAACAAATTAATGACCAATAAAGGGTACAAACTTGCAGTTTTAAGATGAGTATGTTCTGGGAACTTAAAGTACAGCATGGTGACTATAGTTAACAATAACATGCTATATACGGCACTTGAAATTTGTGCTAAGAGAAGCTGGGCACGGTGGCTCACGCCTGTAATCTTGGTACTTTGGGAGGCCGACGCGAGCGGATCATGAGGTCAGGAATCCAAGACCATCCTGGCCAACATGGTGAAACTCTGTCTCTAGTAAAAATACGTCATTTTAACAGAGCTTAAGGTTAGTCATCTAATGCCAAATTTAAATAGTACACTATATCTCATTACATATGCAAATGTGAAAATGAACTGAAAAGGCATGTCTAAATAATAAAGTTTATGTTGGTCTTCCAGTTAATCTCTGAATTTTTCAGAAAAGTACATCACTAATCTATTTTCAGTTTAGTGTTTCCTCATTTTATCTGTATTTTGGCGAATTTGAGATGCTTTTAAAAAAAATGAAAAAGGACTGGGTGCAGTGGCTCATGCTTGTAATCCCAGCACTTTGGGATGTTGAGGCGGGAGGATCATGAGGTCAAGAGATTGAGACTATCCTGGCCAACATGGTGAAACCCTGTCTCTACTAAAAATACAAAAATTAGCTGGGGGGTGGTGGTGCATGCCTGTAGTCCCAGCTACTCCAGAGGCTGAGGCAGGAGGATCGCTTGAACCTGGGATGCACAGTGAGACTGCGACACTGAATTCCAGCCTGGGCAACAGAGCTAGACTCTGTCTCAAAAAAAAGAAAAAAAGTATCTTACAAAACATGTAAAGTGTCTTACAAAGATCATATACTTGGTCATATAATAATAACACCACTACAAATCACTTAAGATATGCATGTGACTGCTAATGGGTAAAGGGTAACTTAGCAAGTATAAATACATTTCTGTCTAATGGTGAAAATATACAAGCATGTAAGACTATGTAAGTCCTAGAAAGAAGCAAATTTTGAAAATCATTCATTTGGTCATTCAATAAATATGTACTATCTGCCAGACACTGTACTACTGAATGCTAGCCATTCAATAAAGAACAAAACGGGGCCAGGTGCGGTGGCTCACACCTGTAATCCCAGCACTTTGGGAGGCCGAGGTGGGCGGACCACGAGATCAGGAAATCGAGACCATGGTGAAACCGTGTCTCTACTAAAAATACAAAAAATTAGCCGGGTGTGGTGGTGGACGCCTGTAGTCCCAGCTACTCTAGAGGCTGAGGCCAGAGAATGGTGTGAACCCGGGAGGCGGAGCTTGCAGTGAGCCGAGATTGCACCCCTGCACTCCAGCCTGGGGCAACAGAGTGAGACTCCATCTCAAAAAAAAAAAAAAAAAAAAAAATGGGCAAGATTCCTTTACGTTCATAATGTTGGGCATTCTAGTAGGGGAAAGTAGACAGTAGAATAAACAAATAGATATACAGAGCAAATAAAGAAAGATGAAAATAAGCAGAGTAAACAGACAACCCACAGAGTTGGAGAAAATCTTCACAATCTATGGACCCAACAAAGGACTAATTATCCAGAATCTACAAGGAATTCAAACAAATTAGCAAGGGAAAAAAAACAATCCCATCAAAAAGTGGGCTAAGGACATGCATAGACAATTCTCAAAATGGGCAACAAACACGGGAAAATGTTCAGCATTGCTAATGATCAGGTAAATGCAAATCAAAACCACAGTGCGGTACCACCTCACTCCTGCATGAATGGTCATAATCAAAAAATAAAAAAAAATAGACGTTGGCAGGATGTGGTGAAAAGGGAACACTTCTACACTGCTGGTGGGAATGTAAACTAGTACAACCACTATGGAAAACAGTGTGGAGATTCCTTAAAGAACTAAAAGTAGAACTACCATTTGATCCAGCAATCTCACTACTGGGTATCTACCCAGAGAAAAAGAAGTCATTATACAAAAAATATACTTGAACACACATATAGCAGCACCATTCACAATCGCAAAAATATGGAACCAGCCCAAATGCCCATCAATCAACAAGTGGATAAAGAAAATGTGGTATATATGTATATGATGGAATACTTCTCAGCATAAAAAGGAATGAAGTAATGGCATTCACAGCAACCTGGATGGGACTGGAGACTATTATTCTAAGTACAGTAACTCAGGAATGGAAAACCAAACATCGTATGTTCTCACTCATAAGTGGAACTAAGCTATGAGGATGCAAAGGCATAAGAATGATACAATGGCCACTGGGGAAAGGGTGGGAGGGGGATGTGGCATAAAAGACTACACACTGGATTCAGTGTATACCGCTCAGGTGATAGGTGCACCAAAATCTGACAAATTACCACATATTCCCCAAAATTTATGGGAAAAAAAAAAAGCATGATTCTGTTACAAAGAATAGGGAGAGCCTACTCTAGACAGCATAGCCAGGAAAGGTTTCTGTGAAGAGGTAATGTTTAAGAGACATGACAAGAGGACTATTTATTATAGCATGAGAGGCTAAAAGGGGGAGGATGGCAGATGCCACGGGGTATGAAAACACTCAAAGCAGAGACAACAGCAAGAACAATGGTTTTGAGCAATAAAGAATTTCACTAGTTCTACAAAGTGAATTAAGGTTAATCTGATGGGAGAATAGTGGAGGAGAGAGAGTGTAATGAGACATGTGAAGTTGGAGAAGTAGTAAGGCTAGGTCAGACAGGACAATCAAAGAAAGCCATGATGTCAGACTGTATAAAAAAGCAAGGCCCAATGATAGGCTATCTACAAGAAACCCTCTTTGAAAGTAAATAAATTGGTTAAAAGCAAGAGTATGGCCGGGCACGGTGGCTCACGCCTGTAATCCAGCACTTTGGGAGGCCGAGGCGGGCAGATCACGAGGTCAGGAGATCGAGACCATCCTGGCTAACACAGTGAAACCCTGTCTCTACTAAAAATACAAAAAATTAGCCGGCCATGGTGGCAGGCGCCTGTAGTCCCAGCTACTGGGGAGCCTGAGGCAGGAGAATGTGTGAACCTAGGAGGCGGAGCTTGCAGTGAACCGAGATCGCACCACTGCATTCCAGCCTGGGTGACAGAGTGAGACTCCATCTCAAAAAGAAAAAAAAAGCAAGAGTATAAAGGAAATACACTATGCAAACATTAATCAAAAGAAAGCTAGAGTGACTATAGCATTATCAAAGTAGATGATTCCAGAACCAGTAATATTACCAAGGATAAAGAAAGACATTACATAATGATAAAGGGTCAATGGACCAAGAACATATATAATCCTAAATATGTATAAACCTAACAATAGAGTCTCAGAATACCGTTGGCCCTCCATATCCGTGGGTTCTGCATCTGTGGATTCAACTGGGTTTGGATCACAATCTCAAAAAGACAATCCCAAATGCCATAATCCCATGTTGAAATCCTAAAATATCAAAATCCCTAAAGTCTAAAACCCTGAGTGTCTAAAATCCTGTAAATCACCATCACAGGATAGTGGCATCATGGTAAGCGGAACTATTACCTTGTTATTGTCTGTATTTGGAAATTAGGTATGGTTTAAGGAGATGCATATGGGTGCCAAGGTGATGAGAGGTGGACTTGTGGACTTCATATTAGGGGTCAACTTGATTGGATTAAGCAATACCTAGAAACCTGGTAGGGCATTATTTCAGGTGTGTCTTTGAGGGTGTTTCCAGAAGAGATTAGTGTGTGAGTCTGAGTGGACTAGGTGGGAAGATCTGACCTCAATGTTGGCAAGCATCATCCAACTGGCTGAGGGCCAGGACAGAACAAATACAAAAGGCAAATTGGTCTCTGAGAGCTGAGACAGGCTTTTCTTTTGCTCCTTGGACATCAAAAAATTGACTCCATGGGCCAGGCGTAGTGGCTCATGCCTGTAATCCCAGTACTTTGGGAGGCCGAAGCAGGTGGATCATCTGAGGCCAGGAGTTCAAGACCAGCCTGGCCAACATGGTGAAATCTCATCTCTACTAAAAAAAAAAAAAAAAAAAGAAAAAAAAAAAAAAGAAGGAATGCAAAAATTAGCCAGGCATGGTGGTGCACACCTGTAGTCCCAGCTACTCAGGAGGCTGAGGCAGGAGAATTGCTTCAATCTGGGAGATGGAGGTTGCAGTGAGCCAAGGTTACACCACTGCACTCCAGCCTGGGTGACAGACCGAGACTCCATCTCAAAAAAGAAAAAAAAAAATTGACTCCATGAAACTGCATTATCACAATGTTGACTCTGTGTGTAAGCATAAAAATGCTGAAACTTAACAAATAAAAAAAGTCCTTTTTCACATTTGCATTTGTGAAAAATAAATTTCTTGAGAGTTCGGCTCTTTGCACGAGGACATATGTAGTGGTGACCCGTGGTGGTTTTTGATATATCTCATCAAAAAGCTTAGATTGAACATCATGGTATTTCAGGTGACTACAGTTACAAAGCTGGGTACACACAATTACCAACTATAGTGAGGTGCCTTTATACATTTCACTTTTTGATATATTTTTCTTTCCTTTTTTTTTTTAAAGAGATGAGGTCTCACTATGTTGTCAGGACTGGACTTGAACTTCTAGGCTCAAGTGATCCTCCCCCCTCAGCCTCCAAAGTAGCTGGGATTATAGGGACGCGCCATGGTCCCCATCTCTATGACCTATTTATTTATGAATATGGTTTGTCTGCTCATAACCATTATACACATGTGACTATTGTTACTATACCTGAATATATATGATTACAAAAAATATATATTATTGCCTATTTTATTTTGTAAACTGGACTATCAAGTATTGTTATGTTTTTATATGTTTCTCAAATAAATCCCACTTCTAAATGTAAATAAATGTCCTTTGAAGAATTTTAAATTATTTTTTCCAGAATTATATTTTCAGGATTTTGATCTTTTAGAATTTCAACATTCAGGATTACACCGTTCGGAATTTTGTCTGTCAGAATTATGACAGGCTCCTGATTCAACAACTGTAGATTGAAAATATTGAGGGAAAAACTGGATAGTTTTGTCTTTACTGAACATGTGTAGACTTTTTTCTTGTCGTTATTCTCTAAACAATAAAGTATAACAATTATTTCCATAGTATTTACATTGTATTAGATATTATAAATAATCTAGAGATTTAAAGTAAACAAGAGAACGTACACAGGTTACAAGCAAAGACTACACTCTTTTATATAAGGAACCTGAGTATCCACAGATTTTGGTATCCACGGGGCGATCCTGAAACCAATTCCCCATAGGTACCAAGGAATGACTGTACATGAAGAAAAATCAAATCTTTCCAAATTGATACACAAATTCAATGCAAGTGCAATCCCAATCAAGAAGCTGATTCTAAAATGCATATGGAGACACAAAGGAATTACAATAGCTAAAACAATTTTGAAAATGAACAGTAAAGTTGGAAGACTCGCACTGCCTGATTTCAAGACGTACAATACAGCTATGGTAATTAGGACAATGTGGCATTGCTGAAAGGATAGACACATTAAGCAATGGAACAGAATAGAGGGCCTCAGCACATTTACACTCAATAGATTTTTCAATAAAAGTGCCAAGACAATTCAATAACTTTTTTCAACAAATAATGCTGAAGTGACTGAATGTATATTAAAAAATCACTTAATATCTATAATTACAACATTTTGTCATTTACAAGCTGCCAATGTCTTTGTATAGCTAACAATTTGGAAATGACAAAATTTTGTAAATAAAGGAGTCCTAGAAATGAAGGAGTCAGAGACTTAAACATGAAACTTACACTGTAAAATTTTGAGAACATATAAGAGAAAATCTTTGTGACACTGGATGAGGCAAATCATTCTTAAATAGAATACGAAAAGCATAAATGATTTTTTAAAATGTTAAACTGAGCATCATTAAAATGTAAAACTCCTCACTAGACAGTGTAAGAAAATGAAAATCCACACGCTGGGAGAAAATATTTGCCAACATATGTTTGACAAAGGTCTGATATCCAGTATATAGAAAGAGTTTAAAAAAATTAAGAACAGTTTTAAAAACAAAGTGAGAAAACAATTTGAACAGATATTTCACCAAAGAAGATTATACAGATAGCGAACCAGCACATGAAAAGATGCCCAATATCATTACGTTAGAGAAGTCACTTTAAAACTACAATGAAATACTATAACACACATATTTAAATTGATAATTTGTTTAAAGAGCTGACCTCATCGAATGCTGGCAAGGATGTAGAGCAACGGGTATACTCACTCATTGTTGGTGGGAATGCAAAATAAAACCACCACTCTGAAAAACAGTTTGGGCCGGGCGCAGTGGCTCACGCTTGTAATCCCAGCACTTTGGGAGGCCAAGGTGGGTGGATCACCTGAGGTCGGGAGTTCGAGACCAGCTTGACCAAAATGGAGAAAACCCGTCTCTACTAAAAATACAAAATTAGCTGGGCATGGTGGTGCATGCCTGTAACCCCAGCTACTTGGGAGGCTTGAGGCAGGAGAATCGCTTGAACCCGGAAGGTGGAAGTTGCAGTGAGCTGAGATCATGCCAATGCACTCTAGCCTGGGCAACAAAAGTGAAACTCCGTCTCAAAAAAAAAAAAAAAACCATTTGGTAGTTTTTTAGAAAATTAAACATAAACTTATATGACCTAGTAGTCCCATTCCTAGGCATTTACTCAAGAGAAATGAAGGCATACATTCTCACAAAAAATGCATGCAAATATTTATAGCAGCCTTGTTCTTAACAAGCAAAATATAAACAATCCAAATATCCACCAACTGAGGAATGTTAAACAAATTGTGGTACATCCAATGGAATGCTAAACTGCAAAAGAAAAGAATGAACTACTGATACACTCGACAGCATGGATGAATCTCCAGATTCTTATGTTAAGTGGACAAAGCTACATGCTACATGATTCCATTTATATAACATCCTGGAATATTATAAAAAGTATAGTAAAAAGGTTGCATACTGTATGATTCCATTTATAAAACATTCTGAAAAACACAAAACCATAGGGCATAAAAACAGGTTAGCAGTTGCCAGGGATGGGGGTGAGATGGGAATACACAACTGACCATAAAGTTGAAAGAAATTTTTTGGATGATAGGAATATTCTACACTTTGATGATATGATAGTTACACAATTATATGTTTGTTAAAATGCATAGACTGTACAAATAAAAATGTGTGAATTGTACTGTATATAACTTACACTTAATAAGCCTGACTTTTTAAAAAAGAAAAGGATCATGGCAGTACAACAGGATGTCGATGAAAAAAAGAAGGTAAAAATGATAAATTGCTAACCATTCTATAATGTTCAACTTTTCTAAGTGGTTTTTTATATATAATTTCTAGCCTGCTCTTTAACTTAATTGGTCTCTTGAATTTAACAACTATCAATGCTATAGTGTCTAAGTTCAAGCTGCCAATGTCTTTGTATAGCTAATAACTTATGACAGCTGAAAGCACTAGGCCCATTTCCTAGGTAAAATAGCCTAGAGAAGTTGTTGTAAGATGATAGAAAAGGATGTCAGTCACAGACTGAAGGATCTGTCTTCTCAGACAAGTGAAATTCAGGGATATATGACAAAATAGATATAGAACAGCATCATTACTGTCAGTACAGAGTCCCAAAGAGTTTCCCTGGGTGCCTCTAGACACAAGCAGCCAGGAAGAAATACCTGAGAAGTAATATAAAAAACAGAAAGTTACAATGCATACTGAGGAGACTCAAACTCCAACTTCCACATGTTTTAATTCATCTTATCATAAACAACCCAAGAAACAGATATTATCTTCATTTACATTAAGGACATGGGTTTCTTTGCTTTAAGTGAAACATTCATGGGAAAAAATAGGACTGACCCCATCATTTCTGGGTCCTAGTGCAAAACAAAAATGCTGGCCTCTTGTTCAAAACTTAGAGACCACATGGCCCTTCTAAGAGTGGGACCTCTCCAACTGCTGTTGTATGGCCACAAAACAGGCCCTGGAGAGAAGGTACAGCCTGCTGACAAATTTTAAACATGCAAGAAATCACTTGTCCATTCCCTTACTGCAATGATAATCACACGATAAAAATATTATTCAAAATCTTCACATTTGAATCCCCAAAGGAGATTCTACAGCTTTTTAAAAATCCACTTTACTGTCTCAGCAAAGATCTCCAGTTATCTGTTTTCCATCTTTTCTACTGATAGTCCCCAATTCCCTTATCTCATATCCAGGAAAATCTGAAACTGTCTTTCCACTGCCTCCTGTAAGAGGTCCCTTTTATATGCCTGAGTATCATTTTGGGCTGTCTATCTAGAACCATAGGATGAAAAAGTAAAAGTAAAAAAACACTAATTCATTTTGACAGAACTAAAATAAGCTAACAGTTGGGAAGATATTAATCAGTTTAAAGACTGGGCCTAAAAATAAGATAAATAAGGTGTTACTGAAAAACTGTTACTGCAGAACTGTAAAGTTCTTATAATTTTATCTCAACTTTTAAGAAAAAGTCTAATTTCTAATTCCCTGAGAAGACATATAGATTAGCTTAAGAAAGGAACTAAGACCTAGACATTCATTTTTTAAAAAAATTATTATTTTTTTTTGAGACGGAGTCTCATTCTTGTCGCCCAGGATGGAGTGCAGTGACATGATCTTAGTTCACCGCAACCTCCGCTTCTGGGGTTCAAGCAATTCTCCTGCCTCAGCCTCCAGAGTAGCTGGGATTACAGGCGCGTGCCACCATGCCCAGCTAATTTTTGCATTTTTAGTAGAGACGAGGTTTCCCCATGTTGGCCAGGCTGGTCTCGAACTCCTGACCTCAGGTGATCCACCGCCTCAGCCTCTCAAAGTAATGGGATTACAGACGTGAGCCACCACGACCGGCCACTATTTGTTTTCTTAATGTCCGAGTAAACTGACTCCCTCAAAAAAAGCAAATCCATATAATCAACATGTGAACAATCTAGAGTAGATACAACAGCTTTAAAAAATTGAGATGTTGAAAAACAACTTTTATGAGTTAAGGTTACAGAACCAGATTTTCCCCTCAAGATCAGCTTCAATTTTTTCATTAGTGTGTATTCACTAAAACAAACACAAAGTTAAGCATAAACCTCTTATGCTTATAGTTCTTATACAACTGCAAAGCAGAAATTAATTTTCAAATACACAAGCAACAAGCCAATAATCATCAAATTGGCAACATTAATTTAATATGACATATAATAATGCTGTTTTTTAGACAGTTAACAGCTGCTTGAAACCTGACAATGGTCCTCACTGACACAGCATAGATTCTTTAAATGGTATCAGCCCTGAAGACTTTAGTGAGCACTTTTATAACATAACATTTTTACCTGGTTTTTCACCACGTAAAAAGTGAAAAACGGTGGCTCACGGCTGTAATCCCAGCACTTTGGGAGGCGAGGCCGGTGGATCACCTGAGGTCAGGAGTTCAAGGCCAGTCTGGCCAACATGGTGAAACGCCGTCTCTACTTTAAATCTAAAAATTAGCCAGGCATGGTGGCACATGCCTGTAATCCCATCTACTTGAGAGGCTGAGGCAGGAGACTCACCTGAACCCCAGAAGCAGAGGTTGCAGTGAGCTATCGCAACACGGCACTCCTGCCGGGGCTACAGAGCGAGACTGTTTCAGAAAAAAAAAAAGAAAAAACCTCATGAAATCAGAGAAGTTTTTGAGTTTTCTAACTCCTTTTCTGAAAATAAATGGATTCGTACCTGATTAACTTTGAAGGCTACTTAGTCCAGAAAAACCTAACTTTGTTTTATGATAATGTTGATGATTTCTTCAGTTTCCTCATTTTATGTAAAACAGATAAACAGATGCCTGATTGAAGCAGAATGGGGGACCCAGCACAGGTCACTTTCACTATGAATTTCCTTCTATGAAATTCTATCTTAGCATAATTTGAAAAACTGTGAAACAGATGATCTCAAGGTGCTTTCTTTCCTAAGTTCTAGAGAACTTAGCGGTAATTTCTATCACACCATGAATGTATGGATTTAATCAAGTGATTAATAATAATATCTGAGTTTAATAATTAATAACAAATATTCCTTGAGTGCCCAGCATGTTGATCATAATTTTAAAAATTCAATTACCTATTTCTCTTTAAAAGTTTCTATGCACATAAATTTTAAATTATTATTTTTTTTTCTGTGAGTCAAAGACAGATACTATTAAATACATTAGCCATGACTTTTTAAATTACAGCTTTTATTTTAGATACAGGGTATCTATGTGCAGGATGGTAATGTGGGTATACTGCACCCAGGTAGTAAACACAGTCCCCAACAGATAGTTTTTCAGTCCTGGCCCCCTTCGTCTGCCCTCTAGAAGTCCACAGCGTCTACTGTTCCCATGTTCAAGTCCATGTGTTCGCATGTTTAGCTCCCACTTGTAAGTGAGAACATGTGGTATTTGGTTTTCTAGTTTTTGCATTCACTCACTTAGGATAATGGCCTCCAGCTACATGTATGTTGCTGAAGAAAACATAATTTTGTTCTTTTTTATGGCTGCACAGAATTCCATGTGGGTATGTACCACATTTTCTTTATTCACTCCACCACTGATGGGCACACGTAAGTCGATTCCATGTCTTTGCTATCGTGAACAGTGCTGTGGAGAACATACGAGTGCATATGTCTTTTTTCCTTTGGGTATATACCCAACAGTGGGACTGCTGGGTCAAATGGTAGTACTATTTTCAGTTCTTTGAGAAATCTCCCAGCTGCTTTCTGCAGTGACTGAACTAATTTCCACCAACAGTGTAGGAGCATTCCCTTTTCTCCGCAGCTTCACCAACATCTGTTGTTTCTTGACTTTTTAATAATAGAAGGCAATGTTAAAGTTGTCCCATTACCAAAATATTTATATTCAAACAAAATAAACTTATAACATGCTTATTCATATCATTTTGAATTAAGAGCAGATTGTAAAGCGATAAGTATCATAACATCCAAAAAGTAAAGCCATAAATAGACTAAAGCATAAGTAATATTTTCACTATGGTTAAATAATCAAAGATAAACAATCACTGACATTTTGGCTTAGAGATATTCTCAAAATAAGCAACTAAAATAACAACCAGCCTTCTTTCTGTTCCAGTATACCTCTTGAAATATAACCCTTTAAATTAAGGTTAAACAGTATTACTTCTTTCTATTTTTCCTGTTTCCTTTTCTTCCTAGAAAATTATTTCATGTTTTGTAATTATATCACAAATTCATCTTATAAAAATACTTTGAAGTTTGGGCTAAAAATAAATATATTGGCCAGGTGCAGTGGCTCATGCCTGTAATCCCAGCATTTTGAGAGGCCGAGGCGGGTGGATTATGAGGTCAGAAGATCGAGACCATCCTGGCTAACACGGTGAAACCCTGTCTCTACTAAAAATACAAAAACAAAATTAGCCGGGCATGGTGGCAGGCGCCTGTAGTCCCAACTACTAGGGAGGCTGAGGCGGGAGAACGGCATGAACCTGGGAGGCAGAGCTTGCAGTGAGCTGAGATCCCACTATTGCTCTCCAGTCTGGGCTATAAAGTATTCTTCATACAATTTTTTTTTTTTTTTTGAGACAGAGTCTCGCTCAGTTGCCCAGGCTGGATGGTTTGGGTTCTTTCCACTTTTTGGCGTTATGATTAATGCTGCTATAAACATTTGTACACAAGTTTTTTTATGGACATATGTTTCATTTATTTTGGGTTATCTAGGAGTAGAACTGCTAAGTCATATGGTAACTCTATGTTTAACATTTTGAGTAACTGCCAAACTGTTTTCCAAAGTGGTTACACCATTTTATATTCCCACCAACAATGCATGAGGGTTCTAATCTGTCCACATCCTCACCAACACTTGTTATCTTTCTTTCTGATTACTGCCATTCTAGTTGGTGTGAAGTGGTATTCATTATGGCTTAAAATGTAATTCTTAAAGGGTGCAGTCTAAAAACAGTAAACAACTAAATGAATATCCACCTTAGCCAAATCAAACTAATTCTACAGAAGCTGTTGTAATTTAACCTGTATGTTAACCATCAGAGGTCTATGACTAGGTGATCATTTCTCCAGTGTTTTGAACGGAGGTGCTTACCACTCAACAAAAAGTAACCAAGTGATAATATCTTGTTATAATAGAGTTTGCCTGAAGTCTGACATCCGGTTAAACAGAGCATTAATATATTTGTTGCCTCTTATTATACTGAATTCATATGTACATATACTTATATTCCACGTTGTTCAAAAAAAGCTTTGAAGCAACTTTTATAAAAGGGACATACAACATAGTAGGATTTTTTAACAGACTTTTTTTCTGACCAAATGGTATACCAGGCAACCTGAACAATCCTTCTGCAACTGAAAAATGCTAGAAAAAATTTTGATATTCCTCACTACATTGATGAACTGACAAAAATAAGGAATATTCAGGCAGAAACCCAAGTAAAGGTAGAAATTCAGAAAAGCAAGTGGAAAATTGAGCAAAATGTTTACTTTGAGGATATTTGCTGGGATAGGCAAACTTTAGCTTTTTGGTTTCTGTAACCTTTTAGAAGCTCAGGGTTCATGAAATAAAGCTTAAGGCTTACTACAGATATTATTAAAAAAACAAAACAAAAAAAAACCTCTCCAAAAGATTCACATCAGTGTAAGAGTAAATTACAAATAAACCAACTCCTACAGGGGTTTCACATAGCTTAAACTGAGGACACACAAGGAAAGATGGGAGGAAAAATTGTAATTCACAAGCAAAAGCTGTCCTTCCACAGATTCCAGCCAAACTTCGGACTTCCAGGCTGGTCCAGATATGTCAAGCTATTTGTTTAGTCTAAAGCAATCCTGTAGTAATAATGTCCCTAGGCATCTGGAGAAGGCAAAAGCAAATCTGATCTGAAGCAATTCCATGGGGTAACATTCCATGGGATAAACTGGAGCTCACAGTTAAAAATTGCAAAACATACAAATGAGCAAGGCGTTTAGTAAAATCCAGTAGAATCAGATCTGTAGAGATTCAAATATTGGAACTATCAGAAACAGAACATAAAATATGTTTCTTGTATTCACAGAAATAAAAGAAAGTGAAGATATGAGTAAAAACAAGCAACTATTAAAAATGAGGAAGTCTTTTTCAAAATGACTATTTGAAAAGAATCAAATAGAAGATCTGTAAAATACTAAAAAAAAGATTAAAAACTCAATGCATTAATTTAATTAATTTAACACACTCTATATTGCCTTCTGGACAATTTCTTCAGCTATGCCTTCCACTTTACTTTGTTCAGATCTGTGAAGAAAGTGGAAGGCATAGCTGAAGAAATTCTCCAGAAGGCAGTATAGAGTGACAAAGAGATTCAATATGAAACAGACAATATAAAATAAAGGTTAAAAAATGAATGACAAAGTGAAAACATGTAATACATACCTAATCAAAGTTCCAGAAGAAGAGGACAATGAGAATGGGGAAAGGACAGTATTTGAAGAGTGGGTGGTGAGGTATTTTCTAAAATTGATGAAGGACATCAATCCACAGATTGAAGAAGCTAAATTAACTCTAAAAAGGATACATAAAAAGAATTCCAGTATAGACACACAGAGAAATGTAGAACTCCAAAAACAAAGATACTACCTAAAAGGCAGCTAGAGAAAAAAGAGACAGATAACTTTCCAAGGAATGGCAAAAGAGACAGATAACTTTCAAAAGAATGACAACTGACAGCTGACTTCTTCACAGCAACAAAGAAATCCAGAAGATGGTGGTATGATCTTCGATATACTGGAAGTCTATTATAGTGTTACACTCAGTGAAAATATCTTTGAAGAACAGTTAAAAACAAAAATATGCTCAACTTCATTCATAATATGAGAAATGTAAATTAAAAGCACTGAGATACCATTTCTCACTTATAACCATTGGCAAAAACTCAAAAGCTTGACAATACACTCTGTTGCTGAAGCTATGAGAAAATAGGCATTCTTATATGTTGCTGGTGGGAGGGCAAATGGTACAACCCATATGAAACAGAATTTGGCAATATCTAATAAAACTACAGATGTATTTATCATTTGATCCAGCAATCCCACTTCTAGGACTTTAAAGATGTACCTCCACAAATATATCTTGACAACAGATGCACAAGTTAGTCATTGCAACATTATTTGTAAAAGTAAAATATGAGAAACAAACAAAATGCTCAGCAATAAGAAATTGGTTAAAAAACCTATTAACACAGGCCAGGCATGGTGGCTCATGCCTGTAATCCCAGCACTTTGGGAGACCGAGGCGGGTGGATCATCTGAGGTCAGGAGTTTGAGACCAGCCTGGCCAACACAGCAAAACCCTGTCCCTACTAAAATACAAAAAAATTAGCCGGGCATGGTGCACACCTGAATCATAGCTACTTGGGAGGCTGAGACAGGAGAATCCTTTGAACCCCCATGGAGGCTGCATGCAGTGAGCCCAGATCACGCTACTGCACTCCAGCCTGGGTGACAGAGTGAGAGTTGTCTCAAAACAAAAACAAAAACAAAAACAAAACACATCTATTACATATATATGCAACAAAGTAGCATGCAAGCACAAAGAAACGAGAAAGAAGCCACCTGTAATCCCAGCACTTTGGGAGGCTGAGGTGGGCGGATCGCTTGAGCTCAGGAGGTCAAGACCATTCTGGGCAACATGGTGAAATCCCATCTCTACAAAAAAAATAGAAAAATTAGCTGGGTTTGGTGGCGCATGCCCATAGTTCCAGCTACTCAGGAGGCTGAGGTGGGAGGATGGCTTGAGCCCAGGAGTACAAGACTGCAGTGAGCTATGATTGTGCCACTGCACTCCAGCCTGGGTGATACAGTCAGACTCTGTCTCAAAAAGAAAAAGAAAAAAAATACATACATACATATATATATATATTTAGAGGAGACAGATTGAAATGCAGTAGAAGGTATTGAGATACCAATGAAACTTTTTTAGTATTCTTTTTTATATAGGTTGACTTTTTATTCTGGTGACAGTAACACCAAATAGTGTGACTTTTGAACCATGAAAATGTTTACCTATTCAAAAATTAAAGTCAAATAAAAAAGATGGAGACTAATATTTCCAGGAAAATGGAATAGATACTTTTCCCTATTCTTCCCCACTAAGTACAGCTAAAAACCTTAGACATTACATTTAAAACAAACAGAAACAGACTGAAAGGTGGGGAGAAGAAGCCTGACCAACTAGGGACCTTGGGGCCCAAGCAACCACATGGTAGTGAGTTCCCTGGTGTTTTCTTGCGTGTCTTTTTCTCCTCCTGTTTGCCAGATGTGGGGCTAAAAAAGCTGTCGATCAGGAAATACAAATGGCAGCAGACAAAAGAAGCTCTAACAAATGCCTGCTCTCTCTAGCCAAGGGACCAGGGGAAGGAGCAACCTAAAATGACAAAAAAAACTTTTAGAGAATAACTGCTCTACTCCAGCCAAACATCAGAGGAGGAAAAACTGTGTACTTTACCCCAATCCATACCAGTAAAGGCTGAGAGCTGGGGCGAAAGATGAACTTCCATCCTTGAAAGGCTCTAAAAAGGTACCTCAACACTCTAGCCAGGAAGTGTCAGAGGCCTCGCAGAAGTCAGGACTCAGTGGTACTGGGGCCCCCCACTGTGGTGTCAGTGGAGGCCTAAGGGAGAGCAAAAACTCCCACTCCCACCCAGAGATACCAAGGAGCCTCATCTTCAGCGTGTCCATGGAGGACGAGTGTGAAATATGGACTTCTCTCTCCACCTGGCAATAATGAGGGCACAGCCCCTTCCCCTGCCAGAATGGTATCCCAAAAAAGTCAGTAAAAACAAAAGATCTTATTTAATTAAGATTCAGAGTCTCTTCATATAATGGAAAAATGTTCAGATTTTAATTGAAAATCATTTGTCATAACAACAAACCAGGGAGAACTCAAACTAAATGAAAAATAACAATCAACAGATGCCAAATACTGAGATGACAGAGATGTTAGAATGATTTGACAATAAATTTAAAGCAACCATGAAAGAAAAAATGCTTCAGTGAGCAACTGCAAACACACTTGAAGCAAATGAAAATGGAGAATGCCTCGGACAAGAAATAATCTCGGCAAAAACAAGAACAACAAAGAACTGGGCTGGGCGCGGTGGCTCACACCTGTAATCCCAGCATTTTGGGAGGCTGAGGCAGGCAGAACACCTGAGGCCAGGAGTTCAAGACCAGCCTGGCCAACATGACGAAACCCCGTCTCTACTAAAAAATAATAATACAAAAATTAGCCAGAGGCTGGGAAAGATGTGGGGAGGGGTTGAGTAGAAGTTGGTTAATGGGTACAAACATACATTAGATCAAAGGGAAAATTTCTGATGTTTGATAGCAAAGTAGGGTGACTATAGCTAATGACAATGTATTGCATATTTCAAAATAATTGAAACAGAGAACTTGAAATGTTCCCAACACATAGAAATGATAAATACTAAAAGTGATGAATATCCAAACTACCCTGACTTGATCACACATTCTATGCATGTAACAAAATATCACATGTATCCCATAAATATATACAAATGTGTCAATAAAAAATTAAATTGAATTTTTAAAAGATACACAAAGAAGACATTCAAAAATATCAGAGATAAATCAAAATGGAATTCAAAAAAATGTTCACATAAATCACAAGAAGGCAGAAAAAAGAAAAATAAAAAACAATGAGAAAAAACAAAATAAAATATAAAATGGCAGACATAATCTATAACTCATCAATAATCACATAAAATGTAAATGGTCTAAAAACATTAATTAAAAGAGATTAGCAGAATGGCTTGCAATGCAGGACAAAACATATGCTGTGTACAAGAAACTTACTACAAATTTAACAGTATAGTGAGGTTGAAAATAAAAGGAAGGAAAAGATACATCACGGGAACATTAACCAAAAGAAAGCAGTTATGGCTATATTAATATCACTAAAGTCAACTTCAGAGAAAAGAAAATTACCAGATAAAGAGAGGGACATCAGATAATGAAAAAAGGGTCAGTTTAACAAGGTATCAGCAATCCTAAATGTGTATGCATCAGACAAAAGAACTACAAATATCTGGCCGGGCATGGTGGCTCACGCCTGTAATCCCAGCACTTTGAGAGGCCGAGGTGGGTGGATCACCTGAGGTCAGGAGTTCGAGACCAGCCTGGCCAAAATGGAGAAACCCCGTCTCTACTAAAAACACAAAAATTAGCCAGGTGTGGTGGTGCATGCCTGTAATCCCAGCTACTCAGGAGGAAGGCAGGAGAATTGCCTGAACCCAGGAGGTGGAGGTTGCAGTGAGCCAAGATTGTGCCACTGCACTCCAGCCTGGGTGACAGAGCAAAACTCTGTCTCAAAAACAAAAAAACAAAACAAAACAAAAAAACCCTACAAATATCTGTGGGTAAACTAACAGACTTAAGAGGACAAACCCACAATTTATGTGAACCCCTCTGATATGGTTTGGTTGTGTCCCCACCTAAATCTCATCTTGAATTCCCACATTTTGTAGGAGGGACCTGGTGGAAGGTAATTGAATGTCTTTCCCGTGCTGTTCTCGTGGTAGTGAATAAGTCTCACAACATCTGATGGTTATAAAAAGGGGAGTTTCCCTGCATAAGCACTCCTCTCGTTGTCCACTGCCATCCGCATAAGATGTGACTGGCTCCTCCTTGCCTTCCGCCATGATTGTGAGGCTTCCCAGACACGTGGAACTGTAAGTCCAGTTAAGCCTCTTTCTTTTGTAAATTGCCCAGTCTCAAGTATGTCTTTATCAGCTGCGTGAAAACAAACTAATACACCCTCTTTCAACAATTGACAGAACATACAGACAGAAAATAAGCAAGGATGTAGAAAAACTCAACAACAAAATCAATAAACAGGATTTAAAAGACATTTATAGAACACTTCATCCAACAACAGCAGCATACCCATTCTTTCCAGGTGTCCATGACACTTGACCCATATCCTGGGCCATAAAACAAACCTCAACAATTTCAAAATAATTAAAATCATACAAAGTAGAATCAAGCTAGAAACCAATTAGTAAAAAGTTAGAAAAATCTCCAAGCACTTGGAATAATCCATGGTCAGAAAGGAAGTTTTGAGGGAAATCAAAAGTTACATGGAACTGAAAGAAAATGAAAATAAAACACATAAAAATGTATGACACACAGCTAAAGCAGTGCTGAAAGGAATTTTTACAGTAACAAACGCATACATTAGAAAGAATAAAAGCCTCAAATCAGTAATCTAAGCTCTCACCATCAAGAAGCTAGAAAAAGAAGCACAAAATAAACCCAAAGTGAGCAGAAAGAAGAGCATAATAAAGATGAGAGCAGAAATCAAAGACATATTAAACAGAAAAACTGACAGAAAGAAAATCAATGAAACAAAGAGCTACCTCTTTTAAGGTCAATGAACCTAACAAACCTCTAACAAGACAGACAAAGAATAAAGACAAATGACACAAATTACCAGTATCAGGAATGAAGCAGAGGATGTCATTACACACCATGGAGACAACAAATGTATAAGGAACTACTATTAACAACTCTACAAGCATAAATTTGACAACTCAAAATGAAATAAACCAATTCCTGAAAAAATGCCAATAATCTACACTCATCCCTTGGTAATTATTTGAATAGCCCCATAATAACAAGAAAATTGAATTAGTAATTTTTAAACTCAAAAAAAAAAAAAAAAAGAAATCCCCAGGCCCAGATGGTTTTACAGGAGCATTCTACCAAATGTTTAAAGAAAATTTAATATCAGTTCTGCACATTTTCATTGAGAAAACAGAAGGGGAAAAACTTTCTAATTCATTGTATGAAGTTACTAATACTGGACACCAAAACCAGACAGTAAAACAAAACAAAACAAAAACTATGACCAATACCTGTCATAAATATAGACATAAAAATATTTAACAAACTATTAGCCAATAGAATTCAACAATACATTAAAATAATTACCCTTTATCAAGTGGAGTTTATTCCATGGATGCAAGGCTGGTTCAATACTTGAAAATAAATCAATATAATCTACCACATTAACAGGTTAATGAGGAAAAATTACATGATCCCATCAATTGATTTTTAAAAAGCATCTGACAAAACTTAATACCCATTCAAGATTTTTTTAAAAACCTCTCAGAAAATAGGAATAGAGGAGGAACTTCCTCAACTTGACAAAGAACATCTACAAAACATCTACTGCTAACATTATACTTAAAGGTGAAAGATTTGGCTGGGCAGAGTGACTCACACCTGTAATCCCAACACTGTGAGAGGCCAAGGCGAGAGGACTGTTTAAGGCCAGAAGTTAAAATAGTTAAGACTGTGTGTCTACAGAAAAAATTTTTAAATTAGCTGGACATGGTGGCATACGCCTGTAGTTCCAGCTACTTGAGTGGCTGAAGCAGGAGGATCATTTGAGCCCAAGAGGTAGAGGCTGCAATGACCTATGATCACACTGCTGCATTCCAGGTGACAGTGAGACCCTGTGTCAAAAAAGGAGAGGGAGAGGGAAGGGGAGGGGAAGGAGGAGGAGAAGAGAGGATGAGGAGGGAGGAGGAGCAGAAGGAGGAGAAAGGGAGAGGGAGAAGGAGGAGAAGACGAAGAAGAAAGAGCAAGAAAGAAGACAACGATGACGAAAGAAAAAGTGGGAAAAAATCAGTCTACCCAGCCAGGCTCGGTGGCTCACACCTGTAAACCCAGCACTTTGGGAGGCCAAAGCGGGCAGATCACCAGGGGTCAGAAGTTTGAGACCAGCCTGGCCAACATGGTGAAACCCCGTTTCTACCAAAAATACAAAAATTAGCTGGGTATGGTGGTGCATGCCTGTAATCCCAGCTACTCAGGAGGCTGAGACAGGATAATTGCTTGAACCCAGGAGGCAGATGTTGCAGTGAGCCAAGATCACACCACTGCACTCCAGCCTGGGTGACAGAACAAGACTGTCTCCAAAAATAAAAATAAATAAAAATAAAAAAATAAACCAGTCTACCCAACTTAAAGACTTCTTATACAGCTATAGTAGGCAAGATTGTATGGTACTGGCAGAAGAAGAGACATGAAAACCAGTGGGACAAAACAGAAAGCCCAGAAATAAGACCCACACAATATGATTTTTAACAAAGGTATAACAGCAGCTTAATGGTGGAATGATAATCTTTCAACAAATGGTGCTGGAGCAACTGGACATCCATAGGCAAAGAAGTGAATTGTGATCTAAGCCATACCTTATAAAAAATTACTCATAATGAATAATGGAATTAAATATGAAACTTAAAACTATAAAAATTTTAGGAAAAAATTAAAATATTTGAAATCTCAAGCTTGGCAAAGAGTTCTTAAAAGCATCAATAAAGCACAATCCATAAAAGGAAAACACTGATAAATTGGACTCCATCAAAATTTAAAATCTTGTATCTCAAAAGAGTCTGTTAACTTACCAAATTATACACAGTCATCTCTCAGTATACACATCAGATTGGTTTCAGAACCCCCACCTGAACATACTCAAGTCCCACAGTTAGCCCTCAGTACTCATGGGTTTCACACCCTGGGAATACTGTATTTGCAATCCATGTTTGGTTGTAAAACCCCATCATAAGTGGACTCACGCAGTTCAAACCGATGTTGTTCAAGGGTCAACTATAAACTCATTATGCAGTTTTTTGGCATATAAATAAACATGGGGGAAGCCTCTGCTAAGAGGATGAAAAGATAAACTATGGAGAAAATATTTGCAAACCACTAGACAAAAGTCTAGTAGCTGTAATAAAGAACTCTCAAAACTCAGTTTAAAAAATCCAATTAGAAAAGGATAAAAGACATGAACAGACATTTCACTACAGAGGATATATAAATGGCAAATAAGCACATGAACATTAGATATTAGGTGAATGCAAATTAAAACCAAAATGAGTCATCAATACACACCTGTTGTGGCTGCATGTTTGTTCCCTAAAATTCATATGTTGAAATCCTAATCCTCAATGTGAGGGTCTTAGGGAAGAGGGGCCTTTGGGAAGTAATTATAGGTCTTGAGGGTAGAGCCCTCATGAATGGGTTTAGAGCCCTTATAAAAAAGACGCCAGGGCCAGGCGGTGGCTCACGCCTGGAATCTCAGCACTTGGGAAGCCCAGGCGGATGGATCACTTGAGTCCAGGAGTTTGAGACCTGCCTGGCCATCATGGTGAAACCCCATCTCTACAGAAAAAAAAAAAAAAAAAAAAAAAAATACAAAAATTAGCCAGGCATGGTGACCCACACCTATAATCCCAGCTACTTGGAAGGCTGACGCAGGAGAATCGCTTGAACCCAGGAGGCGGCGGCTGCAGTGACCCGAGATCTTGCCACTGCACTCCAGCCTGGGCAACAGAGTGAGACTCCGTCTCAAAAAAAAAGAAAGAAAAAGACCCCAGAAAGTGCGGTATCCCTCTTTCCATCAAGTGAGGATATGGTGAGAAATCAGCAGTCTAGAACCCAGAAGACAACCCTTGCCAGAACCCAACGATGCTGGCACCCTTATCTCAGTCTTCCAGCATCTAGAACTGCGAGAAATAAACTTCTGTTGTTTATAAGCCACCCAGTCTCTTGTACTTTGTTATAGCAGCCTGGACTCACTAAGACAAAAGCTATCAGAATGCCTAAAACAAAGACAGTGACAATACCAAATGCTGGTGAGCATACGGTGAAGCTAGGCCAGTTATACACTGCTAATGGGAATGTAAAATGGAATAGACTCTCTGGAAAACAGTGTGGCAGTTTCTTAAAAAAAAAAAAAAACAAAACGAAAAAACGTAACTACCATACAGCCTAGCAATTGCACTCTTGAACATTTATACCAGAGAAATGAAGACTATGTTCAACTAGAAAATTGTACATAAATGTTTATAGCAGATTTATTTATAATAACTAAACACTGAAAACAACTTAGATGTCCTTCAATAGGTGAAAAGTTAAACTGTGGTACATATATACCATGGAATACTACTCAGCAATAAAAAGGAACAAACCATTGATATATCCAACAACCTGATGGATCTCCAGAGAGTTATGTTGAATTTAAAAAGCCAATCCAAAAGGTTACGTACTCTATGTTTCCACTTATATAACATTCTGAGAATAAAATTATAGAAATGAAGAATAGGTTAGTGAGTATTACGATATATTAGAAACCAGGGTTTTACTGACAAGAGAAGTACAAGTATGCAGTGGGGAAATGCAAAGGATACACACACACAAATTTCCTAAATTTGTCCACTGAAAAGTCCTAAATGCAATTATCTCTTAATAAAGATAAGCAGACTCAAAATCCAGATAATGGTTTCCATACCATTTCTCATGAAAAGGAACTCAGGTTCCTTGGAAAAATTTCTGATCTGGGGCAGGGAAATTATTAGGTAACCTGGGACATCTTGTGCCAGAAAACTGGGAAATGCTCAAAAAAAGTTGAGATATATTAAAAAGACACAGAAGCCGGCTTGCAGGCATTCTCACTGGCCAAATTTAAAGACAATTTGAACATTAAAAAGAATTATAATATCTGATTAAAACATATTGAAAAAAAAAATAATCAATTTGGCTGGGCACAGTGGCTCACACCTGTAATCCCAGCACTTGGGGAGGCCAAGGCAGGCATCGCTTGAGCTCACAAGTTTGAGACCAGCCTGGACAACACAGTGAAATTCCCTCTCTACAAAAATAAAATAAGCCAGGCATGGTGGCATGCTTCTGTGGCCCCAGCTACTTGGAGGCTGAGGTGGAAGGACTGCTTGACCCTGGGAAGCAGAGGCTGCAGTGAGGCGAGATCACGCACTGCACTCCAGCCTGGGTGACACAGCGAAACTCTGCTCAAAAACAAAGAATTAATTTGTCTATAGTAACAGGAGAAAGATGGGGTATAGTTAGAGAACCTCTTCCTTATAAAAGACGTCATCAAATGGTAGAAGGAATGACGAAATGTGAACATCACTGTTTTGCAACCACCAATGTAATAAGTGACGTATGCGAGGATCTTCAGCCAATACTCAAATCACTAGGTTAAAGTTTGTTAGGGAACAGACTATTCACCCAGCATCAAAGTATCACCCCACAGATTAAAAACAAAAGGGAAAAAAAGCAAAAGGCATCTTTATAATGGAAAGATGTGGCAGTTACCACCTTAGCCTTGGTAGAACAAGACACATGATACGTTTTCTTTTTTTTTGTTTTTCTGAGATGGAGTCTCGCTCTGGAGTTGCCCAGGCTGGAGTGCAGTGGCCAGATCTCAGCTCACTGCAAGCTCCGCCTGCCGGGTTTATGCCATTCTCCTGCCTCAGCCTCCCGAGCAGCTGGGACTACAGGCGCCCGCCACCCCGCCCGGCTAGTTTTTTATATTTTTTAGTAGAGACGGGGTTTCACTGTGTTAGCCAGGATGGTCTCGATCTCCTGACCTCGTGATCCGTCTGTCTCGGCCTCCCAAAGTGCTGGGATTACAGGTTTGAGCCACCGCGCCCGGCCTATGATATGTTTTCTCATGTGATGCTGTGAGAAGGGCACAATATCACCCACGTAATAACGTGACAAAAAGTGTTTAACGTAAATCTAATCACGATGAAACAATTAGGCAAATTCAGAATATAGGGCATTCTACGAACAGTTAACTTGGACTCTTCAAAAAATTCAAGTCATCAAAAAAAAGTGATTGGTTCAGAGTGATTAAAAGAGGCTAAAGTTATCTAACAATGAAATGCGATATATGAATCTTCATTGAACCCTGGATTTTTTAAAGTCATTTTCTTTACAATTAAGAAAACTATGGTAGACTGAATTACTGTTAATTATCTTAGGTGTGAGTATAGTATTATGGTTACATAGAAAAATGTCCTCATTCTTAAGACAGGCAGACTGATATATTTCTCTTTCTTTGGCATACTGATATATTTTCATATGAAGTGTCATGATGTCTGCAACTTTCTTCTAAATGTACTGGGGGAAAAAAGTGAGAGAGGAAGAGAGTGTGTAGTTAGAAAAAGGGAAAGATAAAGTAAATGAGTCCAACAGATAGAATTTTCCATGAAATACCAAATGGTTATATTCTTAGTGCTTTTATTTCACTAAACATCTATTAAAATGAGATAGAGATATACAGAAGTACATCTGTATTACACCAAAACATCCAGTTTTAAATGGACAAATAAGCACTAGTGAGGTTAAAGAATTTGTCCTACTTGGGAAGGCATTGTACAGATACAGCTGGGGGAGGGAGGTGTTGGTATTATACATTGTTGACACTCCAGATATTACACATTATTGGCAGTATGCTTACAAAATACTTTTAAAATATCAGAAAATTCAAGAATAAGAGAAAAGCAAAGGAAAAATCCTGTGATTGTGAGTAAAATAACTTGCAAAGACTGCAATTAAGTTTACAGGACCAGCATTCTAGCAACCAAGACTCTATTAACTAGCACTCTTGCCATTTTTCAGTACACACTGATGAGACTTCTAAAGCACCAAAGTTGAATATGTTCAGTTTCACTTTAACATAGGATAAGCTTTATAATATTTGAATCTTTTGAAACTTGTTAACCCATGTTTGATATATATGATAGCTCTCTATTATTTGGTATATTTGATTAACCAGAGCTGTCCATTGCTTAACAATGGAGGAAAATAGGATGAAGCTGGGGTGTGAGAAATGGAGCAAAACATAAGATTTCATGATTTTTAAAAAAAGCAATCATCACATAGGAACTATTACTTTCCATAATGAGAGCAATAAAAAAATTCTAAGTGTAATATTCACAACATGTATTTTTATTCTTTGTTGTTTTTCAGTGTTTAATTGAACAAATCAGTAGGGACACAGAGGAGATTCCGGATTAACGAGGACATCTGAGGAAGGGGGAAAACAACTGTGGACTTTGACAATCACAACACCATGCAGCTGATTCTATTATCCCCATATTAACGATGTGAAAACTGAAAAACAGGTTAAGTAACTTTCCCAAACCACATAACTATTAAGTAGGCACAGCCCGTTCAAACGTGAAGTCTGACTCCAGTGCCTACCATCAGGGCATCTACAATACCTAGTATTTCCACTGCTTTTTGCTTTTTTTGGAGGAGGGGCTGATCCTTTCATTTACTGAATACTTGCACTAAGTACTTTGCTTGCAATATATAGTGTATTTATTTATTTATTTTTGGGACACAGTCTCAATCTGCTGCCCAGGCGGAGTGCAGTGGCGCAATCTCGAATCACTGCAACCTCCACCTCCCAGGGTCAAGCAATTCTTGTGCCTCAGCCTCCCAAGTACCTGGGATTACGTGCATGTACCACCACGCACGGCTAATTTTTGTATTTTCAATAGAGACGAGGTTTTGCCATGTTGGCCAGGCTGGTCTTGAACTCCTGACCTCAGGTGATCCACCTGCCTTGGCCTCCCAAACTGCTGGGATTACAGGCATGAGCCACCGCACCAGGCCACAATACGTCATTTAATCTTCATAACAACTCTGTGAGGTAGGATTTCTTTAAGAGACGGGGGTCTCGCGATGTTGCTCCTGGGCCAAAGCGGTCCCGAGTAACTGGCACTACAGGCACCCACCACCGTGCCTGGATGAAATAGAATTGTCATTCCTATTTTTCAGAAGAGTACACGGAAGCTGCAGGAGGTTCAGTAATCTACCCAGTCACCCTGCAAACAGTAAGACTCAGTTCAAATGCAGATGTTCTTTGTTGGACTATACTCTGCCTTCCACATTCTATGTATATACGATTCCTTATTTTTTTAAGAAAACAAATCCTCTACCAGACAACTTTTGGTTGCCAATTGATTTGGAATTAACAACACAATTTCCCTGGAAACATTCTTTCCTGTAATTAATGAGATCTATAACATGAGAGAACAAATTCGGATGAAGTGAGGATTTTGTAATGTGGGAAATTATAGAAAGGCCCTCAAAAGCCATGTGGTTTAAATCTCTAAGTTCAACAGGCCTGGAAGCCAGTAATAATTAATGGTAGGTATGCAAATCTAAAAATGGCTTGTGCCAGTCAGAGATTAGTTGAGGATATGACATGACTGAAGCTTCATATCATACAAATAATAAAAACTGCCTAGTCTTTTTTGCTTCTTTATATTTTTTAATTTTATTCAAAAACATTATTAAATGTTTTCTAAAGCATGGTTTTATAGAGTTCACAACCTTTCCAAAAATATTCATACTGCATATAATTGCCCTTCTCTTAACATCAGAAAGCATTCTCAACATGCTAGTTCCAAAAGGAATTTAAAACAGCTGAAATCATCCTTACTATACCTTCAGTGGAACCGAGAAACCGACAGCCCTGGTTGCCAGCTGGTCTGTAAGATTTTGATATACATTTGCCACAGGCAGCTGGGGGTACTACACGTGACCTTGGGCAAATTTCCTAATCTTAAAAATGAGGATAGTAACAGTACCAATTTCATAAGACTGTTGTGACCTTTAAATGAGCAAGTACATGCAAAAAGATTACAAAAAGTTATGTGCCTGTACATAGCCATGATGTATGTTATTTGTTATTGCTGAAGTTTATGTGCATCCATCATTGAAGCACCAGCTACACAGAAAGACACTTATCAGCATTCTCTATCTCTAGAAGAACCTATCAGCTTTCTCTTAACCTGGAAGAACCTATCAGCGTTCTCTATCTCTGGAGGAACCTATCAGCTTTCTCTTAACCTGGAAGAACCTATCAGCGTTCTCTATCTCTGGAGGAACCTATCAGCTTTCTCTTATCTCTGGAAGAACCTATCAGCGTTCTCTATCTCTGGAGGAACCTATCAGCTTTCTCTTATCTCTGGAAGAACCTATCAGCGTTCTCTACCTCTGGAAGCGCTTTGAGGAAACTCACTCAGAACTTCACCTCACACCTCTCCTCTTAAAATCTGTATCCTCTTCCTTCAACCACTAGGCAAGGTTAGAACCCTCATTTTTAGAAAAAAACTTTAGTTGACTTTTCCAACCAAATTACCGTTCCTTATTTTGTGGTGTTGTTGCTAGTTTTCATTCGTCAAACTCCTTAAACACATTTTTTGTAGCTATTGTTATTGATATGAATCAGAAGTCCTTTAGGAAAACCAGATGGCATTTTCCCATTGAAGTCAGAACCTGATTTCGTGAGTTTTCCTAGAGTCGTACAAGTAGGAAAACAGAACAAATAGAATAACACAAAACCACAATGCTAATTTACTGACGAAAAAAGTATATCTGCCCCAAGGTCCTGACAGTTGAACCCTCTAATCAACTCCTCCTCCTCCCTACAGGAAATCTATAAATAAGAAGCCAAATGTATAACCAAACATTTGCTGGGACAGCGCAGCCATAAGGACCAGAGATATTAAACTCTCTAGGCAGCACACCACCTTCTCTCAACAGTCTTGAAAAGCACTCCCAAATTCTGCCTCTCCAACTCCCATTTTTCTCTATTTCTATGCTGCCCATCTACCTTTTGCTGTGACAGTCTTCCTTTAGATATGCTAATATCATCTATTAGACTACATCAAGTCCCACTCTTCCTGCTTTCAACCTGAAACAGAATCTTTTAAGATGTCTTCTACAGAAAACTGAGCTTATCTATTATGTGATTTTCTTAAGCCAACTCAGTTTTGCTGGTAGCACCTACGTCATACCACATCCACCCACTCAGCCCCACCTGTCACCTTCTAATCACTTTCTCTTCCTTAACCCTTAACTTGAATGTCATTTCCTATCACATACAGTGACCTCTTTACAGTTCTCATTCTTCTGGATTTAACTACTGCAACTGATACAACTTGCCACCCATTTCTTAAAAACTTTCCCCATCATTGGCTTTAATGGAACTGAGCTCTGTTGGTTCTGCTCACTAATTTTAAATTGCTCTACAGTGCAATGATGGTTAAGAGTCCAGGTGTAGAACCAAACAGACTTAGATCTGAATCCAGGCTCCCCTCCTTACTATGTGCTCATGGAAAAGCTCTAAGCCTTGTTCCTCAACTGTGAAATGGACATAATTACATAATTGGCTATTAAGTGCTCAGCATAATAAGCTTATTCTGGCACAAAGTAATCACTCAGTAAATATTAACAATTATCTCTGTGTCCTAACTCTTAGCTCCTAACACTCTGTTCTCTTTTGCCTTGAGAGCCTCCAACAGCTTTGACTAATGCTTCAATTAAGTATATTCCTGAAGTCACTGTTGCAAGACTAAACCTTTCACCCTCTTCTCCATAATAATGAAAATCACTTTTGTGTATTTTACCAATATCTAATAATTAGCCTGCTGAAAACTGGTTTCATCTTCATACCCTTTCTTAAAACATTAATTTCCCTTGGCTTCTGCAATACCGTATTTTCCAGATTTTTCTTCTCTAGCCATCTCTTCTTAGACTCCTCTGCCAGCTTATCTTCTTGTACCCAGACTCTGATGTCCTAAAAGAAAACACTCTGGTGTTGTAAAGGGAAAGTTTAATGGTTTTCTTTACTTCTCATGCTACAGTCTCTACCATGGTGCTCATGCTTCATCACAGCTACAACTGCAACCTTTAAGTAAGTAAATTACTTCCATATTATTTCCGGCCCGGACCTCTCCCCTGAGTTCTACATCCCTATATCTAACTGCCTACTGACAACACCATGTGAGGACAAAGGCAGCTTAAATTCAGCAGATCCAAAACTGGATTCATGACCTTCCTCCAAATCCTAGTTACCCAGTATTTTATTGTTGTTAGTGAATGGCACCTCCATCCACAGCTGCATAAAGCAGAATTCTAGAAGTTAACTGTAATAATCTTCCCCTCCCTTCCCAACCAAATTTAATCAACCCTACAGATTTCACCTCAAATATCTGTCAAATACACTGACTTATCTCCACCTCCACCAATCTAATTTCTTATTCTTTCTAAGTATTCTAAGTAGCCACAGAATTCTACTTTACAATACCTACATATGATTTCTTTCCCATCCCTCTTCTCTAGCCAAGCCATGTATTTTTTTCTCTCTTAAAACGCCTCTTGAAAACCTTCACTCGTTAATTCAAGCCAATATCACTCCTTACTGGGAAAAATTAAGTTACACATTCACATTCATGGTTAATTCGGCTTAATAATCTATTTTTGACAGTGATACCAACAGAACACATGATGCTTTCCTCCCAGACAACATCCTCGAAAATGCAGCATTACCCAAATACACTAGTCATTTCCTTTGATAATGCATCGAGCACTGAATCTGTGAATGTATACGTGCTTTATGTCTTTTATGGACATATATATATTTTAAAGCTTTTTCTATTTTATAAGTCTATACATTTCACAAGATTAAAATCAACCACATAAAACTGAACTTCCTTGTTTTGAATCTACCTTTTTCAAGCATCGGGATAATCCTCTCATTTTAGTATTCTCAGATTTGGCAAACAAACTGACAGTTTTCTCACTTCTATCATTTGTGATTTTAAAAGAATTACAAAAATAAATACAGTATGGGCTGGGCGTGGTGGCTCATGCCTGTAATCCCAGCACTTTGGGAAGCTGAGGTGAGCGGATCACCTGAGATCAGGAGTTTGAGACCAGCCTGGCCAATATGGTGAAACCTCGTCTCTACTAAAAATACAAAATTAGCCAGGCATGGTGGTACATGCCTGTAATTCCAGCTACTTGGGAGGCTGAGGCAGGAGAATCGCTTAAACCCGGGAGGTGGAGGTTGCAGTGAGCAGAGATTGCACCACTACACTCTAGCCTGGGCAACAAGAGCGAGACTCTGTCTCCAAAAAAAAAAAAAAAAAAAAAAAAAAAAAAAGTGAATACAGTATGATTGTGTCCTTAGACTCTGCATATAAGGTCCATAATGGTCCATATTGGATCCACTATGGTCCAGCTGTATTCATATTTGTATTCTGAGTTTCTAAAATAATGTCTCATAAAGAGAAGGGCTCAATATATGTTCAACAGAATTAAAGGAATTCTGCTTAGGACTGATACTGTAAACTCCATGAATACCAAAAAGGAAAGGAGAACTTTTCAAATATGTTAACTCTGCTTATTTTGGGCTAGAAAAGGTAGAATTAATGCCCAGTATAATTGAGGAGACTGTAACAGAGCACCAGCTGCTTTAAATGAAGTCAAGCTTTCAGTGAATGGGATCACTGAACTGCTGCCAGTGGAGGAAGTGTGGAGAACCGGAGGACTGCCAAAGACTGGAAAAGAACAAATAACTGTAGTCCTGATTTTTTAAAAGACAGAAACAACTGCCAACGACAGTCCAGTATACTTGACGTCAATCCTTTTCTAAATTCAGATTATTTATTTTAAAACAGTTTCTAACCATTTGGAAAAGAAAATGGTGACCATTTGTGGAATCAACCTGAGTTTTACCAGATTAATTTCTTGTTTTTTTTTTTTTTTTTTTAAAGAGTGTATGTGCAGATAGGTCACAGATCAAAAAGAGGCAGTAAAAACAGTGTGTTGAAAGGATTTTAACAAGGTATTTGACCAGGTTTTCATTACACCCATATACAAGATAAATATAAGATGGATAACAGTGCAACTAGGAGGCTAGGTAATTGTTTGACCAATCATAACTAACAAGTGCTCATTAATGAATTGCTATCAACCTGAAGGGCGGTTCTACCCACAAGCTTCAGGACTCTATCTCTTGCTTTCTCTTGTTCAACAATGTTATCAATAACTTTAATGAAGATGTACTGTACTACTGTTGGTATGCAGTGTGGGGATGACATGAACCTAGGAGAAACAGCTTATAAATATATTAAGAAAGAGCCAGGATCTAAAAACACACACACACAAAATTAGGCTAACTCTAATGAAATGAAATTCAATAGGAAAAGATATCTAAGGGATCAGTATCTGTGTCCAAATATATATATATGTAACTGTGAGATGGGCAAACAGTGGCTTGTCATGTGTTTAAAAAAAAAAAAGCTCAATGGCTTTGATGGTAAGCTTAGTTCAATCTGACAGCAGCAAGCTCAGTATGTGATGAAGGTATCAGAAAAGCTAATGTGATGCTAGCTGCAGCAGTAGTAGTATCTCGAACATGGGAGGTAGTGGTCTTGTTCAACTCTAGACTGATCAGACCACAACTGGAATATTGTCTACCTTTCTAGGGGCCACAGTCTTCAAAAGATCAAAACCACCTTGGCACATGTTCAGAAGAGAACAACCAAGATGCTTAGGAGCCTGGATACCATTCCATAAAAGGAAAGGCAGAAGGGACTGGAAATTTATAAATAGGACAAAGCAATGCCTTAAGAGAAAGATGATCACTAGCTTCATTCAGTCATTCAATGAACATTATTGTTAAACCTATTTCAGGAAAGACATTGTGAGAATGGCCAGGGATACAGAGCGAAGACAGTCCATATGCGCAAGAAATTAGTATGTATATTCAGCTACGTATATATGAAGAGTTGAAACAGCCATGATCTAAAAAAGGATTCGATTGTTCTATATGATTTCATAAGGCAGAAATAGGAGCAGAAGAAAGAAGTTAGAAAGTAACTGATTTCAGCTCCATATAAGGAAGAGTATTTTAAGAGTCAAGGCTAATGAAGGGAGAAGCTGTCTATGAAGACTGCCAGGTTCCCATCAGTAACAATGTACTTAGAGAAGACACTGTCAAAATAAGACAGATAGTAACCTGGACTATCTTGAATATTCCTCACATTTTACACAACGATTCTATACTTTCCCACGAAATGAATGAATGTCCAGATTCTACTTGTGCACCTCAGTATCCCAGGTTTCCTAGAGTTGCTACTTCCAACTCGGTACCCTGTCCCACCGTAAAGCAATGCTTTATATTAACAAATGAGAACAGATCTGAGCACAATAGGAATAATGAGAAACAGGAAGAAACTGGCCCACGGGCAAATGGAACACCAAAAATCAATACTGTTCTATGTGCCTAGAATTTGTAAAGAAAATGATCCTCTATCCTTGAATTCATGAATTCGATTTAAAATATCCATTTATGTTCGATTAATGTAAATAAGGATTTGTTATGTACTGCATCCCTGGTTGTCAGCTATTTTTTTTCTCCTCAACAAAGAAAAATTCATTTTAACTTAAGATCACTTGGAAAATGTCCTAAATAAGCACTCCAAAGCCCTCTATTATAAATGTATGTGGAAAGTAACTTTAGAATATATTTCTTAAAAGGAATGATTCATCGGATATAGTCCAAATACTATTAGCTAATCAAATTGTGAAATTCTAATTAAATGGCTACTTAAGTTTAATCTATTTAAAAATCACAGGCAGGAGGATAAACACAAAGACAGGGTTTAGACCATTTGGTTCTGGCTTTTGTAAATTGGTTTAAGATTATTAAGCTTACTTTCGCTTAATAAGTTTGTAATTTTGTAAGTCTCATTTATTGGCTTTAAATTCTACAACTGGGTATTTAAGGAGCTCGACCTTCCAAACTGTTAATATTAACTTCTTGGGAGCAATCCCTCCCACATTAGCGCTTTTTCTCAATTTGTGTACAATCAAGGGGGAACAATTGGATTTCCAAAGGCTCTTTCTTTTAAATAGCAGCCCAGGAAGACAAAAGTGAGAAAGAAAAAGAGGAGCATCTTTAACCAGCAGCCTTGAAAAAAGGCATCTCCTACGGCTGTCACCAACTCTGCTGGCTCTCTCCCATTTCTCAAAACACTGCCTGGACGCGTTGGTCAAAAAAAGAAAAAGAAAAAAACAGATTCCCGCTTCCCTGGGACAGGGAGCTCCCTTTTGTAGAAGTAGCTAAAGAAAGGAGGCGCCCCACGGGATTTCATCTCGTCGCCAAGGCAGCGCCAACCCGAGCCGTCCGGCGCGAGGAAAGCTCCGGCGGGCCCAGAGCCCAGGGTGGCCCCAGCCTGCGGCAGAGCAACCCCGGCCGAGCCCGGAGCTCCGCGGCCACAGAGTCCAGGCAGCGACCCCGGACGGCCCGGCGGGCGTCCCCCGGACCGCGGCGGAAGGCGGGAAGACGCGACTCGACTTACAGTGACACCATCCTAGGTGACAGCACCAGTGCAGCTTGAAGCACTTGCCATGGCTGTGCGTGGCACAGATGGACAGCCCGTCGCACGGCTGGAAGTCGGGTCTGCGGGCGGCACAACTCCGCGCCAGGGCCTGAGCCTCGTCTAGTTTCTCGCTCTTCCAACCCCGCTCGGGCGCCGGCGACGCCGCCGCACTCATTTCCTCTCCCTCCGCGCGGAGCCGACACCGGGAGCCCGAGAGAAGCGACGTCTGGGCGGGCAGGAAGCCGAGCCGGCTGCGGACGCGGGAGGGCGCGGCACGGGCTGGGAGTCACGCCAGCACGCGGCGGCGGCGGCGGGAGCGCGGCGGTCCCAGGCTCGAGGAGGAGCCGCCCCGGGCGCTGCGACCGGGGCTGGGCCTGCCGCCTCCCTCCCTCCGCCGCGGCGCGCGCCGCGCCCCACGCGCACACGCACGCGGACAGGCGCGCGCCGGTCGGCCCCGCGCGATGTTCTTCAGCTAGCCCGGCCTCCTCACACACACCCCGCCGGGGAGCGCGGCCGTCGGCGTCCCTGCCGATCACAGCGAGGTCCTGCTCACACACTCACTCCTTCCTCGGAGAAAGACGCCGACGGAGGGCCGTGGTGAACACACACTCCTCGGCCGCTTTGTACTCACACGCACGCCGGCCTACATATGCACTTCCCTCCGAGTGACACTGGCCACCGAGAACTGACACACGCTTCCACACGCTCCACGGAGGGCTGCGCACACCCGGCCCACGCCCACCCGAACCTCCAGTGGCCCGGACCCGGCGCATCCCGGAGCGAGGATCTCACACACACAGCCTCTCCCCACGCGCGTCTCACATCTCCCTCGTACACACCTCCCCGTGTCTGGGCATGGAGCCCCTGGGAGGCGCGCACACGCTCGTGCACACGCGCGCCCTCCCCCGCACAGGGCCGGCCTCCCGCCCCAGCGCGGCCACTCAGCGTGTCAGGGGCCAGCACCGCCAATCCCTGCCCGCCTCGCCCCAAACCCCAGGCCTTCCCGCGCCCGCCCCAACCTTCTCCTGGACTGCAGCCCCTCCCCCTTCTCCTCCCACCCCCGCCTCCGTTGAGCGGGAAAGCAACCAAGCTGGGTGCAGTGATGTGTGTGTGTCTGCATATGTGTAATTTGGTGTGCAAGGGATGTGTGTGGCGTGCCTGTCTATGATTTGGAGTATATGTGGTGCGTATGCGTGTGTGGTTGGTGTGTGGTTAGGTGCGTTCATGGTACATGGTGGGTGGTATGCATGATGCAAGTGACTGGTGAGCTGTGTGTATACGTGTGTGAGATGAATGTTATAGCTGAGGTGGGGTGTGGGTGGTGTGTGTGTAGTTGAGTGTATGTGGTGTGCAGAATATGTGTATGTGTGTAGTTGGGCGTGCACGTGCTTGTGCACGTGGTGTGGGGGTGGATGTGCTTAGTAATACAGAGTATTTGGTGTGTGTATGGTATATGTGTGGCAGTGCAGTGCGTGTATCTGGCATGTCGAGTGTGTGCATCGTATATATGGATCAAATCGGGTGTATGTGGTACATAGGGGTGGGTGGGCACACAAACAGGACTCATTTTTGTGGAGGACTCTGCCTTTGTGTGTTAGTGCCTGCCCTGGCCAGCAGGTGTGACTGACCTTGTGGTGGCTGCGGCTTCCTCACACAATCGGCTTGCACTCTTCCCTCCTGGGGACAAGTTGCTCCAAATAGATTTTCCATGCCAGGCTCTGCTGCTGAGAACCGACCCCAGGCTGGATTCAGTGAAGAGGAAACAAACCATTTGCTCCCAGGGTGCACTGCTGGGAATTAGTGTTCCCCTGCAACAAGGCCAGAACCCAGCCTTGAGCACAGGAAAGGAGGGGACACCCCCTTCCTTCTTTGCCAAACGTTTTTCACAGCACAGAAGAATGCTTGTTCAAGGAACAAGGCTTTCAGCACAAACACTGTGGGAACATGTTTATGCCCAGGTCCACTTTCTCCTTTATGCCTTTCCTGCTTTGCACTGACAAGAGACTCATCATGGTTTTGAAATAACCAAATTCATCCTCAAGCGCTGAAAATCCTTGCTGCCATAAGCAATCTTTCATAATTTTCCCTTTTATTTAACCTTGGCTTGAGAAGGGAAATGTAATTTGCATATATCTGACTCTAGTGAAATCTTCATTTATTAGGGATTGGGGAGAGACTCAATTTGGCAGCAAAAGTATTTTCCAGAAAGGTCTGAATCAAAATCACAAACTGTAGTTCTCCCACTAACCTAACATTGAAACAATTGCAAACATGAAGCGTCATCTCATCAGCTTCCACCCCAACTGCTCCCCCAAAATCCTAAAGGAATACATCTCTGGCATAAAATCTATGCACCCCTGCTGTTAACTTCACAGTCTGACCTACCTCAGAATAACATAAGTAAAAGGCAGAGAAATCTTAATCAAAGAAATCCCCAAGCCAACCAACAATTTTTCAAACAAAGAGTACTTTCCATCTGTTTTACCCTATTTGTCTTTCTCCAACCTATAACTCACTCTAATACTGCCCGTATCATAGAAGGGCTTATGACAGCATCCCCTCTGTATTTCAGTAACGCATGCTTGTATGGGATCCTTCCCCTGACTTTTACCCTAGGGTGAACCATGTGGTAAGATTCCACAATACATGAAATATACCATCTCAGCTAGTAAAAAATGAGCATGAGAAAGAATGCAATATAGCACTTCAGCTAGGAGGCAAGATAAATTATCCAAACACCTTATTTTAGGTTAGCCACATGATTTGAAGTTGAGAAGCCTTTACGTTTTCTGTACCGTGAAACTCATTCCATCCCCTTGCCCTAAAAGATGTTATTGACTTCTACTGTCTGGTGTGGAGCAGGAGGAGGTAATTGCTGTGACCTCTCAAATATATACACACAGCTTTCAGGATGTGTTGTTGGGATATGATTTTTAAATTTTTTATTTTGAAACTTTCCAAAATATACAAACATAGAGAGATGAGGATAACCGCCCCCCATGTACCCATGTACCCATCACCCAGTTTCAACTATTATGAACTCATTTTGAAAACCTTGTTCATCTACAGCGCCACCCACTCCAGGCCCCCAGCCTGTCCACTGGATCATTTTGAAGCAAATCTCAAACATCAAATCGTTTCATCCATAAATATTTTGGTGTATATCTCTAAAGGAAATTTTAAAACCTCTAACCATAATTATTGCATAATAGCATACAATTTGATCATAAATATGAACTTGTCCTGTAGCTACTGACCACTTCTCCAGCTCCCCTTTAAGAATGCTACTCCTGGCCAGGTGCAGTGGCTCATGTCTGTAATCCCAACACTTTGGGAGGCCAAGGCAGGTGGATCACCTGAGGTCAGGAGTTCGAGACCAGCCTGGCCAACATGGTGAAGCCCCATCTCTACTAAAAATACAAAAATTAGCCAGGCATGGTGGCGTGCACCTGTAATCCTGGCTACTCAGGAGGCTGAGGCAGGAGAATCACTTAAGCCTGGAAGGCAGAGGTTGCAGTGAGTCAAGATCTCACCGCTGCACTCCACCCTAGGCCACGGAGTGAGACTCCATCTCAAAAAAAAAAAAAAGAAAGAAAGAATGCTACTCCCTGCCGGGCACAGTGGTTCATGCCTGTAATCCCAACACTTTGGGAGGCCAAGGCAGGCAGACCACCTGAGGTCAGGATTTCAAGACCAGCCAATATGGCAAAACCCCGTCTCTACTAAAAATACAAAAATTACCCGGGTGTGGTAGTGCACACCTGTAATCCCAGCTACTCAGGAGGCTGAAGCAGGAGAACCACTTGAACCCGGGAGGCAGAGGTTTCGGTGAGCTGAGATTGTACCACTTGCACTCCAGCCTGGACGACAGAGCAAAGCTCCATCTCAGAAAAAAAAAAAAAAAAAAAAAAAAAAGAATGCTACTCCCTCTGCCTGGAATTTTCCCCTGTCCCTGGCTCTTACTTCCCCGTCTACCTCTTCAGCTTAAGTGCCACTTTCTCTGACTAGTCCAGACTGAGCTATACACGCTCTCCATTCAGGTCACTTATCCCAATTTTAAACAAATATTAAAGAAGGAATTCTTCAATTAATATCTTTCCCTATCTCCCTTCCCCGACACAAACTGTACACTCTTTGAGGCCAGGAATATTTCTGCCTTGTTTTCAATATTTAGCACAAAGAGTGAGTAGTTATGAAAATAGTGAAAATAATTTCATCTCAGGTTCTAAAGGGCTGGAAAAGATTCATCTTTGGTAAATTGTTTGCAAGTGTGTATAAATAATTCATATAATTACTCTTCATATAATGGTACCCTTGGATAGTCGCCTCCGACGCTGACTCTGAGCTTAGCTGTGTGTATTAGTTATCTATTGCGCTGTAACAAATTACTCCCAAATTCAAACAACACACGGTGTCTGTGAGTCAGGAACCCAGATATAACTTCAGTAGGTCCTTGGCTTCTAAGTCTCTCACAAAGCTGCGATGAAGATATGGGCCAAAGCTTCTTTCTCATCTAAAGGTTCAACCAGGCAAGGGTCTGCTTCCAATCTCACTCACTCACTGTATGTTAGCAAGATTCAGTTCCTTAGGGAACTGTTGTTTTTCACTGGTTGTTTGGATCTCCATGGACCTCTCCATAGGACAGTTCATGCATAGCAACTTGCTTTATCAGAACAAGTATGTCTTTAAGAAGAGTCAGAAAGAGCACCCCAATCCTTTATAACTTACTCTCAGGAGTGATATTCCATCAATTTTGTCATATTCTACTCATTAGAAGCAAGTTGCTAGGTCCAGCTCCATGCAAGGGGAGATGATATGAGGGCAGGAATGCCAGAAGGCAGGAATCACTGAGAGCTATTTCAGAAGCTGCCTGCTATACCATGTGACTTGCTTTAGCCAATGAAAGAATAGCAAAGATGGTAAAGATTTGCAAAGAGCATTCTCATTGGTATTTGCCCTTTCCTTCTGTGTTGGAACCCTGAGACCACCATGTGTAGAAGTCTGAGCAAGCCTGCTGAAGGATAAAATGCTTTGTGAAAGAGAATGAGGTGCTCCAGTTGGCGAGCAGCCAATCCCAGCCAATGGTCTGTCAACCACTAGAACTATGAATGGGGCTATGGCAGATCATGTAGACCTACCAGCTGGTCACAGAAGCATGAGAGTCCAGCAGAGATCTGCTGAGCCAGTCCAGACCAGGACAACCACCATGATCACCCACACAATCGCAAGCTCCATAAAGTGGCCATTATTTTAGGCTGCTAGGTTCTGGGTGGTTTCTTACACAGCAAAAGCTAACTGATACATCCACCATTCCTTTCATATTGTAGACAAAATAATTGAGGATTCAAGAGGCTAAGTGACTCCATGTCATGGTGCAGCAGGCATGGTAGGAAAATGGCATCAGAACAATACAAATAGTTCAAGTCTAAGCTCCATCATTTTGTGGCTGGGAGACCTTGGTAAATCCCTTATGCCTTCTGGGCTTCAGTTTCTCTATCAACAAAAAAGAGCCCAGAACTTTCTCTAGCACATCTTTTAATGTTCAAAGTTAAGACTTGTCCACTTGACTATAGAGCTGGGATTAGAATTATTTTGGTTCAGCTGTCATTTGTGAATACTCAAATATTCCCCCACTATTCTATTGCATCTATTGGTCTAACGCTAATATGAGTTATATATGCGCACACCAACCATTTGGAACACTTTGATAAATCGAGTCATTACAATTCAGTTACTTTTTGGTTGCTTGATTGAACTAAGCAACTAATTCCAACATGGTTATAAATAACCTGCTAGTAATTGGTCAATTTGTCATGTTAAAGCAATTAGAATGATGAAGTGGATGGAGAAGCTTCCAAATGAGGTGAAAGTAAATTAGGAGTCTTCTGTTGGGAGGGAGGATGCCTCTTCAGTGTTGCTGCCGGCAGAATTCAGACCTTCATCATCCCCTCAAAGGAAAAGAAAAGAGGAGCAGCTTTGGAATCAGACAGAGTAGAATCAAAGCTCAGGTCGACCACTTCCTAGCTGGGTGATTTGGGGCAAGTTATTTAGCCTTATCTCTTAAATGAGAATTGTAATTCCTACCTCATACACTTGCTGTGAACATTAAATACAATAACATATTTGAAGAGCCAAATCCTATGTCTAGCACATTGCAGATGCTCAGTAAAAATGAGTCCATCTCTTCCCAGCACCTTCAAATGCCTCCATGTCCACAGACTCTCCTAGCTCCAATCCTTCCTTCATGAGGCTGAGAAGAGATCTCCCTAAAACATAAGTCTGATCACATTATATCATACCTGGGCTTAAAATCCTTTGATGCTTCTCATTGCCTACTTGAAAAAATGAAGGTCCTTCATAAGATACACAAAGCCCTCCCAACTTCCCCACCTCTTCTTCCGTATGCCTCCGTATCTGGAAACTCCCTGGATTATTGTCTTGTTTCTAGATATGTAATATCCTCTCCTGCCTGCCTCGGTGCCTTCTCTCATCCTATTCTCTTTGCCTTGAGTTTCCCGGCCACCCCCTTTTACACATGTGGAATCCTGCCTTTCCTGCAAGTTCTAGTTCAAATGCTTCTTGAAACCTTTTCTTAATTCACTTTCTCCTCCATACTCCAGAACTCTGCACCTAACCACTTGGTGCCTCAAGTAGCGAGGCAAGGGTGCACAGAAGATACTCAACAACTGGTTTTAAATGGATGTATTGGAAGATTTGTGTCTGAAAATTCACAAATAGGATGGAATTTGTATTTCAAATTCCTATTTTGCAAACCTTAGACCCCAAGCACGAGGAGATTCCTTTGAAATCTTTGAAATTAAAAAGAAGCCTAACTTGAACAACTGGCTTGTAATCTTACTGAATATCTTAGCTCTGTAGGTGACCCAGGCTGAAATAACCACAAATTCAAAGCGGTATTTTATTTATTTTTTTATTCATTTAATTTTTTGAGACGGAGTCTCACTCCGTTGCCCAGGCTGGAGTGCAGTGGCACAATCTCAGCTCACTGCAAACTGTGCTTCCTGGGTTCAAGTGATTCTCCTGCCTCAGCCTCCTGAGTAGCTGGGATTACAGGCACCCGCCACCATGTCTGCCTAATTTTCGTGTTTTCAGTAGAGATGGGGTTTCTCCATTTTGACCAGGTTAGTCTCGAACTCTTGACCTTGTGCTCTGCCCACCTTGGCCTCCCAAAGTGCTGGGGTTACAGGCATAAGCCACCACACCTGACCAAAGCAGTATTTTATAAATTGCGTGAATAACAGACCCGTAATAGAGAAATATTCATGGTTCCCCCTCTAACCTTTTGATATTGCATCACGAAGGCCAGCTTTCCCACAAAACATACCATTATGCCACCATCAAAGGCAAAATAGAAAGCCATACAACGCTGAGCCAGTCCAAAATTGCATTTCTTGTATTTTTTAAGTGGTGGATTGTGGATCACCTTAATATGATTTTTTAAATTTGCCATTATCTCCCTCAGCTGCTCTTTGAAAGGAACACAGCAGTTTTGTACCAGTTTGTTTTATCAACCAGAGAAGTATTTTTATCTATGAAAATGTTTAGTGGAAAAACGAACCTCCAGAGTAGGTTTTGAACATGGAAGGGGAAGGCAAAAAGGCCAGTCTTTAACCTCCTAATGATCTGGCCCCTGGTGGGCCTCGGTAAACACCCTCAGTGTTCATGCTCATCAGGAACAGTAAGCAGAGAGCTTCTCTTGAGTGATGCGATGTGACACTAATAGGTGTAGGATCAGGTCGATTTTGTGCTCCACACTACACAACCCGTTTTTTATACTTCGACAGTCCGCACCTACTTCGGGAAGCAATGGATCTCTCATCATTTTGAAACAAGAACACTCTTGCTTCTTTTAATGGTAGGATAACACACACGTTCTACCATTTTCATTTTTAAAAAAATCTTTTCTCTTGATGATTAGCAATTAAAATAGTTCAGCTTTATCTCATTTCAGGAAGCAGCTAGAGGCTAAAATGACAGTGGAGAGCAATCTGGAGTACAATGACTGACTCATGGATTATAAATGAGGCAGCTGAGCTTCCATGTGCAAACCGTGAAGATGCGAGGCTGCGGTCAGCCCTCCAAGCACACCCAGGGCCCCATGCACTCAGAGAGCATCTTGCTCACAATGCTGGGCTCATTCATCCACTCCACAAATAGCTAGTGAGTGTCTTCTGTGTGCCAGGCGCTGGGTTGGATGCCAGAGAAAATTTCGAGGGAAGACATAAACCAACCATAGGAATATAAAAGGTAACTGCTTTGATTAAGGGGTTTAAACAAAGCACTATAGGAGAATGAGGGAGAAACATGTCTGCCTGGAGCCATCTAAAAACATTTCCTAGGAAGGATGCGTCGGCACTGGTGACGCAGACAAGCTGGGGTGGGGTACAATGAAAGAAAGGCAAGAAAGGCAAAGGCTGCTCCGTGGATCTGTCTTGCCTGAAAGTCATGTGGGAGCAGTCAAACAAGAGGCAGAACTGTTTGATCTGCAGGGGCCAGATCATGGAAAGCCTGGTAAAGTTTAGACTGAGTCCTCTAAACCCATAGTTTTTGTATATCTTTCAGCTGGGCGCACTTTGTTCAATTAAAAAACTCATCAGAAAACATAAATGAAACATCTGTAAAGTCCAGCTGCTCCAGCTGAGGCTGTTGCATGTTGCTGGGGTAAGGCTGGAACCCCGTTTGTTTGTAACCGCACAACACCAGAGCAAAACCACTGCTCCAGGAGGTGGGAAGTTGCGATGGACAACCTCTAAGATGGCTCCCACGATTTCCTTGTGTTAATTCTCTCCCCTGGAGTATAGACTGGACTTAACAATCCTAAAAGTAGTGATGGGAGTTGTTTCCAAAATTAATTGACAAGGAAAGTCACTTCTTTCGTGGTGGTCTCTCTCAGGGACTTCACTGTAGGGGAAGCCAGGTGCCATGTTGTGGGTGGCCCTAGGGAAAGGCCCACATGGTAAGGCCCTGACATCTCTGGCCAACAGCCAGTGAGGACCCAAGCCCTGACAACAACCATCTGAGTGAGCTTGGAAGCAAATCCCTCCAGTAGAGCCTGAGATGAAACCACAGTCCTGGCCAACACCTTGATTGCGGTCTTGTAAGAGACCTGGCCAGCACAGCTGCACCTGTATTCCTGACACACAGAAATTGTAAGATCAGATCATAAATACTTCTTGTTTTAACTTGTTAAGCTATGGAGCAATTCGTTCTGCCACAATAAATAACGAATACAGGACCCACTGAGGAATGCTGAGCACAGAGCGAAGGGATCAAATGTGCATTTTAAATGCTGACTCAGGAAAGACCCAGGAGAATAAATTGAATAGAACAAGACCAGAGATAAGGCAACTACTAGTCCAAGAGGGAGGCGAAGAGGGCTGAATGGTGGGGGTAGGAAGGAGGGGAGAAGAATGGTAGACATCCTGGGAAGGTAAAATCAATAAGGCTTGGGATTGTTTCTGGGGAGGGGAGGAGTTTCAAGGACAATGCCAGTCATTACCTAGGGAACAAGGATGGAGGAACATATTTGGAGGGAAAGAAAAAAATGTTCAGTTTGGGATGTGTGGCGATCATAGTGGCTGCGAGTCACTCATATGAAGCATGCAAGTATGCAAATAGTCAATACGCAGTTCAAAGCAGTCTGAAAGAGGAGGCTGCGTTAGAAGTTGCCCTTATACATTCAGGGCGCTTCACTCACAGAGGCTGCAAACTCCAATGCCTCTGTGCCAAGAAAATAACATAAAGGAGTGAAGAGTCCTGGGTATAAGTCCTGGGTGAAGAGTCCTGTTTTGGGAGTAGTAGGGACTGTGTTGAATTGCAGAGTGCCTGCCTTCCTTAGAGGCACCAAAGCCAAACATGTTTGAAACTCTGTGCTGTGTGCGATGCTGAATTCAGTTTCAAAAGAAGCTGGCTTGAGTGGCACTCCTTAGGGAAGTGTCACAGCAGAATGAAAAGGACGAGAGTTTTGGAGTCAAGACAGCACTGAGTTCTAATCTTGCCTCTGCCACGTGCTAGCTGGTATCCCTGGACGAGTTAATTATGCTGTCTGAGCCAGCGTTTCTTTAGCTGTGTAAGAGACTAATAATACTAGCTTTAGGAAAGTTGTTGTGATTAAATGAGATAGTGCTTGTGAAGTACCAAGTACAGTCCTGGCACCAAAGAGGTGCTTGGGAAGTGGTAGCTGACATTCTGATAGTAATATAATAATGGCCATCATCTCCACTGAAGGAGGCGGGACTCCAGCACACAGCGAATGTCCTTGCCATTCTATTCAGAGAGAAGAGTCATCCTGGAACAGCCGTGCTGGAACTCTCAGAACTCAGTGTCGGCGAGGGGTGTGTGGATCTGTCTTTTGGTTGTGGTACTTCAAGTGATGAAAAGTTTAATGTCAGGAGGCACATGGTGCGATAGAAGACTCCAAGAACAGAAGTCACAGTACATCCAGGACTCCAGGAAGTGGGGCTGGATCCAAGGCAGCCTGAACTGGCAGCAGCAGAAGTTAATGCGGCTTCACTGGTGTGCTCCAGAATATGTGATTTTGCTGTTACCCACGGGTAAGTGTTCCACATCACCAACACCTCTATTCTTCCTATTTTGTCTACCTTGTAGCTTCTATTTACACATAGTATCAGTCTGTTTCCTTCTACTTTGACTTCATCTAATCCCAACTCCATCTTATTCTTTTCCACTGTAAATCCTTTCCAATTCAGCTCTTGCTATGACCTGCATTTTCCTCTTCCCTCCTAGATTAAGTGTCCGAGAGTTAGAATTTGTTTCAACCCCTATCTTAGCAGTCATCCGCAGCTGGAAGAAGAGATGGCACGTCATGTGGTGTCAGTAAAGGCCACCTAAACTGCTCCTTTAGCATGAGCTATGAGAGGACAATTTCCCATAGAAGGGACTGTGGGCAAGGAGGCCCCATGATTGACATGCCTCGGATAGTGCATATGTGTGTGTCCAGTGGAGACTAGGAGGCTGGGAGTGGTAGGGCACATCAGAAATATGATACTCTTAGATCGGGCACAGTGGCTTACACCTGTAATCCCAGCGCTTTGGGAGGCTGAGGCAGGTGGATCATCTGAGGTTGGGAGTTCAAGACCAGCCTGACCAACATGGAGAAATCCATCTCTACTAAAAATACAAAATTAGCCAGGCGTGGTGGCACATGCCTGTAATCCCAGCTACTCAGGAGGCTAAGCCAGGAGAATAGCTTGAACCCGGGAGGCAGAGGTTGTGGTGAGCCGAGATCGCACCATTGCACTCTAGCCTGGGCAACAAGAGCGAAACTCCATCTCAAAAAAGAAAAGAAAAGAAAAAGGCCGGGCGCGGTGGCTCAAGCCTGTAATCCCAGCACTTTGGGAGGCCGAGACGGGCGGATCACGAGGTCAGGAGATCGAGACCATCCTGGGTAACAAGTGAAACCCCGTCTCTAAAAAATACAAAAACTTAGCCGGGCGAGGTGGCAGGCGCCTGTAGTCCCAGCTACTCGGGAGGCTGAGGCAGGAGAATGGCGTGAACCCGGGAGGCGGAGCTTGCAGTGAGCTGAGATCCGGCCACCGCACTCCAGCCTGGGTGACAGAGCGAGACTCCGTCTCAAAAAAGAAAAGAAAAGAAAAGAAATATCATATTCTTATTTATTTATTTATTTATTTATTTATTTATTTATATTGAGATGGAGTCTTTCTCTGTTACTCAGGCTGGAATGTAGTGGCGCAATCTCGGCTCACTGCAACCTCTTCCTCCTGGGTTCAAGCGACTCTCCTGCCTCAGCCTTCTGAGTAGCTAGGATTACAGGCGTGCCTGGCTAATTTTTTTTGTAATTTTAGTAGAGACGGGGTTTTACTATATTGGCCAGGCTGATCTTGAACTCCTGACCTCAGGTGATCCGCCCACCTCGGCCTCCCAAAATGCTGGGACTACAGGTATGAGCCACAGCACCTGGCCTTATTTTAAACGTCAGTATGAAATTGTTGCAGGAAGATGACATGTAACCAGTACAAAACCAGAAGCTTCCTCCAAAAGTCCCTCTCCCTTTTCCTGACATTCAGGTACAAAGAACCATCAAAGCAATTAGCTTCAACGGTAATGTCAACGATGTCAGTGGTGCTAGGTTCTTTATATAGCTATCTGGAAAACGAACCCCTTTCCTGTCCTGGCTTCAAAACCCAAGGATAAGGCTTGCCCTCTTTCTCTGCTACTCACACCTACTTGGCCTGGGTGTATACCTGTGTAGGATTTGGGTGCACTGTTGTTACCCTAGTTCAGAACAAAGCTAGTTCACCTGGGGTGAAATGAGGGTGGAGCCAAGGCTTCTTCTCCCTCCCTTGCAGCTGGCTTCCCCCAGGGAGCTGCTGTCGGGAGAGTTTTATCTCCGCTTCCTGGAGGGAGAGAGCAGAGCCCCAGTAACAGCTGTTGTGATTTCCAGAAGGCACAGGGCTGGGGACTCCCCGCCCTCCTCACATCACCCGTGGGTATCCAAATGCGTATGTTCCTTCCTGAAGCTGAAGGTGTAAATAGCTGGGAAACTGACAGAGAGACTTGTGGATTCATAGAGTAACATGACTGGTTAAGTAAAATGTCCCTTTTATTATTCAAGAAAGTGGAATTACAGAAAGGTGATAGGGTTACCTGCTCAAGGTCATAAAACCACTCATCCCACCATCTATTCATGGTGGAGAATGAAAGAGTCCATATTTAGTGATTCCGAAGCCACACTGCTCTGCTTGCTCCCTTAGTGGTATGAAGGGAAATTGGCTGATGCTTGTACACATTTTAAATCTTGATGACTGCTTTTCACTCCCTGCCCATTGTTGGTCATGAGGGTGATATTTTGAGGCTATGCTGTTATAGGCAAGGATCCAGCAACACCCTAGCCCTGCTTGCCACACCGCTCTCCCCTTCCCATTAATCCCCCCCAGGAAGCTAAGCATAATAAATGATTGTAGACTGTGAAACAGGTACTTTTTCTTTCTTTTTTTTTTTTGAGACAGAGTCTCACTCTGTCACCCAGGCTGGAGTGAAGTGGCACAGTCTTGGCTCATTGCAACCTCTGCCTCCCGGGTTCAAGTGATTCTCCTGCCTCAATCTCCCAAGTAGCTGGAATTACAGGCATGCATCACCACGCCCAGCTATTTTTTTTTTTTTTTTTTTTTTTTTTTGTATTTTTAGTAGAGACAGGGTCTCACCATGTTGAGAACTCCTGACTTCGGTCATCCGCCCGCCTTGATCTCGAAAAGTGCTGGGATTACAGGCATGAGCCACCACGCCTGGACGAAACAGGTACTTCTTTATGAAGACGATCCGAGCACCCATACACATACACCAATGTAGAGCTCTCTGGTGAGAGAGGTAGGGGCCTCCTACCTCTCGGGATCTTCCTGCTGTCTGACCATATGCAAAGAGGAGGAAGTCTAAGAAACAGGGGAACTGTGTGGCCAGGATTGCATAGCAGGCCTTGGCTTATTTGTTCACCTAAATGCATGTTAGGGGGAAAGCAGAAGAGAGAATGAGTTAGGCCTGATCCACCTAGAAATGATGTAGGAAGCACAAGAAAGAAGCATATAGGGCCAAGTGCGGTAGCTCACAACTGTAACTCCAGTACTTTGGGAGGCTGAGGCGGGAGTATTGCTTGAATCCAAGAGTTTGAGACCAGCCTGGGCAACATAGGGAGATCCCATCTCTAAAAAAAATTTCTTTTTTAAACAGCCAGACGTGGAGGTGCATGCTGGTGGCCTCAGCTACTCAGGAGGCTGAGGTGGGAGGATCACTTGAGCCCAGGAGGTCAAGGCTGCAGTGAGCTGTGATTGCATCAAGCTGCTGCACTCAGCCTGGGTGAGAGAGCGAGCTCGTGTCTCAAAAACAAAAACCAAATCCACAAAAGGGAAGCATATAGGTTCACACCCTTTAGTAAATGTATGCTTTGGTAAACGTGTTATTTCCCTAGTGCTGCATAACAAATCACTCTAAAACTCAGTGGCTTACGATAGTAATCATTTATTCTCTCTTGCAGTTTCTGTGGGTTAGGAATTAACACAAGGCAGCACAAAGATGGCTTTTCTCTGCCCTAGGTGGATCAGGCCTAGCTCTACCATGTCTGGAGTCTCAGCTGGAAGACTCAGAGGCTGGGAATTGGACCTGCCTGAGGAAGCGGTCACTCACACGTCTGGTGGTTGGCTGTTGCTTAGCACACTAACACATGGCCCCTCCACGTGGCTTCCTCAGAATACAGGAGGGGTCCTGAGAGAGAGCCGAGTGGAAGTCATATTGACTTTTAGGACCCAGCCTCAAAAGTCAGGCAGCATGATAGGCCAGGCGCGGTTGCTCACACCTGTAATCCCAGCACTTTGGGAGGCTGAGGTGGGCGGATCACCTGAGGTCGGGAGTTCGAGACCAGCCTGACCAACATGGAGAAACCCTGTCTCTACTAAAAATATAAAAATTAGCCAGGTGTGGTGGCACATGCCTGTAATCTCAGCTACTTGGGAGGCTGAGGCAGGAGAATTGCTTGAACCCAAGAGGCGGAGGTTGCAGTGAGCCGAGATCATGCCATTGCACTCCAGCCTGGGCAATAAAAGCGAAACTCCCTCTCAGAAAAAAAAAAAAAAAAAGTCAGGCAGCATGACTACATTGGAATTGGATTCGTTGAGGCAGTTACTAAGGTCAGCCTAGGTTCAGAGGGAGACCCCACCTCACAACAGAGACGTGTTAGCATCATATCATAAGAACAGCATGAGAAATGAGATGTTTTTGGAAAATACCATCTGCCACATAGCCTAGTCGATGTTTAGGGCTCTGACCATTCAGATTAGAAATGTATTCCTTATTTATTTATTTATTTTTCCTCGAGACGGAGTCTTGCTGTCCCCAGGCTGGAGTGCAATGGTGTGATCTCAGTTCACTGCAACCTCCACCTCCTGGGTTCAAGCGATTCTCCTGCCTCAGCCTCCCGAGTAGCTGGCATTACAGGTGCCTGCCACCATGACCAGTTAATTTTTTGTATTTTTAGTAGAGATGGGGTTCCACCATGTTGGCCAGGCTGGTCTTGAACTCCTGACCTCATGATCCGCCCTCCTTGGCCTCCCAAAGTGCTGGGATTACATGGGTGAGCCACCGTGCCCAGCCCAGAAACTTCTTCCTCACTGAGGAGGTAGGAAGGACTGGGACCTGAGATACGCATGGCTGGGAAGAGTGCCTAAAATTTTATTTTCTCATACCACCCCTACCTTTTTTTTACAGTTATTCATTTAGAGACTCCTTTCCACTCCACTCTTTTTAACTTTCTTACCTTCCTTGACCCATGACAAAAATTCAAACTGGTTTTTTCTGTTTTGTTTTTTGGGGGAGACAGGGTCTCACTCTATTGCCCAGGCTGAGTGCAGTGGCACGATCACAGCTCACTGTAACCTCAACCTCCTGGACTCAAGTGATCCTCCCACCTCAGCCTCCCCACAGGAGAGAGCTACCACACCCAGTTAATTTTTTAATTTTTTGTGGAGACAGGGTCTCACTATGTTGCCCAGGCTGGTTTCAAACTCCTGGACTCAAGCAGTCCTCCTGCCTCAGCCTCCCAAAGTGCTGGGATTACAGGCATAAGCCACCATGCCTGGCCTGCAAACTCTCTGGTTTTGATATTGAGATAGGACTAGGTTGATGGGTAAGAAGGTACATGTGTGGATACTCTGGAAAGACCCCTACCCAATCAACCATTTTCCAAAACAACATAAAATAAAACTACAATCTAACACTTCATTTTACTGTGCCATAAAAATCTGCATGAAAGTTAAATTTGTCTTAAAACTGCATCAAATGCTAAATCCAAATAAAATAGAAGTGCTATCTTATGAATCATGTATCACCTTAGTGGAAATTCATTTGGGTTTGAAATCGGGGGGAAAGGGTGACTGGCGATGGAGTTGAGAGGCCGGTAAGGGACAGGGTAGAAGTGAAGAGAACAGCAGAAACAGCAGAAGCTATAATTACCTGGAACATCGCCTGTATTATAGTTGACCAAGAGTTGGTCTTTGTAAGCAGTTTCCATGCTTTCCCAGGTGTAAACCCACAGTATCAGCTTGGGGATCACAGACCCTTTTGCACCCCTTGCTCAGAGACCAACCGCTAAAGCCAAGGCTTCTCTTTCATCCTGCCACGCAATAGAAATTCCCCTTTCCTCTGAGTCCTCCTATAGATAATTCATATTTTCTAATTAATAACAATGACAACTAATATACTAACATTTGTTAACAGCCTACTATGTGCCAAGTACTATGTTAAAAGCTCACTTTATCTCACATAATTTTTATGAAAATAATCTATGAGGCAGATCCTGGTAACTACCCCTACTTCACACATGAGGATGCTGGAGGCACACAGAGGTTAAGGAACTTGTTCAAGGCAACATAGCTAGTAAGGCCTGAAGCTGGGATTAGAAGCCAAGCAGCCTGACCCTGGCACCCATGCCTTTAACCATTGCATTAGGGTATACTTATTGTAGGAAAAGATCATCCTAAATACTTTTTTAAAAATTACTTATTTTATTTTATTATTATTATTTTTTTTGAGATGGAGTCTTGCTCTGTCACCAGGCTGGAGTGCAGTGGCGCGATCTTGGCTCTCTGCAACCTCCAACTCCCTGGTTCAAGCGATTCTCCCACCTCAGCCTCTCGAGTAACTGGGATTACAGGCGTGTGCCACCACGCCCAGCTAATTTTTGTATTTTTAGTAGAGATGGGATTTCACCACATTGGCCAGAACGGTCTCAATCACCTGACCTTGTGATCCGCCTGACTTGGCCTCCCAAAGTGCTGGGATTACAGGCGTGAGCCACCGCGCCCGGTCAATACTTTTGTTAATTAAAAAAAATGATAAACTTGATGAACTAAAATTCCACTTAAAATATTTAGTGGGATAAAAGTGGCTAAAGTAGGAGTAATAAAACAAGATTATATGTAAATAAAATGAGGAACAAAACCAGACTAGTATATTGAAACAGTAAAAAGTAATTTTTCTACAAAAGACTATTGTCTCAGTCAAAACAAGAAGAAAGAATACATGTTAATAAGATTTGAATAACACAAAATAGACTTGGCATTTAAAAAATATTATTTCTATATATGTATATATAAGTAAATTTTGATACCCAAATGTGTACTTGCTGATAAAAATATAAAGCACTGTGACAGATCAAATAACCGGAAAAGAAATACAAGAAATTACACCCCAAAAGATGCCTGGTCCTTATGGGTTTACAAAAATTTTGTAAACTTTCAAAGAACAAGAAAAAAATTTCTGTTATATAAACTTTGAATGTATGTGAGTGCTCACTGTGTTGTATGTTACCCAGTTCGTTTGGTGAAGAGAAAATGATTCATTTCAAAATTTGAATAGGAAACTGAAATCAAATCTCATTTATGAACACTAATATTAAGATTTCAACTTGATAGAAAAAAAGAAAAATACTTTATTAAACACAAGGAGTTGATTTAACTCATAGCAAGGTTTATTTGGAGTACATTATACTTTATTCTAAAGACACAAAACTGGTACACAGAAGAAGTGATAACATAGCATGTCCCACTGACAGGAAAAACAAATATATGTATACATATAATAATTATCCAAAGAGATTTTTTTTTTGAGATGGAATCTTGCTCTGTTGCCCAGGCTGCTGTGCAATGCTGTGATCTCGGCTCACTGCAATCTCTGCCTCTGGAGTTCAAGTGATTCTCCTTCCTCAGGCTTGTAAGTAGCTGGGATTACAGGTGCCTGCCACTACACCCGGCTAATTTTTGTGTTTTTAGTAGAGATGGGGTTTCGGCATGTTGGCCAGGGTGGTCTCGAATTCCTGACCTCAAGTGATCCACCCGCCTCAGCCTCCCAAAGTGCTAGGATTACAGGTGTGAGCCACGGTGCCTGGCCATCCAGAGAGATTTTAATAAGGTATTTGCTATAATTCTCATTCTCTCCTTGATTAAATTCTAAAAAATCAGGTGTTAGTAATTTCTGGATTGTTTTTTGTCCTATGGGATTTACTTCAGTAATGCACCAGAAAGGCAGATTGCCTGGTCTGCCTTGTTCAAACCCATTTTGCTTATATGATAATATATCCTTTACTCCCAGAGAAGGAATAATCTGTTTTACAGATGACATGACTACAAACCTAGAAATCTAAGGAAATCAATTGAAAATTACTGAAAGTAATGCGTTCAGTTGCAGGACTTAACCCTAATACCTCTAAAACATTTGTATGTAGGTACATGTGTGTATGTGTGTATATATATTATATATTGTATGTATGTATACTGTTTTATGTATATATGCCAATATTAAACTGATATCTAATAGGGAAATACAAAAAATAAATTTTATTGTTGCTAGTACAACCAAAAAACAGATTAAACACATGGGGTTGATTTAACTTATAGTAAGGTTTTTTCAGAGAAATTACAGAGGACGTTGCTAATAAATCAAGTTCCATATCTGATTAGAAAAGTAAATAAAATATTATTTCCTAGGTTAACATGTAGATTTACCAGTTAAAGCCTCAGCAGGCTAACTTCAAGTATCTAACAAAATAAGAGGGCAATTCAGCTGGATAATAACAAGAAGAATGCCAAAGAATACTTATTTTAGACGATGTAATGATTATTGACTCACCCTATTGTACATTTTTGGTCATACTAAATTTTAATAAATGTTACAAAGTGATCATTATAAAAGTAGTGGAGCATTAAGTTAAAAATAGAATAAGTTACTTAATCTGAAATAGAGATTTAACACATTAATTCAAACACTAAGGGCTTAATATATGACAAAATGGAGTACAGTAAGGAAAAGAATCATGACAAAATGCTATTGGTATAAAGAAGCATTTACATATATATTTATACATATATGTATGTGTGTGTGTGTATATATATATATGGAGAGAGAGAGAGAGAACGGAATTTTGGAATCAGATAGTCTTTGGCAAGTTCCTTAAAATTTCTGTCTCCCTTTCCTTAGTGGTAAAATGGGACCCATACTACCTAGCTTGAGGGTAATTTTGCAGAATAACTCAGATATTGTATATACAGCACTTAGCATAATGCCAGGAACATAGTAAACAGTTATTATCATGAGTCAGGGTGCTAAATATAAACTAGAACCAACTGGTTAAATGCTCTAGAAACACGAACAGGAAAACATGTTCCCAGTGGAAGAAGGGAAACAAATTTCTGATTATGGAAGCATGCAGGACAGTATCCTAGACAAGATGGATGCTCAAAATCTTAAAAAAAAAAAAAAAAAAAGAAAAGAAAAACTGTATAAACAAACCATAGTATTGAGAGTAAATGCAAATTGTTGAGCTCCTAAATGAAGTAGTTTTGGAAAGAGCAGTGGCAGGCCAGTGGAGATGGGCTAAGTTTCAGGATGGCCTGAAATCTCACTATTTGTCAAACAGCCCTTCCAGAGCTGTGCCTGAGAAGGAAAGTTCATGGACAGTTCATGGACCTTTCATGTGACCCCAAAGGCAATCAATCCCAGTGAAAGTGGTCCCCCTTCCCATTCTATCATCCTCTTTGGCTAGGTCTGTCCAGAGCCCTGTGGCCCCTCCTTCTCCAGCTTGGGGTGCAGAGGGCTGGATGGACTTGTGGTTCTCACTGGTCACCTGAGAGCTGTACCATCACCCTCTGCTCCCAGGGCTGCTCCTCTGGCACATTTCCAGCCAATCCAGTGGCCCCTTTAGCTTGCCCAATGGTCCAATGTCTCTTTACTCCTTTACCTTAGCTGATGAATGTTCATTGCCTCACTGTTTTTTTCATTCTACTAATGTGGAATTTCATGTCATTCCGACAGCCCCAGCCCAGTCAATAAACCCAATGCAACATCATAATTCATATCCCTAAACCCCACTTTTCCCTTCTTCTTCATCTGGATAATTACTTTATCCTGTATGACTCAAGTCACTCCAGGAAGCCTTCTTTGACACTTCCTAGCTGAGCTCAGAGTCTCTCTTGTAAGAATCAAGGCAGCTGGTACACCTTGATTAGATTGTAAATTCCTTGTGTGCCAGCGACAGTCACGGCTCTTAGGCATCTTTGTTCCAAGCACGGTGCCTGGTCCACAGTAGTCCTAAGAAATGTTTGTGCCATTTGCCGCTGTGTCTCTCACTGCTGGGCACTAGCTTGGACACCACTGCCTGTCCTACTGAAACTGCACGTACTAGTTTGGGCAGTGGTTCTCCAACCCAACTGTACATTGGCACCTCCTGGGGAGTGCATAAAAATACCAGTTCCCCGGGCCAAGTCAGTCAGAATCTCCAGGGTTGAATTTTGTCAGAACTCCCCAGATTGTTCTTCTGTGCAGCCAGGAGTTGAGAACCACCAACTTAGGACGTTATTCAGAGCCCAACTAAGAGATTTTAATTCTGAGTCTGACTAGGGCAGATGGGAAGCACACCGTGCTGACATGGTTGCTATGCAGAGCTTAGGGGAGTCAGGAAGCATCCCAGCTCCCTCTCAGTGCCCTCTCTCCACACCCCCACCCCCATAAGACTGAATGTTTAGTGCGATCACTTTCACTTCTCCTTGGAGGGTAGCCGTTTAAACCCTTTCTGTGGGAACTGGCTCTGAACCTGCCTCAGCAATTCACATGCACTGTCATCACTGGCTCTAATCAGAGGGGCAGGGCACTTTACCTGTCATTATAGTACCTCACTTCTCAGATTCCCTTTAAGTGGAAGGATAACACAGCAGTAATTCGGAGGATGCAATGAGAACCTGAAAGGTATACAATTTTAGGGGTCCTCTTTAAGGAAAAGAGTACAGGATTACAAATCACAAAATTGCCAGGGCCTTCCTGAAGTCTTGGAAAGAGCCTGTGCCAAGTGCTGTAAGCTTTGCTAGCTTCAGAGTAGATCTGCTTCTGAGAATAATGGCTACCATTTGTTGTGTCAATACGTATCTGAGACTTTTTATATATAGCTGTGCTTATAACAAACAAGCAAGGATATATTATCCTCCTTTTACAAACAAGGAAACTCAGTCTTGGAAAACATCCATTTTTTTTTTTCAGGTCGCACATGTGGGACTAGAATTCAAACTCATTTCTGATTGGCTTGTGAACTCAGAATCTTTCCACAACACTAACAAATTCCACCATCTACAAAGGTTATGCATGCCAGGGGCCCAGAAGAAACAAGCAAATCCATATATATACTGAGTATTCTATGTAGAGTGAAAAATTAATGTGACTTTCATATGTGTGGGCCACTTTTTACATTATGTAGATGCTGCTATAATTAATCAAATCATTTAAAAGCATGTGTTACTCAATAGCTTTAATTACAGTGTCTTTTCTCAATCAACAGATACAAAAGGTACAACTCTTTTTCTCTTTTTTTTTTGAGACAGAATCTCGCTCTTGTTGCCTGGGATGGAGTGAAATGGCATGATCTTGGCTCACTGTAACCTCCACTACCTGGGTTCAAGTGATTCTCGTGCCTCAGCCTCCCGAGTAGCTGGGATTACAGGTGCACACCACCATCCCAAGCTAATTCTTGTGTTTTTAGTAGAGACGGGGTTTCGCCATGTTGACCAGGCTGCTCTCGAACTCCTGACCTCTGGTGATCCACCCACCTCGGCCTCCCAAAGTGCTGAGATTTCAGGCGTGAGCCACTGCACCCGGCCTAAAGGTACAACTCTTATATGAGCATCTGCAAAACTTGTTTGTGTTAAAAAGGAAGCATGGTGCTGGAAAGTATTGGAAGCTCACTGTATTAATGGTGAAGTGGTACAGCTCATGTTCCCTGAGCCTGTCATGGTCAGGCTCTTTCTACAGGGCTCCAGATTCTTAAACAGTGGTCTCTAAAATGGGGGATTACAAGACAATCTATTGGAGTCAAGGAAGAAAATATCAGAAATTCTATTTATATTTATTGTTAACATTGCCTTTTAAAATGTCCGTGTATGTTTGTGTTTCATGAGGTATATATTAATGTTATTGCAGTAGCATATGTGTGTGATTTATAAATAAGTACAAATTGCATAGCATAATAGTTAGGAGCATAGACTCTAGAGCCAGATTGCCCAGGTTAAAATCTTGGGTTTATCACCTAGAGACAGGTTGATAGCTGCAGCAAACCACCATGGCACATGTATACCTATGTAACAAACCTGCAGGTTCAGCACATGTATCCCAGAACTTACAGTAAAGAAAAACAAAAAACAAAAAAACAGCTGGGTGCAGTGGTGCATGCCTGTAATCCCAGCACTTTGGGAGGCTGAGGCGGGCAGATCACGAGGTCAAGAGATCGAGACCATCCTGGCCAACATGGTGAAACCCCCGTCTCTAAAAATACAAAAATTTGCTGGGCCTGGTGGTGTGCGCCCGTAGTCAGGAGGCTGAGGCAGGAGAATCGCTTTAACCCAGGAGGTGGAGATTGCAGTGAGCCAATATTGCACCAAGATTGCCTGGCGACAGACAGAGCAGGACTCCGTCTTGAAACAAAAACAAAACAAAACAAAACAAAACAAAAAAACAAACAAACAAATAAAAACCTTGGGCTTATCTCTGTGTGTCCCTGGGAAAGTAATCTTTCTGTGCTTCAGTTTCCTCATCTGTAAAATGGTGATAATAATACCGGAATGCCTACTGCATAGGGGTATTATAAGAATTAAATGAGTTAATACAAGCAGAATATTTAGAATGGTGCTCTGCAATATTAGGGGTGGTGTAGTTTTTTTAATGATAAAGACAGTGATCCACAGATGATGAACTTATTGATGGGTGGACAGAGATAGTGTGCTAACTGTCATGTTCTGATTTTAGATAAAAAACAAAAAAGAACAATGATTATTTGCATATATACATATTTTAAGGTATTTTAAAGATGCATTTTCTGTATGTCTCCTCCTCTTGTCTCTCTCTTTAACCCAAAAAGAGTGTGGTTTTACACATTTCGCAATTATGGCTCTAACAATTCTACTAACTAGAGGCACAAAAACAAATGACACTGGGGCATCAGAGCAAGACCACTCCCCAGATTGCCGCTTCCGCTTAAGCCAGCCTCTAGCCTTGGAATCTGGGCTAGCACTGCCAGGTTGTCTAACTCCACAAGCGGTGGAGGAGGGCCCTAATATGCTGGGGTTATTTATCTTGGTGTTGTCCTCTGGCCCAGCCCTGCCCAGGAACGGGAGACAGACTGCTACACAGAGCCTTCCCTCTGATAACTGGGGGATGGAGAGGCTGAGAAACAAGGCTTCACTCAGCAACTTCCTGCTCCCTCCGAGGAAGAAGAAAGGGGTATCTGTGCTAGAGCCACCCCCCTGCCAGCAGCCCAGCAGAACAGCTGCCGATCCCCTGCATCCCCAAGTCCAGGCGGAGGCCCTGGGAAGTGGGAACATCAGCTGGAGAGGAAAGAAGAAAGCAGTACATTGAGTGTTGTTTAGGCCGCTTGCTTTGCTTTCTTCTCTTGCTCTCCCCAGCGACAATCTCATGGCCTGTGTTTCCCTGCAGGCAGGCCCCAGAGCCCTCAAGCCCAGATGTCTGCTGTCCACACTCTTCTGACTTCCTGAAAGCTAACATCTCAGATTCCCTCTCCCTGAAGGACCTTGGGGAAGTCCCAACCCCCACCCCAGGCTCTTCGCTCCCCCTGGGTCTGCTTCTCATTCTCTCAGATAGACGTGTAACTTATGTAAATAAATGTACATGATTAGGCAAATGATTATGTAAATGATTCCTTCCTTTTCTCGTCCCAATTCTGGTAACAATAATGATTAAAAGATGGAATATAGAGTCAACATGTAAAAGGTAAAGAAGCTGGAATTTAATCTGGAAAAGCAAGTGTAATGGCTACTTCATGGCAAGGTTCCATTTGCACAGAGGATAAAATAAAAGAGGTCATTGACTCTCAAATTTCCATGAAAGCTCCAAAACGGTAGCAAATCAGATAAAATCTGACCACCTATATTCACCAATTTTCTCATCAAAATTGGTGGCTCTTAGGAAATGACCAAGTAGACTAATTGCTATACTGTATGAATGGCTCATACTATTATTACAGTGATAGATGGTATATAGCATACACTCAAAAAAATCCCTGAATTTACTAATAGACAAAATATCTGTGTAGAAAGAGCCATAAATCCAACTGTTAAATTATTATTTTTAAAACCCTTGCCCGTATTTTAAAGAATTAATAAAGCTAGCTTTTCAGGAACCATGTAAGAATAAGCAATTGGATTTTTAAAATTGAAATGGTATTATTATGCTCACTCTTGTAGGTTGAACAAGAGCTACAAAAAATTATGTACATTTTACATAATTTTTTAACTCTGGGAAGCCAAGTACATAATGATCACTGAAAATCTACTAATTTCAAATGCTGCTGCAGCTGAAATTCTATCTCCAATTTCCACCTACTCACATTGCCTATTATTTATGAAACTGACCCACATCCCACCCATGCACAAGTTCCAGGAGCCTACAGAACATTTTGTCTAAAGTAATAAAAACAATATTAGAGAACCGCTATTGAACATAGAAATTACATTCTATTACTTGGTTAATAGTTGACCCCCAACTCGGAATTTTTAAGAAAACTTCTCAACAGCACCATCTGGTGGGCAGTGCAGCAAAAAAACAAAACAACTACAAAAAACACAGCAAGACAAAACCCACACTCCATACTTTCAGTTCTTGGAAGTGATTATCAATTGCGCTTCACTAAGTTTATTTTCCAACATAGAGTCTACATTATGAGATGTTCCTGAGGACCAGTTGGGTAACTGACAATTTAGTGGTATGGCCAAGTCATTTTCTGTAACAGTTCATATTTCAAATATTCATACATTCTAATAACAAATATTATTGAATTTTATATTCTTTGTTATGTAATATTATTGTCTCGAAAACGTGGATTTGTAAGTTGTACAATGAAATGTAATTTGATTTTTAATTTTTTTAATTTTTTTTTTTTTTTGAGACAGTCTCACTTTGTCATCCAGGCTGGAGTGCAGAGGCACAATCTTGGCTCATGGCAACCTCCACCTCCTGGGTTCAAGCAATTCTCCTGCCTCAGCCTCCTGAGTAGCTGGGACTATGAGATATTTTTTATGTAAGTCACAAATCAGGAAAAATTTTTTGGAGCATTTGTTCTATAATTAGGGGTGGGTAGACAAGGCAAAAGTTAGGTTATCAATGGAAATTTGGCTTTTACATTTCTTATGTTAAGCTGTGCTAGGTAGTTTTGAGACAGATGATGGATGAGCAATCTTTCTGCGGCCTTCCTTCAATGTTCTAACATAGCCTGGGCTAATCTCCAGTATGCAGAACACAAGGTGTGATCTTTTAAAATGGCCAGTCTAAGACAAGATATAAACTAAGATTTTTATTTCTTCAACAAATGTATTGAGCATCTCCGATGTCCAGGCACCGGTCTAGGTTCCAGACACAACAACAAACAGAACACCCAAAATGACTGCTTGTGAGGAGCTGACATTTTAGAGGGGGAAGCATAGAAAGTATTGTCAGACAGTAACTGTGCTCTGAAGAAAATGCAAGATCAAGAAGATAGGGAATATTGGGGAAGGGAATGGTTGCTGTTGATATGGAATCGTCAGAGAAAGCTCTTCTAACAAGGTGACATCAAAGCAGAAGGAAAGATGTGAGGCAGAAATCTATGCAGTAGCTGAGGGAAGTGAGTTTCAGGTGGACAGAATAGGAGATGCAAAGGCCTTGGAGTGGGAGTTTGCTTGGCATGTTCAGAAAATACCAAGGAAGCCACGTTGGCTGGGACAGAGAATGAGCCAAACATTCAGATGATGAAGTCAGGGAGGTAATGGGGTTACATCATGTAGGGTCTTGTAGCATTGTAAAGATGGGTTTTTACTCTAAATAAGATAGAAAACCACTGAGTATTTTGAATAGAAGAGCTATTCTGGCTGCTGTGTTGATACGGTCGTAGTAAAACAAGGGCTGAAGCAGGCAGTCCAGTTAGGACACCACTGCCTCAGAGGAGAAACAATAATAATAGGTTGGACCCAGTGATAGCAGAGGAGGCAGTGATAAATAGTTGTATTCTGAATATATTTGCTGGTAGAGCCACCAAGATTTACTGATGGATTAGATGTGGAGAGTGACATAAAGTGAGGAGCTGAGGATGACGCTAAGGTGTATGTCCTGAGCAAATGGCAGAATGGAGCTATCACTTACAGAAAATGGGGCAGATTTACAGAAGTCTGCTTTGGGGGAGGACAGGAAGGAGGATGGAGAATATCAGGAGCTCAATTTGAACATGTTAAGTCTTAGATATTCACTAGACATCCTAACATAAATGTCAGACAGACAAACAAGAGAGAGGTCTGGGCTGAAGGTATGAATTTAGGAGTTCTCTGTATATAGTTGATACTGAAAACCATGAAACTAAATGAGATCACTGAGAGAGCAGGTATGGAGCATGAAAAGAAGAGATCCAAGGCCTGGGCCCTGGGCTTTCCACTATTTACAGGTCGGGGAGATAAACAACCAGTAATGGAAACTGAGCAGGAGACCAATGAGGTGGAAGAAATAAAGAGGCTGGTGAAGTCCTGGAATCAGGCAAAGTAAGCTTTGTAAGGAAGAGGGAATGATCGATGAGTTAAGTGAGATGAAAACCAGGAATTGATCATTGGATTCAGCAATAAAAGTGTCACTGGTTGGCTGGGCGCAGTGGCTCACGCCTGTAATCCCAGCACTTTGGGAGGCCGAGGCGGGTGGATCACGAGGTCAGGAATTCAAGATCAGCCTGGCCAAGATGGTGAAACCCCGTCTCTACTAAAAATTAGCTGGGTGTGGTGGAGAGCACCTGTAACCCCAGCTACTTGGGAGGCTGAGGCAGAGAACTGCTTGAACCCGGGAGGCGGAGGTTGCAGTGAGCCAAGATTGTGCCACTGCACTCCAGCCTGGGTGACAGAGCGAGACTCCATCTAAAGAAAAAAAAAGTCTCACTGGTGGACTTGACAAAGGCAGTATTGGTAGACTGGTGGGGATCAAAGCCTGACTGGAGTAGGTTTAAGGAAGAATGAGAGGAAATGATAGGAAACAATTAGAAAAATCAGTAGAGAAGTTTCGCTGTGAAGAAGCAGCAAGTTGGTAGCCGGAAGGGGAAATGGGGTCAAATTTTTTTCTAATAGAAAAAGGATTTTTAAATAAGATTTTATTTAATGTGGAAGACAGTACAACTTTACGTACTGATTAGAAAGAAGCTGCAGAGAGAGGGAAGTTGATGAGGCAGAAGAAAGGGTAGAGAATTGCCGGGACAAGGTATTTGAGTAGGTGAAGGGAGATGGTATCCAGAATATAGCGGAGGAGCTGATTTTTAATAGATGGGCAGATAGTTTATTTACAGAAACAAGAGGGAAGGCAGAATATGTGAGCACAGATGCAGGGAGGTGGGTAGATGTGTTGGTGGGTACTTGAGGAAGCTCTCCTGATTGCTTCTATTTTCTCAGTGAAAGAAGCAAGGACATCAGCTGAGGAGGATGGAGAAGGAGGTGACAGAATTTGGAAGAATAGGAGGTATGAAAGAATCATCTAGAAGAATGGGGGAATGAATGGTCTAAAGAAATGTGGCAGCATGGCCTCCTTAAGGTTAAGGAGCATACATTTTTTAGTGACTGCCTTATTCTCTGAATTCCAGTGTTAATATTCTACATCATTCATTTGTCAATTGACACTCGTTACATTCAATTATTGTTTATCTGTTCTTGAGAGTTCCATCTCCCTGTTTTTCCTGATTATACCTCACCTGTTAGGGACTGAGACAAGTAACGTGCCATAGGGAATCATTTAAAACCACATAACTGAGGGCTTCAGGAAATGTGAGAATATACGTGTGGCCCCCTGCTGCTGTGACTATGTAGGGCGGTCCGTCTAATTCTCCAGGGCAGTGTTATCAAGTCCGTGGGGTTAATATACATCAAACCACATCCTCCTACCTGTCCTCTATCTCTAATAAAGGTGCCATTTTGGCCTCCAGAGTTACTTTTTTTGTTTTATTTTTCAATGTATTCAAAAGCTGGCTGATACAGTCATTTGTTAGAGACTCCCTTGAAGACCCCAAGGAGATACAGAAGTGTTCAATAAACATTTGAGACTAGAGGAGATGTTGATGCAAATGTTGGGTTTGAGAGGACTCAGGAGAAGGATTTGGAGAGTTGAGGAACATCAGACATCAGATTAGATGCCATATGATGAAAAGAGTCCAGGGTCACACAGGGATGAGTGTCCAGGTGAAGAGGGGTGCTGGGAGTTGCAGGTTTCTTGAGCAAATTACAAAAACAGGAGCTAAAAGTATAATGAGAGTGATAAGAGCAATAATGAAGGTCTACAAGGCAGGGCTGTGTTTGAAGCTGTGCTGCACCGACCAGATTCCTCCAGCTGCTGCGAGTACTGGGTGCCCCTGGGAGAAGGTAAGGACCTGAGTTCATCCCAGGATACTGACTTTGGCTGACGGTATATCCAAGGCTATGCCTTCCTCCCTAGGGGCAACCCACAGCCAAAAGAAAGTCAAGGTTGGGGTACAAAGGTCCATCCCCTTTGCCTTAATTTAGGATCTCTGAAGGGCTATCCAAGCCCCTGACTTCCCCATGGGTCCACTGAAGCCCCTGTTACATCTGTATCAACCCCTCCTTCTGCTCAATCCTGTTTCCTTCACTCCCTTACAGCTGTTGTTGCCAAGGGCATTCACTAGCAGACCTGCATGGAAATCTCTGCTTTGGGTTTCCTTCCCATTCTATGGCAATTTTAACAGAAGTGGTCCTAGGAGGCAAACTGCTAAAATGGAATTTTGGAACTGGATCAGCAACCAGCCACCTGGCAATGAGGACATCATCCCTCGTAGTAAGTGGAGTACTGATACCACCTGGCGTGCTGTGGCTGCAAAAGTTAAAACTTTTACCCATAGAGAAGTTGTGATGGGATATTGGTAGGAGTAATGAAAGCAGTATCTCAGGCATTTGAGAGGCTTATCAGAAATTGTGATTATGGAGTCAGATGGTGGCTGCTGGAGGCTATTGCTGCACTGGAAAAATATAATAAAAGATGTGAAGGTGATTAATTACCAATGTAAGATGAACTGTGAACATCACAGGACTTCCCTGGCAGCATATGAAGAAGCTCATCTCCTGTAGTCAGAGGGGAGAAAAAGCAGAGAGTCAGGCCTGGGACTTAATTATAAGGAAAGTGGAGTTCTGCAAAAGGCCGAATTTTCATACTAAGTCCGCTGTGATAAGGTTAGGGCTTTGATTAGGAAGAAGTGGGACCCTGTAACTTGGGATGGGGACATCGGGTCAATGAATCTGAAAATCTCAAATTCTGAGATTCCCCTAAATGCTCTGGGCCTGCAGAAGTGACCTACCTTTCCCTGCTAAACACTAATGCTCCTCAGTTTCTTGAAGATAAGAGGTTTCTGTCCTATAAAACAACACATGCCCAGCTCAGAAAATGCCCCTAGAGCAATAATTAGAGTTAAGTCACAAAATAACTCATCCAGGGAAGTATTGAGATCATTAGGGGAGAACAGGGATCGTACCCTTAAGGTGCTGTGGGACGTAGCCAACACCTATCAGCAGAAGCCAGGAGAGCATGTGTGGGACTAGACCTGAGGGTGTTAAATCAAGTGAGCAGCAGAACACATAAACTTTGGTAGGTAGAGTTTATCAACATGGAAACACTCTTCAAGACACAGGACTCAATGCCTAGGCACTCTAGGAGACGTCGTTAATACACTGCTAGGTTAACCATTGACACTGCTATGGCAGACGGTGGAGGAAGAGATCCAAAGACTCAGAGAAGTAGCTTGAGGTAAGGATATGTGGGCAATGGTAAACAGCTTGGATGGTTGGTCAAGGCCTAGAAGGAGGAATATTGGAAGCCAGGGAACAGTGAGAACTGGGGAACTTAGAGATGGATGACCTGTGGGAGTGGGCATGAAAAGTGAAAAGTGGTGTATCACATGTTAATGACCTCCAGAGGACACCTACCACAGAAGATGAATTAAGCAACCAAGTAGACAGAGCGGCCAGGCTGGCTGACATCAGCTAGTCATGATCACTGCCCACCTTAGCATTGGCATGACTGACCCATGAACAGAGTAAGCATGGTTGTAGGGATGGAGGCCATGCATGAACCCAACAGAAGGGGTTCCCACTCACCAAGGCTGATCTAGTTGTTGAATGTACAATTGACTAGCCAAAGACTAGTAAATGCTGCACCCCAGGGGCTGGTACTGAAGGGTCCCAATCAACCTCTTGGTGTTAAGTCGACTACATCAGAACTCTTCTACCCTGGGAGGATCGGTGATCCATCTTGACTGCAATTGACATATATTCCAGATACAGGTTTTTCTTTTCTGACTACAGGGTTTCAGCACCATTCTCCAAGGACTTAGAATCTGAATCAGTGGTGCAAGACCTCACATAATATTGCATCAGGGAAAAGGACATACTTTGGAACAAAAGAGGTGTAGAAGCGGATGGACGACTATGGGATCCTCTAGTTCAATCACATATTGTACTACGTAGAAGCCACTAGCCTTCCTATTAGAGCATTTATTGCATTTATTGTTGAGGTGCCAGTTTTGAAATGATGCCCGTGAAATGGGGTATCATTCTCCAGGATATAGTTCATACTCTAAATCAATAATCACATATGGCACTATGCTCCCAGTAGATAGAATACAGGGCTATAGGCACCAAATAGTGGAAGTAGAAGTGGCCCCTTTGGGGAATTTTATTTCCCGCATGAGCAACTAACACTCTGTGTCTAGAAGTCCTGGTTCCTAGCGGGGAAATATTTCCACCAGAGATACAGTAAGAATCCCTTAAGCTATGGCTGTCCCCCAGTCACTTCTGGCTCTTTGTAACCACCCTGGCATGGGTAATTGACCCTGCTCATCAGAAGGAGGTAAGAGTACAGATAAAACATAGGCCAGGCTATATAGAAAACTAGAGAAACATAATTAACAAGCTTGATCTAATAGTAGAATTCCATATTCACGAAATAGAGAATGAAAATTCTAGCACATATAGAATATTTATAAAAACTGATGGCATGTGAGATCAAAAGAAGTCTATTAAACAAATACTGAAGAGTTGATGGCTTGTAGGTTGACGATTGCTAAGCATTTTTTTTTTTTTTTTTTTTTTTTTTGAGATGGAGTCTCAGTCAGCGGCCCAGGCTAGAGGGCAGTGGCACGGTCTTGTCTCACGGCAACCTCCACCTCCCTGGTTCAAGCAATTCTCTTGCCTCAGCCTCCCAAGTAGTTGGCATTACAGGCGCACACCACCATGCCTAGCTAATTTTTTGTATTTTTAGTAGAGGCAGGGTTTTGCCATGTTTGCCAGGCTGGTCTCAAACTCCTGACCTCAGATGATCCACCCACCTCGGCCTCCCAAAGTGCTGGGATTACAAGCGCGAGCCACCGTGTCCAGCCTGCCAAGCATTTTTAATCATGCACCTTCACTGTTGTAGGTTAGGTTTCCTGGGAATCAGAGTCTGAGATTGAGATTCATGTGCAAAATTTTCAGTCATAACCCAAACCTTGGCATTACACAATAACAAACCTGCATGTGTACCCTGTGATCTAAAATCAAAGTTGAAATTATAAATAAATAAACAAATAAACAAAAAAACCCCAAAATGTTTAGAGAGTGATCTCAGAATTAACACCTTTGAAAGAGAGGAGGGAGAAGCAGGAATGAGCAGAGGAAGAAGATGAGGGGCGTTGCAGGACGAAGGAAGACCTCATTCCAATCAATGTGGCCCACCAGGAGCTCTAGACTATGTCAGCCCTGCAGAGCTGGGGCAAGACGACTCCTGCCCGGAGCAGGCAGTGGATGCAAATTACCTTTGGAAGAAGGTGTGACCTTGAGCAAGGCAGTCCCTAAAGAAGGCCGTCTTCTGGCAGCACTTCTGGAAGCTGAGAGAATTAATCTTTCATTCCTGAAAGAGGATGTGGGTAGCACATCACAGAAAATTTTAGTATGTATATCTAATATGCAGAATGCTTATTGACTTACAAATCATATACTTTCCCTATTATATTGATGTACATGTACATTATACAACACAAAAAAGAAATTTAGAAATGATGAGATATTGATTAAATAATTAAAACATCTTACTAATATGTGATGGTTTCATATTATTATTAGCTAATATCATCAGACAGTATACTTCTAGGGCAAACTTCACTATTTATGGCAGGTACATAAATATTTCTTTTTTTAAAAAATTATTTATTATTATTATTTTTGAGATGGAGTTTTGCTCTTGTTGCCCAGGCTGGAGTGCACTGGTGTGATCTTGGCTCACTGTAACTTCTGCCTCCTGGGTTCAAGCGATTCTCCTGCCTCAGCCTCCTGAGTAGCTGGGATTACAGACGTGTGCCACCATCCCAGTTAATTTTTGTATTTTTAGTAGAGACGGGGTTTCACCATGTTGGTCAGGCTGGTCTTGAATTCCTGATCTCAGGCAATCCACCTGCTTCAGCTTCCCAAAGTGCTGGGATTACAGGCGTGTGCCACCGCACACAGCCATCAATCAAAATTTCTAATAATCTTCTTGATAATTTCCATTTTTTGGCCAACTTCTTGCCAGATTTGACTAACTCATTCTACCTTGTAATGCAGCTGACTAAAAGCTGACACCAGAACTACCAGCTCTGCCATTGTCTCGTTGCTCACCTTTGCTTGCTTTGTTTCATCTTCCCTTGTGCTTTCTTTGAAGGAATCCTTTTTTTATAATTTTATTTTTTAATTAACAAATAATAGCTATACATATTCATGGGGCTTATGGTGATGTTTTGATACATACACTGTATACTGTTCAGATCAGGTTAATTAGCATATCCATCATTTCAAACATTTATCATTTCTCTGAGTCTAGAATATTCAATATTCTCCTTCCAGCTATTTGAAACTATATAACATATTATTGTGAACTATATCATCCTACAGCGGTATAGAACACTAGAACTTATTCCTCCCATCCAGGTGTAATTTTGTATCCTTTAACAGCTCTCTCCCTATCCCTCCTTTCCCCTTACCCTTCTCAGCCTCTAGTATCCTCTGTTCTACTTTTTTTCACTTCTATGAGATCTGCTTTTTTTAGCTTCCCCATATGAGTGAGAACATGTGGTATTTAGCTTTCTGTTCCTGGCTTATTTCACTCAGCACAACGTCTTCCAGTGCTATCCATGTTACCACGAAATAACAGGATTTATTATTTTTTACGGCTGAACAATATTCCATTGTGTATGTGTACCCCATTTTCTTTATCCATTCACAAGGAAATTTTTTTAAGAGGGCTTCCCTTCAAGGAATTTTTTGTGAGGGTTAGTTTAGTTAAATTCAATAATTTAGTCTGAATATCCACTTACCCCATTACATAGAATCTGCAATATTTCTGAATACGCTGAAAACAAATGAAAGTGGGAGGATACCACTGTCAGCCTCTGCATTTTGGATGTTGCCTGCTTTGCTCAGGACACCTCATAGCTGTCTGAGATGCAACCTGTTGAGGGCAACAGTGTACATCAGCACACAAAATATTAATCAAGGTTAAGTTCTTATTTTGTAGGCAAAAATAAGTAGCAATGGTAGTTCTAGTATTTTCTGCCTATATCTCTATGGATCATTTTTCATACTCATTTGGGTAGAGGCACCCCATTTTGGAGATCTCTGATCTAGTGAGCAGAAAGTTTATGCACCCCAGATTTAGTACTTTTAGTCAGTGCTGAGAGATGCTGCTTTTCCAATTTTTCTTCTTTTTCCCTTATGCTATTGTTGATCACTTCTCCTTCTGTTAATACATATTTTCTTCATGAATGTTTTTTTATTTCTAATTAAGTAACAGTCAAGGTGAGGTTCAAGTAGGCCTGTGAGACTACTTCCTACTAAATGTTTATTTACAGCCCTGTTCTCAGGTTCTTAGTGGGCATCTCCGTCTGCCCACAACAATTATATGTGGAACATACGAAAATTTCTGAGTAATTCAATATCAAGTTGGAAAACACATGAGACTGGCAAAAACATTTTTTAAAAAAACAAATTTTGTTTAATGAGACAAGATTCTTAAAACTACCTGTGTGGCTGAGCCTGGTGGCTCATGCCTGTAATCCCAGCGCTTTGGGAGGCTGAGGTGGGCAGATCATCCGAGGTCAGGAGTTCAAGACCAGCCTGGCCAACATGGTGAAACCCTGTCTCTATTAAAAATAGAAAAATAAGCTGGGTGTGGTAGCGCGTGCCTGTAATCCCAGCTGCTTGGGAGGATGAGGCAGGAGAATTGCTTGAACCCAGGAGGCAAAGGTTGCAGTGAACCGAGATCGCGCCATTATACTCCAGCCTGGGCAACAAGAGTGAAATTCTGTCCCAAAATAAATAAATAAATAAAACTACCTGTGTATCAGAATTGCCTATAGCACTGAGAAAAAAACAAACAACAACAACAAAAAACAAAGAACCCTAACTGTACCAATTCTTGGATCCCACTTGCATTCATTCAGATTTTAGGGTCAGTCATGAGTAAAGACTTAAAAATAACACCAAGTTCTCCATGATACGAGTTGATTGCTGCTGGAGGTAGTGTGGCTAATGCTGCTCCACGAGCTCCTCAGGGACCCATGTTCTTTACTGCTCTTCATTCCAGGGCCTGGCCTCTGTCTTCGTGGTCTAGTCTAGTGGCTGCAACTCCAGCCATCACATCTGTGTTCCAGGCAGGAAGATGGAGGAAGAGACAAAAATGATGGGCAAAGGCTGCTCACCATCTGACGGTGAAGGCCAGTTACCAGAAGCGGCCATGTGACACTCCCTCTGACATCCCATTACCTAGAACTTAGTCACATATCCACAATTTCATGTAAGAGAAGCTGACAAATACGTTGTGTATTCTGGGCCACTATATGCTTAGCTAACAATTGGGACATTTATTCCTACATAAGAACAGAAACGTTGGGGGACAGCCAACGGTCAGTTTACAAATCAACAACACTCTAGACCTCGGCCCGCTTTGGAAATCCATGTGCATTTAGGATCTAGTTGGAGAAGGTTTTGCCCTAAGTTCATCCTAGGGATATCACACTATGGCTAGAATTAGCAACTGTTTGTGTGTCTTTACAGAGTGTGGAATAGCCCTAAGTACAGTGAAAATATGCGTGCACGAGTGACTGCATTAGCTCTGCTCATGTCAGCTTATGAGATGCTTTCAGGCACTCATTCTGCCAGGCTACTTTAAGTTTGGGTGGAAGAGAACAAATAAATATTTCAATTGAAATGCCCTGGGAGACCGGGTGCAGTGGCTCAGCACTTTGGGAGGCTGGGACAGGAGGATCGCTTGAGCCCAGGAATTTGAGATTAGCCTGGGCAACACAGTCTCTACAAAAAACAAAAAATAAATTAAATGCCCTGGTATTCTTTGGACAAGAATTTAAAGTTCTGTTCATCTCTCTCATATTCCTCTTTCTCAGGGTGCTAGGGGAAAAAAAAGAACAAACAAAACGCAAACATTTTGTCCCATTTTGTTCCAAATTTGGTCCCATTGGTGATCCAGTCTAAATAGAAATTTTCTGAACCACTTTTGTCAACTATTATTTAGAAAGATACAGCAATAACCAGAAGAGTTTTTGGCTTGAAACCGCTACACAGAGTGTCCTGGAAACAAAACTAGGCATTATACAATTCCTGGGGATGTCATTCATATCATTTCTATGTGGATGACAGTCCCTTGGTACACAGTATGAATGGTGTCCGCTGGAGTTGTGCAATGCTGCTGTCCTGCCTGGAAGCAGTGTAACTTGTCTGTTAATCTCAAAATACGTATAAGCTGTTAAGATAAGCAGATGGTACTGACAGTCCCAGGAATAGTCCAGAACTATTCTGTTCTTGCAAAAAGCTGCTTTTAAACATAGTCCAGAGAACTTGATTTAATCTTATCAATGGCTACCAAAAGGGTTCAGATAATCTAGTGAGGCTGCAATATTTCTGATTTCTAGGTGTCTGTTTTAAAGACAAATCTAAGGCCCTAGAAATTCTGGGTTCCTACAGTGCAGTAGAGTGTGATTTGCATAAACAATTCTGTAACATCATTAATCAGGGGAATTTAGAATTCCTCACTTTATCTCTCTCATGCACACCTGTTCCTGCTGGAGATAAATAAACAGAGAGCAACTGCAGCTGCATGGCGGCTTCACTGATTTAAGGAGTATCATTAAGAGCGTCTTTCAAGCTGGGAGTCTTACAGCTTCAAGGGTGTTTCCAATATATAATTCCCGTCACAGTCAATTATCATTAGAACATATTTTTAAAAATGAAATCCAGAGGTTTTTCTTAAACAAATGTTTTAAAATTATTAACAAAATCAGCCTTTTAAGCAAGTATATTTTCAAGGACAGGAGAGGATATCCTGAAAATTTTCATCATATTAACTACTATTATATGTAGGACCCAGCAAATTTGAATTAGTTTGGCTTCATTTGATGTAAAATAAGAAGGAATGAATTCATATTTTCCTCTTCCTGTTTTCTTTTCTTTCTTTTTTTTTTTTTTTCCTTGAGACGGAGTCTTTTTCTGTCACCCAGGCTGGAATGTAGTGGCGAGATCTCGGCTCACTGCAACCTCCGCCTCCTGGGTTTAAGGGATTCTCCTGCCTCAGCCTCCCGAGTAGCTGGGACTACAGGCACGTGCCCCCACTCCCGGCTAATTTTTGTATCTTTAGTAGAGACGGGGTTTCACCATGTTGGCTAGGTTGGTCTCAAACTCCTGACCCCAAGTGATCTGCCCACCTTGGCCTACCAAAGTGCTGGGATTACAGGCATGAGCCACCGTGCTGGGCTGCTCTTCCCATTTTCTATTGGTCCTTAACCTTTATTGGGTCATGATACTTTTTTTTTTGAGATGGAGTCTCACTCTGTTGCCCAGGCTGGGGTACAGCTGCGCAATCTCAGCTCACGGCAACCTCTGCCTCCTGAGTTCAAGCAATTATCCTGCCTCAGCCTCCCAAGTAGCTGGGACTACAGGCACGTGCCACCACACCCGGCTAATTTTGTGTATTTTTAGTAGAGATGGGGTTTCACCGTATTAGCCAGGATGGTCTCGATCTCCTGACCTCATGATCTGCCCGCCTCGGACTCCCAAAATGTTGGGATTACAGATGTGAGCCACTGTGTCCGGCCGGGTCATGATACTTTTTAGAATATGATATGGTACCTCTTCCAAGAAATGTACTCAGATACATATACACAAACTTTATCATAACATTTCAGGGGTTATTGACTGATAAAATCTATTCATAGACGCTCTAATTTCAAAACCTCAATCTAGAGGCTAGTGTAGGGTGAAAATAAGTTGCAAGAACTCAAAATTAATTCCAGGATTGAAGAAAAAGTTAGTGGGGTTTTTTTTAACATTAATTTGAAAACAAGTCACTTTGGAGACAAAATTACTACTTTCAGGAATCATTTTCATTGATGTCTTTAATTTCACAAACCAAATTATATAAAATTAAGTAGTATATATTTCAAACGTAATAATTGTGCTCTGTACAATTCAAGGCACACTTGAATTTTTTGTTGGTTTTTTGTTTGCTCTTTAACAACGGAAAACTTATACTCTATTCATTCAAGATTTTTCCATCAGAACTTTCATTTTGTTTGGGTTCACAGGTGAAAATATTGTGAAAGTTCATTTCCACCACAATGAAGGATAACATCTTCAGCCCCATTTATTTACTAACAACTTTATTGAGATACAATTCACATACCATATAATTCACCCATTTAAAATATATAACTCAATAGTTTTTAATACATTGTTATGTGACCATTACCACAATAAGTTTAGACCATTTTCATGAACCATAGAGAAATCCTGTACCTATTAGATGAATCCTGTACTCCCCATCCATCATCCTTAATTCTAGCTTTAGGCAACCACTAATGTACAGGAAGTATTTTTTATAGAGACAGGGTTTTGCTATGTTGCCCAGGCTGGTCTCAAATTTCTGACCTCAAGCAATCCTCCTGCCTCAGCCTCCCAAAGTGCTGGGATTACAGGTGTGAGCCACTGTGCCTGGTCCTTTATTTCTTTTTATGACTGAATAATAGTCCATTGTATGGATATACCAGATTTATCTATTCATTAGTTAATAGACATTTGGGTTGTATCCAACTTTTGGCCATTATGAATAATTCTGCTATAAATATTTGTATACAAGTTTTTGTATTGACCAGCCCCTTAATTTTTGACTACACAACGCAAAAAGTAAAAAGAGAAGAACTCTTATAACAAAATTATACAAAATATGTTTTGCAACAATTTTAGATTTTTCAAGATTCAACCATTTCCATATGTAACATCACAGAGGCCTGTCATGACAGGGAAACTGGCGTCATTACTCTATCATAGAATTGGGAAATTCCAGAAGGTTAGATGTTCTCTAAGACCCTTCTTACACTAAGTTAACGACTTACTCCTTTCTATTATTTCTTCATAAACAGAAGAGGAAAGACCAGAAGAGGAAAGGCTTGCCATACTAATCTGAGTTCCCTGTGCTGGTTTGAAGTACTCAGTTCCCTTACCAATTTCCAACCATGTTTTTCCTATGACTTCAATGTTTGTTGAGTGTATGTATGATTCATAAGATTTCTGATCAATACTATGTGTGTGACATTGAAAGGAGTCAAAATCAATGTATGACTTAGCTGCATTTATCATTTATTAATTGATGACACATGTATCCAATAATCAAAACATTTGAGAATCTCAACTTATGCCTGAGCCTCTTTCATCAGCGATTATGATATTACATTCACACAAGTTCATGCATTGAATTTATCTGATAAGGACAGATTCAGAGGCATAGGAAGCACATTCCTAAAGATTTGACCATTAGAGTCGTCACACAGAAGACTCTACTGATTATTTCTTTTGCTTTGTATTTCAGAACAATCTTACTTTGGATTTTTGATTTAATTTCACTGAAATTCAGTGAGCATTACCTGATGCTAGCATGTGAGGCATAATCTGGAAGGCTGAATCACAAGTTACTGCTAGGGGAGCCTGCCAAGCTTTGCCATTCTTTCAGGGGAGGGTTTCCCTGAGAAGCCAGTTTTTTTAGATAGTCACTGGGCTCCAGTTGGGGAATATCAGGGTTCTGCCTGTAATATTTCTGCAACTTCTCTAGAACTGTGGGCAACCCAACTGTGGAAGCATAGAACATGGGTCCGCCCTTGTGCCTTGGCCATCCATATCCATGTAAATAGACAACATCAATGTGCTCTGGGCTAGTAGCTATACCTTCTCCCAAGATATGGAATGCTTCATTGATAAGTGAATATAAGCAGCGCTCAAGGATCTCATCCTGGCTAATGGTACGTGGTTCAATGTGATAGGTTTCTCTATACTGTGATAGGAATTTGGAAAGCCAGGGATCGGGTTTGTGAATCCTACCCAATGGCTTGTCATACTGATACCAACCCTTACCTGTCTTCTGGCCAAATCGTCCTAATTCACAGAGCATATCAGGAATTGGGCAGTATCTCCTATTGCCCCTTTTTCGGGCAGGAGTTCCTGGAGGCAATGTAGGTCCAGTAAGACCTTGCCCCTTTCTAGATTTCCAGCCCACATCCAACCCAGCAAGATCGGACACTCTAAAAGGTCCCATTTTAAAACCAAACTCTTCCAGCACCTGATCTACCTCCTCTGGTTTGCTGCCTTCTTCTAACAAGAAATATGTCTGATTGTAATAAGGATTCAACATTCGATTCCCCACAAATCCAAAACAGTTGCCCACAACGACTCCAATCTTTTTAATCTTTTTTGATAAGTTCATAACAGTGGCAATGGTAGTGGGGGAAGAGTATCGGCTGGGAATAACCTCTAACAACTTCATGACATGAGCTGGCGAAAAGAAGTGGGTGCCAATGACCAAGTGAGGACGATCAGTGGAAGAAGCAATCTCATCAACATCCAGGGCTGAAGTATTAGTGCACAAAAATGCTTCTGGTTTGCACACGGCTGAGAGTTCAGCAAAGACCTGCTTCTTCAGGCTCATTTCCTCAAATACTGCTTCAATGACTAAATCCACACCACCAAGCTCCTTCATAGATGAAGTTAACTTGGGTTTTGGTCCTGACCAAGGGTGGCCACTCTGTTGCATTTTGGAGGCTTCTTTTTCCAAGACAGAGGTTATTATCTTGTTTGCAGTTGCTAGCTGGTTTTTGTCTGAATCTACAGCAATCACAGGAATTCTGGCCCTTGCAAAAGAAATGACAATGCCTCGGCCCATTGTTCCCAAGCCTGCAGATAAAAATCAAAGGAGAAAAAGAATGATTCAGTGGTACTGGGAACTGAGAAATTATTCACTGGATGGAAGGATTATGTGACAATGTGGCATTTAAAGAGATTGATTCAAGAAACACAAATGGATTGAGTACTAATTAAGACTCTGCACTCTGTTAAGTGTTTCAGAGGATATAAAAATTAGTTGGATTCATACACACAAATAGAAGCTATACAAACTAATAAATGGGTCCAACAGGGTTGTAGGTACACAATTGATATACAAAAATCAAGTATATTTCTATATATTAGCAATAAACAACCTGAATATAAAATTAAAAGAAACAATTCTACTTACAATAGCACCAAAAAGAATAATACACAGGAAGAAATTTAACAAAGAATAGGAGGATCTGTACACTAAAAACTATAAAACATTGTTAATAGAAATTAAATAAGACCAAATAAATGGAAAAACACTAAATGTTTATGTATCAGACAACTTAATATTGTTAAGGTGGCAATACTACCCAAATTGATGTGAAGAACCAACACAATTCCTATAAAAACCCCAGCTGGTTTTTTGCAGGATCAATAAGCTGATCCTAAAATTCACACAGAAATGCAAGAAATCCAGAAGAGCCAAAACAATACTGTAAAAGAACAAAGCTGGAGGATTCACTCTTCCCAACTTCAAATTGTATGACAAAACTATTCAAGGTTGGGTGAGGTGTAATGCCTATAATCCCAGCACTTCGGGAGGCCAAGGTGAGAGGATCACTTGCAACCAGGAGTTTGAGACCAGCCCAGGCAACAGAGTGAGACTCCAACTCCATAAAAAATTAAAAATTAGACAGGAGGCCAGGTGCAGTGGCTCATCCCTGTAATCCCAGCACTTTGGGAGGCTGAGGCGGGCGGATTACCTGAGGTCAGGATTTCAAAACCAGCATGACTAACATGGAGAAACCCTGTCTCTACTAAAAATACAAAATCAGCTGGGCATGGTGGTGCATGCCTGTAATCCCCACTACTCAGGAGGCTGAGGCAGGACAATCACTTGAACCCAGGAGGCAGAGGTTGCAGTGAGCCGAGATTGCACCATTGCACTCCAGCCTGGGCAACAAGAGCAAAACTCCATCTCAACAACAACAACAACAACAAAAATTAGCCAGGCATGATGGTGCGTGCCTACAGTTACAGCTATTTGGGAAGCTGAAGCAGGAGGATATCTTGAGCCCAGGAGTTTGAGGATTGCAGTGAGCTATGATCACACTACTGCACTCCAGCCTGTGTGACAGAGTGAGACCCTGTCTCAAAAAAAAAAAAAAAAAAAAAAAAGCCTACAGTATATAAGACTGTGATCATAGCAAAAGGATAGACATATAGATCAGCAGAATACAACTTACAGCCAAAAGTAAACCCATACAATTATGGCCAATTAATTTTTAATAAGAGGGCCAAGAACATTCAATGGAGAAAGTATAGTCTTTTCAACAAGTGATGCTGGGACAACTGGATATCCACATGCAAAAGAATGAAGTTGGACCCTTACCTCACACCATATACAAAACTAACTCAAAATGGATCACAGGCCTAAATGTAAGAGCTAAAACTATAAAATTCTTAGAGGCAGATCTTAGGAGTAAGTCTGATGGATGGATACATCTTTGTGATCTTGAATTAGGCAATGGTTTCTAAGATATGACACCCAAAGCACAAGCAACACATAGGCAATAATCACATGAAAAAATGTTCAACATCAATAGTCATTAAGAGAATGCAAATCAAAACCACAGTGAGATAATGCTTCAAACCCACTAGGATTGCAATAATGAAAAAGACAGACAATAACAAATTTTGGTGAGGATCTGGGGAAATTAGAACACTGATACATTGCTGGCAAATTTTTAAAATGGTACAGTTGCTGTGAAAAAGAGTTTAGCAGTTACTCAAAATGTTAAACATGGAGTTACTATATGATCCAGCAGTTCCACTGATATCTAAATCTCCAAGAGAACTGAAAATATATGTCCACATAAAGCTTGTACATGAATGTTCATTAGCAGCATTGTTCAAAATAGCCAAATGCAGCCATAAAAAAGAATAAAATCACACATTTGCAACAACACAGATGCAGCTGGAGGCCATTATCCTAAGCAAATTAACAGAGAAACAGAAAACCAAATACTGCATGCTCTCACTTATAAGTGTGAGCTAAACACTGGGTACACATGACCCCAAAGATGGGAACAATAAACACTGGGAATTTTAAAAGGGGGAGTGAGGGAAGACAGAAGGGTTGAAAACCTACCTATTGGGTACTATGTCCACTACTTGAGTGAACATTAGAAGCCCAAACCTTGGCATCATGCAATATATACACCCATGTAAGAAACCTGTACATGTACCCCCTGAATCTAAAATAAAAGTAAAAAAAAAAAAATTTCAGAAACCCTGAGCTGGATCCAGAAAATTGTGTCTATTACACGTACACAGAATGTATATACATCTTTCTTATCTCCTCCCCAAAAGAAATAGATCAATGGCTATCAGTACTTATTAATTAAACTGGGGGTCATTATAAGTTCAACAGAATCAACTGTCTTCCACAGAAATGGAATCTTTCAAAATCTGAGATACAATGAGACATTTTAAAATGAAATCTATTAATTTAGTATAGTTCTCCTGCTTTGTGATTTTCCTGTATCAATGTCACTTGGCATTTTTTAAAGCTTTAAAATATTTTCCTGTAATTTTTGCATTTATACAATAAAAATAAATTTCATCTTCTCACATTAAAAAATTAGCCAAAAAATAAAAGCAATTTGAATGTCCGTCAACTGGTGAATGGATACACAAAATGGAGAATATTATTCAGCCATAAAAAGGAATAAAATACGAGGCAGGCAGATCACCTGAGGTCAGGATTTCAAGACCAGCCTGACCAACATGGTGAACCCCATCTCTACTAAAAATACAAAAATTAGCTGGACGTGGTGGTGCACACCTGTAATCCCAGCTTCTTGGAAGGCTGAGGCAGGAGAATCGCTTGAACCTGGGAGGCGGAGGTTGCAGTGAGCTGAGATCACACCATTGCACTCCAGCCTGGGCAACAAGAGCAAAATTCTGTCTCAAAAAAAACAAAAAACAAAAGAATAAAATAATGATACATGCTATAACATGAATGAATCTTGAAAGCATTATGCTAAGTTAAAGAAGCCGGGGCAGAGCGTGGTGGCTCATGCCTGCAATCCCAGCACTTTAGGAGGCCAAGGCACAAGGATCATTTGAGCTCAGGAGTTCAAGACCAGCCTGGCCAACATGGCAAAACCCTGTTACCAGAAATGCAACAAATTAGCTAGGTGTGGTGGCATATGCCTGTTGTCCCAGCTCCTCAGGAGGCTGAGGTGGGAGGATTGCTTGGGCTCAGGAGGCAGTGGTTGCAGTGAGTTGAGATTGTGCCACTGCACTCCAGCCTGGGTGACAGAGTGAGACCCCATCTCAGAAAAAAAAAAAAAAAAAAAGCCAGACACAAAAGGCTATATATTGTACATATTGTATGGTTCCATTTATATGAAATGTCCAGAATAGGCAAATCCATAGAGACAGAAAGTAGATTCATGGTTGCCAAGGGCTGGAGGCAAGGGTGATGGAGAGTGACTATTGATGGGTAGAGGATTTCTTTGGGGAGTGATGAGAATGTTCTAAAATTGATGTGACAATGGTTGCATAAACTCTATTAATATCTAACAACCATTGAATTGTATTCTTTTCTGGTGATACTCTTACTATGCATTTTCTTATTTTTAAAAATTGTGGCAAAATACACATACGATTTACCATCATAACCATTTTTAAGTGCACAGTTCAGTGGCATTAAATACATCACAATGTGTACAACCATCATCAGAACTCTTCCAATTGCAAAGCTGAAACTCTGTACCTATTAAATGATAACTCCCTATTTTCCCTCTCCCCAGCCCTGGCCAACCATTCTATTTTCTGTATCTGTGAATCTGACTACTCCAGGTGCCTCATATAAGTGGAATTATGCAGTATTTGATCTTTTATGCTTGACTTATTTCACTTAGCAGTATGTCCTCATGGTTCACCCATGCTGTAACATGTGTCACAATTTTCTTCCTTTTTAAGGCTGGATAATATTCCATTGTATGCATATACCAAATTTTATTTACCCATTCATCCTTCAATGGACACTTGGGTTGCTTGTACTGTTGGGCTATTGTGAATGATGCTGTTATGAACATGAGTGTATAAATATCTATTTGAGTCCCTGCTTTCAATTCTTTTTTTGTTTGTTTCAGATGGAGCCTCTCTCTGTCACCCAGGCTGGAGTGCAGTGGTGTGATCTCAGATCACGGCAACCTCCACCTCCTGGATTCAAGCGATTCTCCTGCCTCAGCCTCCCAAGTAGCAGGGATTACAGGTATGCACCACCACGTCCAGCTAATTTTTGTATTCTTAGTAGAGATGGGGTTTCACCATGTTGGTCAGGCTGGTCCCGAATTCCTGACCTCAAGTGATCCACCTGCCTTGGCCTCCCAAATTGCTGGGATTAGAGGCGTGAGCCACTGTGACCAGGCTCTGCTTTCATTTCTTTGGGGTAAACATCCAGAAGTGGAATTGCTAGATCATATGGCCCTTTTTACCTTTTAGAAGAACTGTCATGCTGTTGTCCATAACAGCTGTACCATTTTATTATTTATTTATTTATTTATTTTTTGAGATGGAGTCCTGCTCTGTCATCCAGACTGGAGTGCAGTGGTGTGATCTCAGCTCACTGCAACCTCCGCCTCCTGAGTTCAAGCGATTCTCATGCCTCAGCCTCCGAAGTAGCTGGGATTACAGGCACCTGCCACCATGCCTGGCTAATTGTTTTTTGTATTTTTACTGGAGACAGGGTTTCATCATATTGGCCAGGCTCGTCTCGAATTCCTGACCTCAGGTGATCCACCCACGTCGGTACCACAAAGTGCTGGGATTACAGGCGTGAGCCACTGTGCCCAGTCGCAGCTGTACCATTTTACATTAAATCACTTTAAAAGGGTGATTTTTGGCCTGGCGCAGTGGTTCATGCCTGTAATCCCAGCACTTTGAGAAGCTGAGGCAGGTGGATCACTTGAGGCCAGGAGTTTGAGACCAGACTGGCCAACATGGCGAAACCCCATCTCTACTAAAAATACAAAAATTAGCC